>NC_036638.1:11871555-11936366 GCF_002806865.2 Cucurbita pepo subsp. pepo
TTTTTTTTTTTTTTTTTTTTTTTTTTTTTTTTTTTTTTTTTTTTTTTTTTTTTTTTTTTTTTTGATATTTAGAAACGACTCGATTAGGGTTTTCATGCTTTACTTCTACGCTATCAAGTCTTTAATGTGTATATAGAAGAGTGACAGGTAGTTTATTGTACTAGCTCATGAAGGGGCGTGAACAAGCTAGTTAGTGTCTTTGCTCAAAAGGGCGATGTGACTTGCCAATTACTATTTTCGCGTGAAAAGGGCGATGCAACAGGTAGTTTTAACCTCACACCACTAGCGATGCAACTAGTTCTCCGCTCACAAGGGCGATGCAACTCATGTTTGAACTCAGTAAATAGGCATATGTGGAGTATGTATATTACGTTGGAGCAAAAAGGCTCCTCCATAATTATTAAACTTACTTTAGGTATCATACAAATACAAAGCTAAAGATTCTGTGTATAGTAATATGTTTCGACGAGAGTCTACAAATAGATTGCTTAATGAATATTTTTATACTCACTCTTGCTATATTTCATGTTTTTAGGTGAGCAGTAGAGCAACGGTCACGGTGGGGACACGGGTTAGAGTAGTAAAGCATTGGTCATGACTTTAGAGGGGAACTCGTTGATCAGAGTCTTTTGTTTATTTGTACATGATTTTTTTGTAACCCTTCCATTTGTAAATGATCAATCAGTCATACTAATGTATGTATTTAAATTGTGTTCTTTTAAAGTATTTATTTACTTGAATGATGCAAAAAAATTTATCATCTTTTTATAACCCATTTCTTCTTGACGGTCCTTATTTCGATGCGTCAAAAATCGGGTCATGAAAGTTTTGGATTAGAGTTTGGTTGAGTATAAAAGTAGTTAAGTAGCAAATAGTAAATAGTAAGCATATCCCATTCTATAGTTATGTAACGACTCAAAATTTTCTACTTAATTTAAGGTCGCTACTGTATACGTACCATAAACATTGAATGCGGAAGACTTCACTTAAATTCCATAAAACATAACCTTTAACTTAAAACACAGCCATGGACTTACGTGTTTCGAAAATATCTTTAAAATGACACAACAAAAGACCCGAAATAAAATAAATAAGCGTTTTAAGTTTAAAACATCCTATTCTAGTTTAAGAAAATAAATACCACTATCCTATGCATGTGCCATGATCTCGAGTTGCAATGTCGTCGTCAGCCGTACAGGAATGTCTTGCCTTAACCTGAAAAAAATGTAGTAGCACGTGGCTTGAGTATTAAATACTCAGTAAGTGACCCCACTATTAGGGTTAAATGCAACAATCACATGCAATAAAATGATGGGACCTATCTTTCGTTTCATTTCGTTTTGTTTTTCCTACGGTGCTGTCCTAACGGGTAATCGTGGATGTGTACCATATACTCTACACACAGCTCATACGTGCAAGTGTGGGCTCACCAGCTAGTTCGCACACCGTTGGGCCACTGTCCTTATCCGGTGGGCATACTCTGGGAGCCACTTATGCTGGGACCCGTTAAAACTAGAACCGTCACGGCAGCGCTATGCAATGCATAACGATCGTTGTCCTGCCATTGGATGTACGCGTCCGTACCCTCGTGATGGGATGGAGGTATCCCCCGAGATGCATGAACACATATAATGCATGAGGTCCCCTTATTTCTACATTTATCTTTAATGACCATAACCCCCTGTCATGTTTCAGGCTTCATGTCATTCTTATTTTCATTTCATATTTCTATCGGGGTTATGGTTCCAGACAGTTTATCGTGTTTCATGTCATACAATTCATGTTGTTCACAATCACATATTCCCATACAGACATGCCATAATCATTCAAGGACCTCGTATCGTTACATGCATTACACATCACATCAGACTAAAAGCATACATAGCATACATTCATGTTCACATAACTACGTACTTAAGCACAATAATCTAGCATACAATGTATCATATCATAAACAAGTCATAACGTAAACACTTCATAGTCATATCGTCACAAGAACGTACCCTAACGCTATCGTTCTATCAATCTATCACAAACCTATCCCTTTCTACCCATAACCTAACCGTATTCTTTCATCAATCTCTCCTATCCATAGCACTCCGGTATGTAACCTAACCTTAATCTTTCATGAACGTATCTTACTCCTATCGTTACATTTCGTTTTGTGCATCCTTCTCGTATCCTATCTCAAACATATCCTTGAGCACATCGTACCATAATTATTATCATACAAACCACATATTATAACATAACATAACATAACATAACATAACATAACATATAGGAAGCATGTCGATCCACAGACAATTCACACATATCAATATATATGACACGTGCAGAACCACAGGGTACGTGTCAACATCAAATATAACCATGCCGATAGTAAGGTCAGTTACCTGGCTAGCTTAAGTCGTTGTCACGAATATATCTTTAATGAAAATTCGATTTCATCCTTTGAAATCCGGGTCAACCTATATGAGCTCATGACATCAGTTTCAAGTTTGAACTCTATAAAATTATTTTTCTAATCTACCTTGGCCATGGTAAAATTATGATACTTACTCTTAGACAAAATTTAATGAAGTTCATTGTCCTATGATATTTCCTGTTTTTATGGTTAAATTATGTTCAAAAAATCTTTCCTCAATCCCCTCCCTAATTATTTTCCGTCTGTAAATAGATTTTCAATTGTGTAAACAGATATTGCTCGCCAATTTTAAGTCGATTGTTTGGCTATTATCTTCAAGTTTATAGATTTGTCGACTAAATTTTTTTTGAATCTAATCTTATTTACTGTAACTTAAAATGCTAACAAAAATCTAATCAATTGGATATGAGATCTGATTATTACATGATCGGGTAAAATATATAAGAAGATTTGATCCTAAATTAATTTCTTATAACCATAACTACAAAGAAATAGGATTTTACGGTAATAACCGACCAAAATCACTAAATATGACGTCTGCCTATGTTGAAAGCCATTTTACTTATTGTTCTTTTTGCAATAACTGTTATTCAGGTGTAAGGATAGGTTGAGGAGAGAGAATGTGGGAAGGGATGAGAGGTCCACGGAGAGAAGTGGGGAAATGTTTTTTTTTTTTTTTTTTTAAATTACTTAATTTATTTATTTATTATTATTATTATTTTAACTATTTTTATAATTATTTTTATTTCTTTATTTTTATTTATTTATGGGCTATTACATGTTAAATTTCATGCAAGGTCGGTTGCATACATACTCGTTGAAGTTAAGAATTTGGTTTGGATACCTAGTAACTTAGCTTATTGCATGATATAGATACTCGTGGCACATACGAGGAGTTATGGACGTGGGAGAGGTAGGGGTAGAAGATTGTCCGGTTTCTTTTCGGAGTATGTAGACCCTAAAGAATAGAAGATTCAAAAGTTTATTGCAGGTCTATGTTATTATATATAGGGCATAGTAGAAGCAATAACTCCTAACAGTTATGCAGGTGCCCTCCATGTAGCCAGCATGATGGATATACAGCTGCCGAGTCTGGCTAGAAAGGTAGTGATGAGAATAGTGATAAGAATCAAGGTTTTCTAAATGTTTCAACTGAACCTATGATTCGATCCAGGTTAAGAAGATCTACAAAATTGGATCGGCTCGGTTCAACCATCATTTCATGTGTTACGAGCTGATTCGATTGAAGAATGACCTATTTGGAGCTTCAGAAGTGAATATTAAAATGTCAACAACAGGGCTCAAACATATCGGGTAAAGGCCAATAGATTTTGAGTCTGTCTCCTTAGCCACTCAAACATACTAACCGACGTTTGTTGAAAAACTTTATTATTTTTAATTTCACAAAGTTTCTAATGGTCAAATGGTCAAATTGACTTTGTCTTTTGTCGAGATTTAGAGAGATCGAGATTAAATCATGCCACAAACGTCTTTTGTGGGAAGACTATAAATACCCACAAATTGTTATATAAAAATCAAATTCATAGATAAATGAAATTGAGATCTCAAATTGAGACGTTTCCCTTAGAAATCCGAACATCAATTTTGCTCTTTCTAAGTTTCAAACCATTCTTGTGGGAGAATTGCATACAAGGCATTCAATCAAGTTCGATTGTAGAGTGACTCAATCTAGAACAAGGTTCCAAATCTTGTATCTACATTTTTTATTAATCTAATTCTAGCCTTAATCTCTTGTTTATCGAAATTTTGTATAAAGAGGTGTTAATTTTTTTTATTTAAGGATTTTTGCTTCAACAAAAGCTTGATGGATAGTTAGGCGAGGTAGGAGAAAAAAGAAATTCTTCAGAAAGTCTTGAGAACATTCAGATAGGTATTTGCCATTCAGGAACAGGGGACAGAGACATAATTCACCTCAACCAGAGAGGCATCAGACTGAAGGTACTGTGGCCCCCATAGTGGAAAAGCTGGAATACCCGACATGTGATGTTAGGCATCTTGGTGAGTGTAAAGCAAACACTAAAGCTTGCTTTCTCTTTTGCAAGAGTGGACATAAGAAAGCTGACTTCCCTCATAGAAAGCGCCATGACCTTAACAACGCTTTAGGATTTGGGCAGAGTAGTAAAGGAGGCTCAGGGAAAAACAGAGACACTAGTAGGCCACTATTGGGAAGAAGTCAGATAACGTTGATAGGTACATTACATGTGTTTGGTTTTCATGCATTTTCATTGTTTGATTTTTGATCCACGCACTCGTTTATATATTTACTTATGCACGGATAGAGTTAGAGCTTTTAGGATACATATTGTTTTGCCTACACCCTCTAGTGAAGTGTTAATAGCAGATGAGTGAGTGTCAACTTGCAAAGTACTAGTGTCGGATGGCCTTAAGAGTTTCACTCATTGTTCTTGATTGATTATGATATGATTCTAGGCATGGACTGGCTGCCCGAGAATCATTCAGTTATTTATAGCCAGGGATGTAATTTTCAGGCTGCCCAATGAGCAGACTTTCAAGTTTCAAGGTGTAGATTCTCAGTGTACACCAAAGGTTATTTTTGCTTTAAAGGCAAAGAAACTTATGGGCCATCGCTTTATTGCCAGTGTCACT
This sequence comes from Cucurbita pepo subsp. pepo, assembly GCF_002806865.2. Classification (NCBI taxonomy): domain Eukaryota; kingdom Viridiplantae; phylum Streptophyta; class Magnoliopsida; order Cucurbitales; family Cucurbitaceae; genus Cucurbita; species Cucurbita pepo. The sequence continues at coordinate 11,876,612 of NC_036638.1, forward strand.
GTTAGTGAAAGAATGATTGATTGAATAATTGATGAGATAATTGAATTTTGAAGAGCAAGAATGCTCTATATATACACAGAGAATAGAATGAGATATCTAGAAAATCTACCTAGAAATCAGAAAATCTGGTAACAAATCCGTAAACAAATCAAAACAAAATCTAATCAAATCAAGAGTAAATAAAATAAAAAACAAATCGACTCCTAACCATCAGAAGATTTAAATCAAATAAAGCAATCTAAACACGTAATCTTTTAACACTCCTCCTGGTTTAGATGCTGCAAACTCCAAGTTTTTTTCTGAAATCTTCAAACTTGCTAAGTGGCAGAGGTTTGGTAAGGACATCTGCAATTTGATCTTCAGATTTGCAATAGCAAAGAGTCACATCACCACTCTTTTGAACTTCTCGAACAAAGAATAACTTGATGTTGAAATGCTTAGTCTTTCCATGAAAAACTGGATTATTGGAGATTGCAATAGCAGCTTGGTTATCAACTAGTATCTCAGTGCTGTGTTTTTGCTCCAAGTTTAGATCCACGAGAATTTTCCTTAACCAGAGAGCTTGATTTACTGCGGCGGTTGCAGCTATCAATTCTGCCTCAGCAGTGGATTGAGCTACAGTTTCTTGCTTTCTTGAGCACCAAGAGAACATGCCTGATCCGAGGCAAAAACAGTAACCAGATGTACTCCTCATGTCATCGATTGAGCCACCCCAATCACTGTCAGAGAAACCAATTAGCTTCATTTCCTTGTGCTTTAAGAACTTCACTCCATAATTCCAGGTCCCCTTGATGTATCTGATAACTCTCTTTGCAGCTTTCATGTGAGTCTCATTGGGACAATGCATAAATCTGGAGAGAATACTTACAGCATTTACGATATCAGGTCTGGTTGTTGTTAAGTACATCAGGCACCCTACCAAGCTCCGGAACTCAGCTTCAATAACTTTGGCAGAATCATCATCTTTGACCAGCTTCTCCTTTTGATTCATAGGAGTATTCATTGCTTTGCAATCCTCCATCTGAAATTTTTTTAGTATCTCCTTTGCATACTTTTTTTGACAAATGAACACTTCATCTTGGGTTTGCTTGATCTCAATGCCAAGGAAATATGACATCAGACCAAGGTCTGTCATTTCGAATATCTTTTTCATTTCTAGTTTGAACTTGTTAATTTGCTTTGGATTACTTCCTGTAATTAATAAGTCATCTACATAAAGAGAAATGACTAAAGTATTTGTACCTTCATGCTTGACATACAGTGTGAGTTCAGATTGACTTTTCTGAAAGCCAAGACCAACCAAATGATCATCAATTTTACTGTACCATGCTCGCGGAGCCTGTTTAAGACCGTATAAAGCCCTTCTCAGCAAGTAGACTTTATCTTCATTGCCTCTGCTAACAAAACCTTCAGGTTGCTCGACAAAAATTTCTTCTTGCAAGACTCCATTTAAGAATGCAGATTTAACATCTAACTGGAATACTTTCCAACTCTTTTGAGCAGCAAGAGCAAGCAACAATCTTACTGTATCAAGCCGGGCAACAGGTGCAAATGTTTCTGAATAGTCAACTCCAAAAACTTGTGCATATCCCTTCACAACAAGTCTTGCTTTGTATTTGTTAACTGAACCATCAGGATTTAGCTTTGTTCTGAATACCCATCTTACTCCAATTATCTTTCTGTTTAGAGGTCGATCAACCAACTTCCATGTTTTGTTTTTCTCGATCATCGAAAGCTCCTCCTGCATTGCAGCCATCCAATGTTGGCTGTTTTTTGCATCATGGAACCCTGCAGGCTCACAAATAGCTACATTACACCTTTGATAAATATCAGATAGTGACCTTGTACCTCTCACAGGTGCATCATCAACCAAATCATCTTGTTGTTCATCTTCAGATTCTTCTTGTCGTTCATCTTCAGATTCTTCTAACATGCTACCAAAGGTTGGTGCATTAGGAATCTGATTCACCTTTGTCAGTTCTTCCCAATTCCATTGCTCATTTTCAGCAAAATGAACATCTCGGCTCATAATAACTCGACTAGTGTGCGGTTGAAAAACTCTGTAAGCTTTGGATATAGTGCTATACCCAACAAATATGCCAGCTTCTGCCTTTTTGTCAAGCTTATCACGCTTGACCTGTGGAATGTAAGTGAAGCAAAGACACCCAAATACTTTAAGGAACTTTAAAGAAGGTTTGTAACCATACCAAGCTTCAAATGGTGTCAGGTTCTTCACAGCTTTTGTTGAAATTCGATTTTGCAAGTACACAGCAGTGTTTGCTGCTTCTCCCCAAAAATGTTTTGGAAGATCCTTCTCATGAAGCATGCATCTCGTCATCTCCATTATGAATCTATTCCTCCTTTCACTGACGTCATTCTGTTGAGGAGTGTATGGTGCTGTCAACTGATGTTCAATTCCAGCCTCTTCACAAAACCTGTTAAAAGTTTCTGAAGTGTACTCCTTGCCATTATCTGATCTTACAGTCTGAATCAAGCATGCACTTTCATTCTCGACTCTGGCCTTGAGTTTCCAAAATACACCCGCAACCTCTGACTTTTGCTTCATAAAGAAGATCCAACACATTCTTGTTAGATCATCAATAAAAATAATGTAATAAAGATTACCATTTAATGATGGTGTTCGCTGAGGACCACAAAGATCAGTATGAACCAGCTGCAGTTTTTTCGAGGCTCTCCATGCCTGTTTAGGAAAGGGTTGCCTATGTTGCTTCCCAAAATTACAAGCACGGCAAGGAGGCATGTCATCATTAATGTCAGCGAGTCCTTCTACCAGCTTCTTTGACTGCATCTGAAGCAAACCTCGATGATGAAAGTGCCCAAGTCTTTTGTGCCAAATCTCAGTGGCACTAGCTTTGGATATAAAGGTCATCTGCTCTTTCTCCATCGGATTTAGAGCAAAGCTTTTTCCTTTCATTTTGACATTGAACAAGTCTTTGCCACTAGCATCTTTGATCAAACACTGCTTATTCTCAAACAACACTTTATAGCCTTTATCAGGTAACTGACCAACACTTAATAGATTTTGATCAATTTTAGGTACAAATAAAACATCTGGAATAAATTTTGTACCTTCATAACTTGTTATAGCTACTGTGCCTTTTCCTTTGACTTCCAAGTGTTCACCGTTGCCAATCCTCACTCTCTTGACGTTAGTGTCTCTTAATTCCTCAAAAAACTCCTTGTCATATGTCATATGATTTGTGCACCCACTATCAATCAACCAACTCTCGCTTGATTCTTTGCCTGAGAAACAAGTGGCCACAAGCAATTGATCTTCTTCTTCCTCTTCTTGATCAACTACCTCTGCATCTACTTCTTTCACCTGATCTTTGGCTTTACAGATCACAGCTTCATGTCCAAGTTGATTGCATTTGGAGCAGAAGGCGTCAGGTCTTCTCCAACACTTGAATGGTGGATGACCTTTCTTCTCACAATGACGGCAAGGTGGATAGGATTTTCTGAAACCTCCTCCTTTTGTCTTCTGATAATCTGCAGATGGATTTCCATACGTCGATTGGTTTTTGAAAATTTTCTTGTTTTTATACCTGTCTTGATGCTTAACAGGTAACGCATCTTCAATCACCCTTTCTTGCCTCATAGACCTCCTTTGCTCTTGTGCTTGTAAAGCATTCAAGAGCTCTGTAAGAGAAATCTTTGACAAGTCTTTGGTGTTCTCCAGAGTAGTAATGGTGGCTTCAAACTTCTCTGGAACAGTGACTAGCAGCTTTTCAACGATCCTGGAATCATTTAATACAGAACCAAGCAATCTTACCTTGTTGGCGATGCTGAGAAGTCTGTCAGAGTACTCTTTTACCGACTCTGACTCCTTCATCTTCTGCAACTCGAAATCCCTGATCAAATTCAGGACTTTCATTCCACGAATCCTCTCATCTCCTTCATATTCGGTCTTGAGATAATCCCAGATTTCCTTTGCTGTTTTGAGGGACATTATTCGCATGAAGATCATTTGAGATACAGCGGCAAATAGGCAAGCTTTCGCCTTTGATTTCCTCGTCTTCTTTTCCTTCTGTAATTTGATTTGTGCTACAGTAGGATTTGCTGGGAGTGGAGGGACCTCGTAATCCTCTTCTACTGCTTCCCAAAGATCCAAGGCCTCCAAATAAGTCTCCATACGAACTGCCCACATTTGATAATTGTCTCCATCGAAGATTGGTGGTGCAACAGCGGAAAAATTGGATTCTCCTTCCATCTTGATCTCACAGATCCCTTAAGAAGATAGCTCTGATACCAATTGTTAGTGAAAGAAGAATTGATTGAATAATTGATGAGATAATTGAATTTTGAAGAGCAAGAATGCTCTGTATATACACAGAGAATAGAATGAGATATCTAGAAAATCTACCTAGAAATCAGAAAATCTGGTAACAAATCCGTAAACAAATCAAAACAAAATCTAATCAAATCAAGAGTAAATAAAATAAAAAACAAATCGACTCCTAACCATCAGAAGATTTAAATCAAATAAAGCAATCTAAACACGTAATCTTTTAATAGTCACGGACACAAGACAGGAGGTAGGCACATAGCAAATATATCAGTGATGAGGATGTATTTCCTGAATTGGGAGTGAGGAAAATTGATTTCACGATTGAGCTTGAGCCGAAGAATGGCTCCGGTTGAGAAAAATAAGCTTAAAAAGCAACTACGAATCTTCTAGATCCAAGTTTCATCCGGCCTAGTATGTCACCATGGGAAGCACCAGTGTTGTTCGTTAAGAAAAAGATAGGACTCTGCAGCTATGAATTGACTACAGAGAACTGAATAAGTTGATAGTTAAGAATAAGTAACCACTACCTTGTATTGATGACCAGTTTGACAAGCTAAAAGGTGCTTCAGTGATCTCCAAGATCAATCAGAGGTCAAGACATCACCAGTTAAGAATTAGAGAGAGTGACATTTTTAAGACGGCTTTCAGAAGCTGGTATGGTCACTATGAAGTTACTGTAATTTCGTTCGGTTTGACAAACGCCCCAGAAGCATTGATGGATCTCATGAGTAGGGTGTTTAAGGACTTCCTATACGCGGTTGTAATAGTCTTCATCGATGATATACTAATATATTCAAAGACTGATGGAGAGCATGGGTCACATCTGCGACTAGTACTATTGGTGTTTTGAGCACATCGACTTTATACAAAGTTATCTAAGTGTGAGTTATGGTTGCAGGAAGTGACATTTTTAAGGCTCGTCGTGTCAGGAAGAGGGATTTCAATAGATCCAATTAAGGTCAAGGCAGTCATGGATTGGCATTGCCTTGCCTCAGCAACGGAAGTCAGAAGTTTCTTGGGTTTAGTAGGATATTATAGAAGATTCATTCAAGACTTCTTTAAGATATCTTCCACCCTCACTAAGTTAACAAAGAAAGTGATATGGAATCACTACAAGGGGAGTAAGATTCGGATTACCTTGTTGATCGAATATATCAAGGCAAGAACACTTGTTTGAGATTCTAATCACTCCACATGCAATATCGATCATGTCTAGCTTGAATGATTCTTGTTGATCAAATATCTCAAGGCAAGAATACTTGTTTGAGATTCGAATCACTCCACACGAAAGATTGATCATGTCAAGCTTGAATGATTCTACATGCAACCTAAACTACATAGAATTGCAAAAAAAAACTTAGTCATTAGCTAAAGAGAGCACAAATGTACATTTTCCAAATCTACTTGCAAATACAACGTACATGGCTTTATATAGCCTCAAAATGAAACTCTTGACCTTAAATGAGATATTTCAAAAGCTACTGACATTCATATTTTATAACCATAATTAGCCACATACTTTATGACTATAATTAGCTTAAATGTAACTTTGAAGTAAATAAAACCTCTTAAAATATATTAATGAAATACAATAAGTCTAAATTACTCTAAATTGTAATCCACTCAAAATTTAGAACAATGGAGCTTCATTCTTCTTCAATGTAACATGAATTGAAATATCTTTTGATAATTTCAACATATTTTCTTCACACTTTCATTGAAGTATATTATATGATTGATGTCTCTTGGTTCATATCATTCTTTCACTTCTTCAAGAGGATTCGTTCTTGAATCTATTTGTGAAACTTTGCTCCAAAATAAGTTATGGAAATACAAAGAACCTCAAAACACTCGCAACGTGTTCTCATAGGACGATGCTTGTGAGCAGAGTTTCAGGGAACCCAAGCACTAACTAGGAACAACGTAGGTACTTTCTGTGCCAGATGGTTCAGGAAACTTAGTGGTGTATAGTGATGCATCAAGTATGGGCTTGGTTGTGTGTAGGTGCAAAATGTCATAGTTATAACCTATGCCTCAAGAAAATTGAAAGAAATTGGGGCTAATACGTCCTAGATTAAGTTGCCTAAGGAAACTAACCCCTGCATTTTTTGGTAAGTTGCAAATCGATGATCAAATTCGAAAATTAAGACCAAAAGCTTAAGAACATTATTCCAAAAACAAATCCTTTAGCTAAAGGGAAGTATAAGGAAGAACTTTCATGAGAGTCTTTCGGTTTGAGTTCCGGCAAGGATAAGTTTTCCAGCGTACTTTGGAGGCGTATAACTCAGACTACAATCCACGAGAAGGTATGAAATCAATCCCTATCTCTCCCCTATAACATCACCTTTAAGTTTCAAGAGGAAAACGAGGGGGAAATGCTCAAAACAGAGTTGGGGAGGTAGATTTTTAGGTGGTGGTGCAATGGCCTGCATGCGTCTTCTTCTTTCGAGAGGAGGAAGATGATGATGTGGGTGGTTCAACTGAACCAGTCCTACCAACCAAAAATATGAGCCTCCCTTGTCTTTTCTAAATTTTAACCACCTCCCATGCTAGTTCTCATGAAAAACATTTATGGTTTCAAAATTTAGACACTCTAAGGAGTCTGTCAAAGAAAATTTTGAGTAATTCGGATATTAGAAGCTCAAGAATAGAGATCTTGAACTTGACGACAAGGTAAGTAGTCATCTTAGACTTTTTTTAAGAAATAATGGTAGGAATCATTTGAATTTTAGTATGAACCTTCAGATGAGTACGAATTAAGGGAATATGAATGAAAAACACCATGAACCGTGAGTTAAGGCCCTGAATCAAGAAATTTGCTCAAAATTCCAACAATGTTAAAATAACAAATTAAATGAACTCCGCTGCCCATGAAATTTTATATGTGAGCATAATGTGATATGTTAGGGAAATATATGAAATTTATGTTGGGATTTATGCCCTAAAGACTCTAATTAATTATTTAAATTTGATAATAATTTTATTATTTTACTTACAATTTAATATTATCCATTGTATAAACATCCAAGGTAATTAGTGTAATCTTGAACTGTATGTGGTTGACATAGAAGAGGATCATATTAAAGTAATAACCTAAGGTGTCTATATTAAATGGATAAGGTTGGGTGTCTTATTGTGATAACCCTAGTACAACTCACTTTATAATTTTTACAAATGATTTGATCCAAATCGTTCATATGGAGACATGTGAGTGGGGTATCCTATATAATGAGTTTACATAAAACTGGACTAAGAAATATTTAATCTCTCTTTATCAATCTGTTAATTGAGAAGATTAATATTTCACATTATGATAATATGTAACTCGATCTTAATCATGAGTGAGTTATGAACTCCTGCCTGTGAAGGCTTGTTCTTTGATTTGCATGAGTGAGAATGACTCTTATAATCGATTCAATATGTTTGTGATTTTGGGGACTTGACCAAATAGGGAGCTAGGAACATAATTGTTGGAATACAACAAAGAGGTCTGCAAGCTGCGATTTCTACCAAGCTAGAGTTCTTACTCTCATAAAATTAAAACGGTTCTCAATGTTTCCGCTAGGTCGATGAAGAGTTCATTCCCTTCAATTTAGTGGCCATTTGATAAGGATAAGTAGCTAAATCAACAAATGATGCAAAATGACCAAAATTCCCCTATGTCGGATACCATTGTACGAGATTTGAATGACTTCCAACTACCTTGAAACTTTATTATATGTCTTATTTCATGATGATTGATGACTTTGTAATGAACCAATGCAGAGTCCTAGTGGAAAAGCTGGAATACCCGACATGTGATGTTAGGTACCACTCAAGGATAATGAACCAATATCCTCATACTCAAAAACTCAAGAAACTCCTATATCTCCTACGGCACAACATGCTTATGACTCAGACTACATCACTTGAAACATAAGAAGCCTTGGATGTAGGTTTTTCGACTATGCTACTAGGAACATAAGAAGCCTTGAGCTTACGTATTTAGACTATACCAATTGAAACGTATGAAGCCTTGGGTATAGGTTTTAAGACTGTATCACAGGGAACATATGAAGTCTTGGATGCGAGTTCAAACTAAGTCGCTTGGAACACATAAAGCTTTGGACGTAGGTTAAGATTGTTTCTCTTTGGAACGTATGAAGCATCGGACACAGATTCTCAGATTCATGACTTGTACCATAAATTCTAGGGTGAGTGTCTTAGCGAACAAAACGATAACAAAACAAGAACATAGGAAATAACAAAGAACAAGGCAACGATCAAGAACAGGAATAAGAACTAGAACATGAATCCAGATCCAAGTTCTGAAGACAAGAACTCAAAACCTTAGAACTAAGGTCCCTTAATCAAGGTCCTTGGCTAGATCATGACAAGAAATTTCAAGAATAAATTTTAAAGGCATAAGTACTTGCGACAAAAACTAGAACAAGTTAAGAAGAATTATGGTACTCTAGCATAGCAATGACACGATTAAGAGCCTACAGTAAGACTACTTATTAAATTTTTGTACTCACTCTATATTTTCATGTTTTTCAAGTAAATAAGGAGCTAGTCGAGGCTGGGAGTGGACTTTGAAGGTGCCATAGACAAGTCTCACCCGTCATCATCAGCTCTTTTTATTGTTAAATATTTTGTGTTTGTTTCTTATTTTGTGTTTTAACTCCTTATGTATGAACTCTATCTTGAATAATGTAAATATATTGTGTACAATGTTTTAAATTCTCTTTGTGTTTTATTCTGCGAAAAAATTTTCCATCATTTTATACCATCGAGTCAACCTTATGTTGCGCCTCGTGAAAAATTGAGTTGTGACATTAAGTTACAACAAGTTCTCTATTTCATCCCACTTGGGTGGTTGAGAGCCAATTAGAAAATACATTTCTGATAGCTCAAACTTAGTCTCTCTGTTGATCTAGCTCGGGTCTTATACGTTCAGACTATTTCCTACCATTTTTTACTCTTCAAGAGGTATTTTTGACACTTTAAGAAGCGTTTAAGGTTAGTATGGATACTTTTAGCTAATTTAAATTATTTTATATAATTAGATGAGCCAATTTCCATAGTAGAATTCTAAATTATGACGGTGGAACTCTTTACGTAGAAATAGATTTCAATGAGCAACTTTAAACTAGCCTCAAGGGAGTGTAGTGACTTTGTTTTAGGCTAACCAAGTAAGTGGCTTTACTCTTGGCTTGGTTGGATGACTTGTTTGTTGTATAAAAGACGTGTGCCGTATGACCCATACATATGTCATATTTGATGATTGTATGACGTGTAGTATGTTATGGATATGCTACGATACATGAATTACTATAATCTATTTATGTTGTAGCATGATGTACGCTAAATTGACAAANTAGCGTCATGAATATATGCCATGTTTTAATGTTATGGGACCTCATACATTTTATATAACATGTACATCGAGATACTTGCCGTTATGCTTAGTTCGAAGGTCTACCTTATGATATCTATATTTGCCATGAAATTATGTAGGTTATTTCCCTCTGTGGCGTTCAGTAGTGTGAGCATGTGTTAACTCGACGAGCTAGGCTTAGGGGGTACGTATAGAAGCTCGCCTAGTGGGTCCATGTGCGTGTGTGTGGCCCGTGTGTAGAGAAGTACTACACATCCAACCCTACCTAGACTAGAAAGTAGAGCTCAAGGTCATGCCCAATGTTCTTATTAAAAGATAGGTCCCACCATGATTGTTTATGTTTGCATTTTTTTGCACCAACAACGAGGCTACTTACTAAGTACTTTCAAATATTAAATTCCCGTGCTACTTCTTTTTCAGGTAAAGGTAAGACACCCTATACAGATGACAGCGTTGCCATGAAGACCATGGAACTGAAGCTAGGATAGTTGCATTTATGTTTAAATTGTAGTCCAAAGTGATATGAATCCAACAACTAATCACTTCCATGTACACCCTACCTAGACTAGAAAGTAGAGCTCAAGGTCATGCCCAATGTTCTTATTAAAAGATAGGTCCCACCATGATTGTTTATGTTTGCATTTTTTTGCACCAACAACGAGGCTACTTACTAAGTACTTTCAAATATTAAATTCCCGTGCTACTTCTTTTTCAGGTAAAGGTAAGACACCCTATACAGATGACAGCGTTGCCATGAAGACCATGGAACTGAAGCTAGGATAGTTGCATTTATGTTTAAATTGTAGTCCAAAGTGATATGAATCCAACAACTAATCACTTCCATGTACACCCTACCTAGACTAGAAAGTAGAGCTCAAGGTCATGCCCAATGTTCTTATTAAAAGATAGGTCCCACCATGATTGTTTATGTTTGCATTTTTTTGCACCAACAACGAGGCTACTTACTAAGTACTTTCAAATATTAAATTCCCGTGCTACTTCTTTTTCAGGTAAAGGTAAGACACCCTATACAGATGACAGCGTTGCCATGAAGACCATGGAACTGAAGCTAGGATAGTTGCATTTATGTTTAAATTGTAGTCCAAAGTGATATGAATCCAACAACTAATCACTTCCATGTACCCGAACGAGCAATTACAAGAACCAATACAAAGAAGATTCAAGTATCAAATCAAGAAAATAATGGAGTGGCTGACATTGAGAAGTGATTAGAAGACTTGTCATTGGTAATTGAATTACCAATTAAGACAATTTATGAATGTCTTGTTTTCTTTGATTTGTATTTAATAGCATTTGTAGTTGGTGGTCGAACTTTATTATGTTAGGGTTATCTTTTGAACCTATTTAAAGAGGCATATAATATTCAATTTTGAAATGAAGGGTTGAATACAAACAAAACTGTGTTTTTTTTATACCTTTTTGGTGTTATTCTTTTTCAAACCTTGCTTTAGGTTTGATGTTTAAGCCGATTCATTAAATTAGTTTTGATCAAGCTAATTCTGGAGTGAATTATCTTGGTATCTGAGAGTGACCATCATAGATTCCAAGTTCGATCTAAGAGACATTCATCTTCTAACTAGCTCTTGGTTGGAATCAATCCGTTAAGTTAGATTTTTCTGTGAACGTTTTGCAAGGATTCTAGAAGAACCTCTAACTTGCAAATTTCAGCATTGTAAGCACTTATCATTGCCAAATGTTAGATCAGGATGTTGCATTATTTTATTTTAATTCATATTATCAGTTTATTGTTCAAAATGAATTCATTAGGAATGTTTAAGTCAATAACATCGTTTTGAAAATGTTCTTATAGACTTTTCGACACATAATAGGTATGTCATGCATGTAGTGGAGTCTCTATTATATTACGGAAAATAGAATCGTTACAAATACGGTGGACACAAAGGGGACGACATTCATCATCGTCAACTGGTGCCCAGCGCTGACAATCTGGATGGGGAACAAGCAAGTGCCAACGGAGGCATTTTTGGTGACAATCTCAGCAGATCCACCAAAATCACAAGCTTCAACGCTCTGGTCTTGCATCTGGAAATACATGTTGTAAGCAAAAGAAAAGTTGCCTCTAGCGTTCAAGTCGTTGCATGAAGATCCAAACACCAAGGTTGTGCAGTCGGACAAGGAGCAGGCATAGTCGATCTGACTTACTTCTGATGTTAAGTCCTCGATGCTGTTCTTAATCACACACCATTTTTTTTCCAAGTATTGAACTCCCTTTGCTGCAACTGGCATCTTGTCATTCCCATTGCCTGCTAAGTCCATCGGGAACTTTGGTTTCCCATCATACCTGTTAAAAATATGTCAAAGAATACGTAAAAGAAAAAACGTTTCGATTATATCTATATCCTTTCGACTTTGATTCTAATTAAGTCTGTGTTCAGGATTGTTGAGAGAGAGTCTTGATAATAGATTTATAAATAAGAAATACATCTCGATTGGTATGAGACTTTTTGGAGAAGCCCAAAGCAAAGCCAGGAAGACGTAAGCTCAAAGTGGACAATATCATACTATTAAAGAGATTTGTGATTCCTAACATGGTATTAGAGCCATTCCCTTAACCATGCTAATAGAATTCTCAAATGGACAACAAAGAAGTTGTGAGCCTCGAAGGTGTAGTCAAAAGTGACTCAAGTGTCGAACAAAGGGTGTATTTTGTTCGAGGACTCCAGAGAAAGAGTCGAGCCTCGATTAAAGGGAGACTGTTCGAGGTCTCTATAGCCCTCAGGGGAGGCTCTATAGTGTACTTTGTTCGAGGGGAGGATTGTTAAGGATTGTTGGGAGGGAGTTCTACATTAGCTAATTTAGTGAATGATCATGGGTTTATAAGGAATACACTCCATTGGAATGAGGCATTTTGGGGAAGCCCAAAACAAATCCATGAGAGCTGATGCTCAAAGTGGACAATATTATACCATTGTAGAGATTCGTGATTCCTAACATGGTATCAGAGTCATGCCCTTAACTTACCATTTTAATAGAATTCTCAAATGTCGAACAAAGAAGTTGTGAGCTTTGAAGGTGTGGTCAAAAGTGACTCAAGTGTCGAGCAAATGGTGTACTTTGTTCGAGGACTCAAGAGAAGGAGTCGAGCCTCAATTAAGGGTTGGTAGTTCGAGGACTCTATAGGCCTCAGGGAGACTCAAAGTGGACAATATCATACTATTGTGAAGATCAGTGACTCCTAACAAAGTCATAGTATCTATATTTAACACCATACTCAATTGTCCGCGTTGACACTCGATTATACCAATTGAGTAATAATTTAGCATGACCTTGGACAATAGGAGGAATGGAGATGCTATGATTCTTATAAACAAATATATTTTACCTGAAAATTCCCCAATGGCGCTCAAAGAAGCCAGGGAGAACGCTCTTCATATCCTCATCAAAAAGGCTAAACAAATAAATTTCAAGCTTCTCATCTGGCCTCATGGGAGTCCCCTTCTTGCTAGCCAGATTCTTAAACAGCCCATCATAAAACCTCTTCGCCAACTCCAAGTTAGCATACTTATTAGCGTCGGTCGGCCACCCCACCTCTCCTACGACGATCTTCAAATCCCCCTCACCGATCTTCTTCAACGACCAGACTAGCGTGTCGTAGTTTGCATCGAACACGTTTGTATATGTCTTTCCCTTGTCATTTATCGACTTCCCGGAACTGTCTAAGAAAGCAAAGTCGATTGGAAAGTCGGGGTTCTGGTAGAGACTGAGGAAAGGGTAGATGTTCACCATGAAGGGAGCATTGTTGCTGCTTAGGAAATGAACTATATTTTTCATTGTGTCATGGATGTCTGATCGGAACCGCCCATCCGAGGGCTGGTTCGATGGTGACTCGTAGACATCGGCATTCAGCGGCGTTGTTACTTTGATCTTGTCACCATGGCCAGCATCATTGAGAGCCTTTTGTATGTTTTGCATGGCCGGAAATGTTAGTTTTATGTAGCTTCCATTGAAGCCCGTTAAAAATGGTTCGTTTCCCACAGCTACGTACCTGTGGATATTTTTATTTGGAGAAATGGTTTGGGTCAGGAGAATCTTCATCAATATCAAATAACTTATAGAACTACAAAAAAAAAAAAAATCAAGCCAAAAATAAAGTCATTCAAATTTCTCAAAAGATTCTATTTTTCTATTTTGTTCGGTTCAGTGTTCAATCCATCAACATATCACGTCATACACAACCTTCCACGTGTTAGAGATATTTAGCCTAGTCTAACCGTATGTATCATATTTGACCCTATAGTCAAATATATTGAGGATATTTAACCTTCCATGATGGTTTAATAGAACGTACCCTAATTGACCTTCTATTAAAGACAAATATCTATCATTACAGACCATACGTATCATATTTGCCTTTTATTACCGACGTCAGACACAACTTTCCACGTGAGATATTTAGCTTTAAATTATGGTTTACCCTAGGTATCATATTTGACCCTTTTATGATAATTGACGATATTTAGCTTTCTATTATGGTTTACCATAAGTACCATAGTTGACCCTTTATTAGGGACAAATATCTAGATATTTGCCTTCCATAACAACTCATCATAGATATCATATTCAACTTTTTTAGGGTAGACAAATATCTGGTATCCATTTATTACTCTCTCCATTTATTTCTGTTACAGCTTCATATCAAATTTGTTATTTTATTACTCTTTCAATTATTTAATTATGTAAATGATTATAAATAGAGAACTTGGTTTTAGCCAAAATTCTCACCCATTCGAAATAAGCTTAGAGAAAGAAGAAAAGAACCTGATATCGACGCCTCCGTTGTAAATATAGGCGGTGACATTTTCCTTAACCCAATCCTTAGCAAGGTCGTAATCATTAGCAAATTTCTGAAGCTGGTCATTAGGAATGGCCACAACGGTCTCAATTTTGGAACCAGCCAATGCACCCATTATCCAAGAGTCTGAATCGAAGAGCTTAACCTTCTTGATCCCATTGTCTTTGAGCAAGTTGACCACAATGCTTGGATTTATTGGGTGGGATGCTATTGTTCCCCAATTCACACCCACGTCCAGGTTGGCCTCCACCACAGTGGTCAAGGCCATTAGAGTGGCCCATGTGACGGCGATGGCGAATGATGTGGGTCTGGCCATCGCTCGAGGCCGCACCATGAAGACAAATGTGGGTGTGAGTTAGGGAAAGATGGGATTGGAGAGGCTTTTGTGATGATGGCTTGTTTGGGTGTTGAAGGATATGGGATGGTTAAAAGAAGAGACAATGAGCGGTTTGTGTTAATTGACTTTATGGTCTTTAATTATTTGCTGTTTATAGGATTGAAGGTTGTTTGAAGAGAAAGACAATGGTCACAAATGAGGGAGAGGGAAGGAGGGACAACTTTTCCGTTATTTAACTGTCCTAACTTTATAACTAATACTTTTAACTACTTTGCATTATGTTTGGATTTGCATTTTTTTTTTGTGTCCTATCACAAAGTGCCATGTGTCAAACACATTTTGATATTTTTGATCTTTTGTTTTTTCTTTTTTCTTTTTTATAAAGAAAAGTATGGATTTTCCAACCAGTCGTGGGGAAATTGCGTGGGTCTCAACCAATCGTGTCCCTCCATCTGACTGACACTCAGTTAATTACTTCATTCGTTTGACTGCAAGACCTGTCATTCTAAGAGGGAGAACACAGTAAAGAAGAGAGAGAGAGAGAGGAGAAAGAGAACGTGGACAAATCGTCTTAACAAGACTCGTAGGCACATCAGTGGTGGAACGATTGGCAACATCAAGCACTCAAGACAGTAAGGCCTTACTTTTCTTTGGTCTATCTAAAAAGGATTTTCAACAAGAGGGTTCGAGTTTTCTTATTCTTTTCTCACAGTAGGTTTCTGCATCGTCATGGCCATAAAAGAAGACTAACTAGGGCAAGGGGTGAGTGAGGAGATGTGTCTTGAAAGTTGTCGTACCACTCGGAGAATGATCGGAGAAGAAACCGAGGAAGAGAGAGGGAGAAGACAGAAAACAAAAAGGAGGAGAAAGCATAGAAACCGAGTCAAGAAGAAGAAAAACACGAGTTAAGGACTCGGGCTCAGTTTGTGTAGATCTGGTACCCATTAAATGTGTATTGTAAAGGTATTAAGATGTAATATGTGTATATGTCATGTTTAAGAAAAAAAAATAGTCCAATTAAAGAGATTTGTTCAAGCATAATATTTATGATCCATTAATATGCTATTCTTGAGGGAGTACGGAAAAGTTGAAGTAAAAACAATTTTGAAATGTAGCCCTAGAAGAGTATTTTTGAAAAAATAGCTCTAAAAGAGTATTTTTGAGAAATAGCCTAAAAAGGGTAAATTTTGGAAGTTAACCACATGAACTCCAAATTTTTAAGTTGAATCTCACTTAAATAGGTATATTTGGAGAATTGGCCCTAAAGTAGTAAATTTACCAAAATAGCCCCAAAGTTACAATTTGCAAAAACAACCCTAAATGGATAAATTGGGAAACTAACCCAACCAAAGCTTAGTCAAATTGGCAAATTAATCCACACATGTGGAATTAATCTCTCCATACATCTTCAGAAAAAAAAAAGTTCAGAACTTTGAAAGCGCTGAAATATGGAAACCCATAGGTTGATTTTCGGTAAGCTTTTGATTTTAGAAATTCAGAACTTTGACTCCGAAATTTGGCTTTGATACTTTGAGTCGTGTTATAGGTCTTATACCTTTAGTTTTAGGGCAAGATAAGGAACGGTTTTGATGCTTGAAAACTCTTGATAAATATTATGGATCATAAATATTAGTTTTGTTCCAGCAAGATAAATATTATTTACTACTTAATTAGCTTCTGCTTCATGCTTGAAAACTCTGGTAGTCTTAACATGTTTACGAACTTTCTAGCATGACCGGATTGATTCTTATTTCACGTATTGAAAACAATTTAACAAAAAACAACGTTAAGCTTGATATTTGTAATATTGTCCTTAGACGCAGGTTAGAGGGTTTTGTTTATACCCCGTTCTGCTTTAGACAATCGCTATGTGCTTAAGATTTTCTGTTATGCTGATTATTAATTATAAACAACTATTTTACGTTAATAAGGTATAGGTACATCTCTTTAAGTTGACCAACTAACTTGTAAGGACGATTATAGTTCAATTGTCAACCTTAGTGAGTCACATAAGGCATAAAGGACACATTACTGAGGTAGTTTCGGTTGTGCCTAGTTGTGGAGTCAGGTTAGGTATTGTCTTCACATGGAAAGCGATGCAATAGATAGTACATTTCTAGCCCAAAATGGGGCGTGAGCATATTAGTTACTGTCTTCGACTAAAAAGGTGATGCGACAAGCCTATTATTGTTTCTACCTAAAAAGATGATGCAACAAGTAGTTATAAAATTACACGTGCTACGTCCGCTTGATTGATCAGCACCGCTCAATTTATTACTTTTGTACTGCCCAATAGCAGTAAAGAACTTTTATCTCAAGCATTTATATATGTAAGTTAAGACCATTTAAACAAAGCAGTAAAGGATTTTGGTCCTAACCATTTATTTTACCTCAAATAAAATTAGTCAACTTTTAGTTTACTGTTTTGAAGGAAAATTTTAATAGTTTACCTTCCAACTCGGTAAAGTTCATATTATAAGATAATTCGATCATTTTAGACTATCCAAATCAATTCATAACGGTTAGATTCAGTTGAATTTTTTGAATATTGAAAATTCGATTTGATTTATGGGTTAGACTTTTTTTTTTTTGTCGGATCAACCTGACTAACCTGAAAATAAGGTCACAATCCAACCCTAACTGACCTTTTAAAAATGTTGAGAATATTTAACGTTTATAACCGATATTAGTGATGCAATGTAACATGCTGGTTGCTTGGGTCACCAATCTAACCAATTGATAAACGCCAACAATGCTGGATTTTCCAAGGCTAGATGTTCTTCTAGAATCCTTGCAAACGTTCACAAAGAAAGTTAACTTAACGAATTGATTCCAACCAAGAGCTGGTTAAAAGATGAATGACTATTAAATCGAACTTGGATTCTATGATGGTCACTCTTAGATTCCAAGACGACTCACTCCAGAATTAGCTTGATCAAAACTAATTTAATGAATCGGTTTGAACATCAAACCTAAAGCAAGATTTGAAAAAGAATAACACCGAAAAGGTATCAAGAAAACACAAAAGTTTTGTTGACGTTTGGGGCCTTCGCTCTTGAGCTTCTAGTATTCGAGTTTTTTAAAATTTTCTATGACAAATTTCTTAGAATGTCTAGTTTCTGGAACCATAAATTTGTTTCATAAGAATCAATATGCAAGAGGGTTAAAATTAAGAAAAATCGAGGAAGGTCTTAGTTTGGTTTGACATGGCTGGTTCAACTGAACTGGCCACGTCATCATCTTTTTCCTCTGGAAGGGAAGAAGACGCGCACGGCCTTTGTGCTGCCGCCTAAAACTTCGCTCCCTCCGCTTTGTATTCAACGTTTCACCCCTCGATTTCCTCATGAAACTTAAAGGTGGTGTTACACGGAAGAGTTAGGGATTGATTTCATACCTTCTTGTGGATCGTAGCCTAAGTTATTCGCCTCCAAAGTTCGTCGAAAAACTATTTCCTGGCCTGAGTTCAACCCAAAAAATCTTATTTGGGCAACCGTTTCTAGAGCTTTTAAGGGCTCGATTTCTTCATGGAACTTCTTCCTTATTCTTCCCTCAAGCTAGAATTATTTTGGAGGAACGTCATTAAGTGTGTGGCCTTAATTTTGAGAATTTCTTCTTGGTCTGCAGCTCACCCGAAAACGTGTTTTTTCTTTTTCTTAGGCAGCTTTTTCTAGGGCATGTTAGCTCTTGATTTATTCATCAAAGTTACTCAACTTAATCCTCTAAATCTAAAGGAATGATTAGTTTTTTTTTTTAGATTATCTTACAGTTGTAGGAGTTGTAGGAGGTGTTCTTGAGAGATTTTTGNGGGAATTGGATCCTTTCCCCTAATTTGAACCCGAAATGCTTTTCTCTAATTGGGCACGCACCAAGACTTGTTAGCCTTCATGATCTTCTACGTAAATGATTTTTGAAGGTGCATAACTGAATGAAATTGGTCTCACTCGACGAATTTGCGTATATGCTCGGATTGGATTTTCAAGTTTCCTTTGAGTTTCTATAATGGTGAAAGGATTGAGGGAACAGGGTTTAGGTGTTTTCGATGCTTCCTTTCTTCACCAAACGTGCGGGCAATCTTGTTTAGAAGCTATAAGAACAAGTTTGAAGAGAAATGGTAGACAATTGCTCTCGAATTTTGAAGTAGAAAACCCAAAAACTCAACCATTATTACTTGCAATTGGGAGATCAACTTGGCTTGATTCTTGTTCCAAATGAAAGCCCTTACTTCAGCCTTTATAGATGGAGCTTAAACAGACGTTGATACCTCTAGAATCGTCATGATTCGAAGATTTAGTTTTTTATATTTTTTGATTTAGTTTTTTATATTTTTTGCGGAAAATATCCTCTCCGATTAGTGAGCAACCGACCTCCAATTTGAATTATGGTAGTTGGATGTGATGAGGTGTGTCTCTTTAGAAAATACTTAAATTTGGTGAAGATCCAACGGTTGAAAATGGAGATTTCATTCCCACCTCTGATTTTCTAATTTATAACATTTTCGTAATTATGTCGAAGTTCAAGAGTATTTTGATTTGTTATTCTCGGAATATATTATTATTATTATAATACCTATTGACCATTTTGAAATTTCTTCTCGACAAAGAATTAAAAAAAAATTATTTATTACACTGGATTACTCAGAACTAATCGAATATTTTGAAGCTTTAGGAATATTTTTGAAATAAAATAACCGTTCATAATTATTTTCTATAATTTACTCTATTTTTTAAAAGCTAAATTAATAACATATTTTTATAAAAAATACTCTTTTAAACTTTCAATTTTTTTTAATAAATCCTTCCCTCCCAACTCTAAAAAGATTTATTAATTTTTTTTTCTCCCTTTTCCGTTAGAACTATATTTAAAAAAACAAACTCTAAATTTTTTTTAAAAGTTCAAAAATCTTCTTGAAAAAGGAATTAGTAATAATAAAAGTTTTGAAAATTTAAAGGTATTTTTAAGATAAAGTACAAATTTCTGAAGAAGTGTTTTACACCTAAATTTAGAAGAAGAAGAAGGTGGAAGGTTCGATCTCATAGCCCAAAACAATATTTTTTTACGTTCATAATCATTCAATACACTCAAATAATAAAACGTAGATAATAAATATTGAAGTAACGTGTTTTTTTAAAGTCAAAATATGGAAAACCCTAGGTCATAGGCGCAAGAAGAGTTGTGGACTTCAGACATTTCTTAAAAATGCGTGCTGGACACACTGAATCTTTGGTTTCAAGTCCAGGTCACCATCTATCCACATTCCTACCAAACTAAGATCCGACATCCCAACTTCTCCTTTTCCGTTCCTCATTCTGCAAATCTGAAAGCGACCCGACCCCATCGGAGGACCTCATCAACAACCCATCTTCAATCATCGTCGCCGGATTCTACTCAATTACTGCACTGCATTTCCGATTTTCCTTTTACTTCAAACCATCTCTTCTCCCCAATCCTATGTCTCCCAACTTCGCTTCATTTTTCAGGTCTGTTTTCCTTCTCAAATCGCTTTTTCTTGCTCTTCTGTTACTGCAATTATTTTCGTTTCTCTTCCTTCTGTTTCTTAATTTCTGTTGATCTATCTGCTCTCTGTCACCATCTTCGTATATTTTGTTGAATCTATGTCGTTGATGCGTTTTATTTCCGACATATTGTTCACGATTGTTCAATTTCCTTTGATTTTGTTTCTCGTATTTACTCATCGAGGGATCCTTCTCGTCTTTCCTCCTTTGTTTATCCTCTTCTTTATCTTGTTGTTTGTTTTTACCTAAATCTTAACTACAATAGTTTATGAGCTTTTGAAATTGGGGTTTTCCTCTCTGTACAGTAGTAGAATGTTGTGACTTATGTCCGTTTGAATTTGTTGAATCCCATAGGTTTCATTTTCTTAAATGCTGCATTATCTTGGAGATAAAAAGGACCAGAAAATGAATATGAGGAACAGATACAGGAAATCAAACGCTTTACGTTGCGATGCCGGGAGCAGATGTTTGATATCTGTGGTAATAGGGAGTCTAATGGGGTGTATTCTTTTGCTACATTTATGTTCTCCTGTAAGCCGTAAGGATGAGATAGGTCGGGGTATCCAACTTCGAACAAGTCGTCACCTTCACTTTCGTGAACTTGAAGAGGTGGAAGAAGAAAACATTCAAATTCCCCCTCCTCGTAAGAGATCTCCGCGTGCAGCAAAGCGAAGACCAAAGAAAACGCCCACACTGATCGATGAATTTCTTGATGAAGATTCACAACTTAGGCACAAATTCTTTCCTGATCATAAAACTTCTGTTGATCCAATGATCCCGGGAGACGATAGCATGTTCTATTATCCGGGGAGAGTTTGGCTAGATACTGAGGGGAATCCTATTCAAGCTCACGGAGGTGGAGTTTTATTCGATGAAAGATCTGAAACATACTATTGGTATGGAGAGTATAAAGATGGCCCCACCTACCATGCTCACAAAAAGGGAGCTGCACGGGTAAAATCTATACTCTGCCTTTCTGAGCCTTCATTTTCTGTAATGATAGTCTAATACTTCCATGGCTAAAATTATTGGTTAAATTATAAAGACATCCTAAACCAAGAAGTTGGTATAAAAAATGCACCCTATTTTTTTGAAGTGTAATTTTAACTCTTTAAGTTTGAAGTTTGTTTTAAAATAGCCCTCGTAGGCTTTTGCAGTTAAATTTGTAGATGGAAAAGTTTGTATATTCTTATGTGAACAAATCTAAACACTTACATGGAAAAAATAAAGACACATGGTGCATCTGTGAACCTTGTATGTGGCCTCCTTTCAACCACCACCATTTTTTGTTCTTTCGTTTATGATTTTTTTTGCTAATCCTTCTCCTAAAATTTACTTCCGGGTGTTTAGATTTGTTCACTTAAGTAATACATAAGTAGAAACAAACGTTCCTATCTATAAATTTAACGAAAAAGTCTTCAAGGACTGTAATTAAAAAGTTCAACCTTCAATGGTTAAAATGAAACTTTTAGAAGTTTAGGGGTATAGCTGAACCCAACCCCATAGTTCAGGAATAATTTTGATAATTTAATCTAGAAATGTTCCTATTGCATAAATTGTTGGCATGCATCTCTATGAATTTGTATGGAAACAAAAGATTTTGATTAGTACTCCAGTCTTTTTCCCTCCTTTTCCATTATTAACAATAGTTTCTTCTTTATTATGGCAATTTCCAATCCCAATTATTGCTCCATGGTGGTTTTAATGACTTTATGTCTATTATCTTTTTAAATATGAAATATCAGCTCCAGTGATCGTTGTATGTTGAATTCCTTATAGTTCATCTTTTTGTACCTTATTCCACTCTTGATAAGGTCTACGTCCAACTCATGAATCTTTAGTTTTTGAGATGGTATGTGATGCTTGGTTGGTTACTTTAAGATCTTGGGAGTATGACAGTGAGAAGAAATTTTAAGGCAGAGGAAGTGAGTGTGCTTTGTGGCCTTTTGGAGCTGATCGAGAGTATGCTGATTTTGAGATTAGAGGTCAAGAAAATGGAATTTAGATAAAACAGGATTTTCTTGGTTAAACGTTCGGTTAAAGAGTCAGTTGATGTTCCCTCTCTTTCTAAAGTTTCGTTAAATGATTTGTGGAAATCAAGAGTCTAATAAATGTGATATTCTAATCTGTTTGGTTTTGGGAAAGCTACAACACAATACATCAAGAAGTTACGAGAAAATAATTATCAGACAATGAACCTTGCTTGGGGCAAGGAAAGAAGATGAAGTTAGCATTAACCCGACTGCTCAACTTCTTTTATTAAACGCTTGCAGATTAGGACAAGTCCTTGGTGATTAGAGAAACACCAATCTAATTTTTTGACTCAAACGAATGAGGCCACAAGATTGAAGTACCCTTGGGCGAGCCTAATTTTGAAATTCAAGGTCCCAAAAACGGTAAAAAGTTCTTTTATGGTAGTTAGCCTAAAGAAGTTTGAAGAAGCTTTAAAAGAATTTTCAACTTTCAAAAATGGATGATCTCTCCTTCTATGAGTTGCCTTTGCTTACAAGAGGAGGAATCCCTTGATCACTTTTTCTTGCAATGTTCTTTTGTGGCTAAAGGGCAGCAGCCTATCTTCAATGTATTTGGGGTGGATTACTACTTCCCTAAGAACATTAATGATTGGCTTATGGAAGTGCTCAACGGTAGGGTGTTTGGCGGCAAGGGGAAAGTCCTTTGGAGGTGTGATATGCCTTCCTTCCTTCAGAGCCTTTGGAAGGAAAGGAATAGCCAGGTTCTTAAAAGTAAGTATTCTTCTTGAGTCCTTTTGGCGTTTGGTGCAATACAAGGCCTCTTGGTGGTGCACAGTTCACACTAAATTCTCTTGCAATTAATGCCTTTTGATGATTCAATTGGAAGGCTCTCATTTGTTAGTTTTGTGGGGAGGGGTGACCACTGTGGGGTTGTTGTTTGGTTCTTTCGATCAATACGCGTCACTGCTTTTTATATATAAAATAATGACCTGCCAGATATTTTGGGAAACTTGCAATTAGGAATAGACAGCATGATGTTACTGGTCTAGATGATAGTTATAGCGTGAGGAACACTACCGAGGAGTTTAGAATTGATTTAGAGTTTTTTGATGCACCTCCTTGAAATTGGAATGTTAATTAGTCATGGCCGACGAGTTTATGGTCCTCTGAGCCCCAGGGGAAGGAATGCTGTTTGAGACGAGTTGGGTGACCTATTTCGTCTGGATGGGCCTTGTTGATGTGTGGTGGGGAGCTTTTATGTAATTTGCTTTGGTACTGAGAAGATCTTGGCTGGCTGGACAATGAAATCAATAGGCTCTTCAATTATTTTATTGAGAGAAATAGCCTCTTCGACTCTCCTCTATTGTACGGAAAGTTTACTTGGTTGAATAGTAGGGCACGTAGTAGACTTCATAGGTTACTAATATCTAAAGGGTAGATGAATGTTCATGGGAGTGTGAGACAATTGCTAGGCCCTAGAATAACCTTCGACAGGTGTCCTGAGGTGATGCTTGTGTCCTTTCATATTTGAAAATATTTGGTTCATATTGAATGCGGAAACCACTGGAAATTAAGAAATTGGGAACGGGTATCTTCCATGGGGAAGCTGACGGTCCTCAAAGGAGTGTTATTGTGGAACAAAGACTCACGTAGGAGTTTTAAAATTCTGGAAATTAAAAAGCTCAAAACAAAGCCCTTTTGGTTAAATGGTTATGCCAATTTCCCCTTGAGTCGATAGAGGATTATAGCAAGCAAATAGGGTCCTCATCCTTCTGAGTGGATGTCAGATGCGTCAAAGGCACTTACAAAAATATTAGACTTCTTAAATCTTAGAACAGAAATTGACATCCAGTGCAGACCTGAGGAAATAAATCTTAGAACAGGATCTCTAGTATTAGACTTATTAAATTATCCCAATGTCTGTTTGAAGGTGAGCATCATTGGAAAAGGGACGCCTGTTTCTTTTTGCGTACTGATGAGGCCTGCACTTCCTTCCAGCATCAATTTTATTGAAGTAGTTTGAATTTAAGCCTCCTCCTTTAAGCCACTGTAACCTTCAGTCCTATAGTAGAAAATGAATTTCATGTTGTTCCTTTTACTTTTGCTTTTCTCTAGACCTTTAGGAAAAATTTGAAAAAGAAAAAGCTTGAATGATATGATTCCTTCTTTAATGACGCGATTTTGATGCCTTGAATCACTGGTCACCACGTACACTTGAACTTAAAAAGAGGTGGTAATTTTTTTTATGTTAGGCGGGAGACACAAGGAATTTTAAATTCAAACATGCATTCAAAACCGACATAAAGGTAGTTTGAAGGTAATATTTGTGAGTCAAGTCAAAATGGTTTACCAAAAAAATTCACAAGTTTTGAGAAGTAGCATTTAAAATAATAATAAAATGACAAGAAGGAAGACGACTTGATCTAAAGGGCACCCTTTATAGCTGCACGGTGTCACAGTCATGCTTGTCCTAGGCGTGTTGCCCATGGCCGCATGCCCATTGCATGCTAGAACCCTTGTGTTGTATCACTTCACTGCTTTCATGATGTATAGTTTCTTTATTGTATTTTCTAGGTGTATGATGTTTCAACAGAATCATGTATATGCTTGATAGACCTGAAATACCTCAAAATGTAGCATAGGAAGATGTGACTAGTTGTCAAATCTTCGTACTCGGAGTTATATGCTATCTAAGCCATTGTGTTACCGTTTTCGCTTATAGCCTATAACATTGCTTTATTCATTTCTCTCCATCTTGTTTTCAAATTCTCTTTCTAAAATCTCTCTCTGGTTCTGTTTTCTAAAACCTTCTCCTTAAAGCAAGGCCAGAGGCTTGAGTATACGTCGTCAGGAAGAAGACAACATGATTTCGAGTTGGCGGACTCACTCGGTATTGAGAGTGAGTGCGCACAATTGCTTAAAAAACGTCTTGTAAGACTGCGATTGTGACAGTTGGTATCAGAGTCGAGTTGGCTCCAAAATTGATTCGGTAAACATGGCTACAACCAAGCAGTTGAACAAGTCCCACGTCGATTGACTAGTCGACATCGAAGAACAGATGCAAGAGCTCGCCGACAAGACTAATATGGTTGATGTAGTTGCAGGTTGATTAGATGAGTTACCCATCCAAGAACTTATGTACCGAGTAGACAACCTAAAAGAAAAAGCCACAAAGACTGGTGGCTTATCGCTGCCCTAATTGAAGAGTGAGTCGATGGTCTAGACATATCCTAAAAGGAGTTATGCAGATGGTCTCTGAGATATTTGAAGATGTGAAATTAGCCTTCGACGTGGTCAGGGCAGAAATTGTTAGGAATCACGGCTCTCCACAATGGTATGTTATTGTCCACTTTGAGCATAAGCTTTCATAGTTTTGTTTTGGGCTTTCCCAAAAGGCCTCATTCCAACGGAGACCTATTCCTTGCTTATAAACCCAGGATCATTCCCTAAATTAGCCAATGTGGGACAACCTCCCAACAATCCTCAACAATCCTCCCCTCGAACAAAATACAACATAGAGTCTCCCTTGAGGCCTATGGAGTCCTCGAATAGCCTCCCCTTAATTGAGGCTCGACTCCTCTGGAGTCCTCAAACAAAGTACACCCTTTGTTCGACTCTTTAGTCATTTTTTACTACATCTTCGAGGCTCACATAAGTTTAGGGCACGACTCTGATACCATGTTAGGAATCACGACTCTCCACAATGGTGATATTGTCCACTTTGAGCATAAGCTCTCATGATTTTGCTTTGGGATTCCCCAAAAGGCCTCATTCCAATGGAGATCTATTCTTTGCTTATAAACCCATGATCATTCCCTAAATTAGCCAATGTAGGACAAACTCCCAACAATACTCAACATAAATGGCAGATCTAAGCACTAGAGTTAATCTCATCGTTAGAGCAGTGTGAAATCAAACCCCTACAGGGGGAGAAGTTCAGTTCAACAAGATCAAGGTTCCGGAGCCCAAACTCTTCTATGGGGTTCGAGCTGCCGAGGTTCTAGCGACCTTGATCAATACTTTCAGGCGATGAACACAGCAACAGATGAAGCAAAGGTCACCTTGGCCACCATACATCAAGCCGAGGATGCAAAATTTTGATGGACATCGTACATTGATATTCAAGAGGGCCGGTGCACAAATGGAAAAGACTGAAACAAGAACTTCAATCTCAATTCTTCCCAGAGAAGGTTGAAATCTTGGCTAGAAGGAAAGTGGGGGATCTCAAGCACACAAGAAACATCTGAGAGTATGTCAAACAGTTCTCAGTGTTCATGTTGGACATCTGAGATATGTTCGAGAAAGACAAGATCTTCCACTTCATAGAAGGACTAAAGCCATGAGCGAAGTCCAAACTATATGAGCAGAGAATACAAGACCTCTCCACGACCTATGGTACAGCTGAACGATTGTTTGATCTAAGTAACGAACAATCCCAAGATGTAAGGCGAAGCCAAACCTCCTCGAGTGGATTGTTTGATATGAGCTGAACGATTGTTTGATTGGAGCTAAACAATTGTTTGATCTGAATCTACCATTTTACTCTTGGCCAATTTATGATTGACCCATGGTTCTACATACATGAGACCTTTTTCGATCGACTCTTTTGACTCCCCGACTTTCTTTTGTAGGGCAGATAGAAACTTTAGGGCCCCATACAAGGGTTTGCTCTATTCTCCGACGACGACTTTTCGGTTTTCGCACCTTCTGACTTTGCCTCGTATACTCTATGTCCAAAGCTAGAAACTTTAGGGCAGATAGAAACTTTAGGGCCCCATACAAGTCTGTGTCCAAAGCTGCTTGGAAGGTTTGTAGTGTCGCTTTCTTGGGGCACTCGTATACTCTATGGTTCTCTCTACATAAGAAGCAGGAGGGAGGTAGCCGATTGAAGTAATTTTGATGATAGGGCCCTCGGCCTAAGACTAGTTTCAGGAAAATCACCCTAGGTTGGCCTAGTGGTCATCAAGGGATATGTAAACAATAAAAGACAAAATAAACTAGCTCAAACCATAGTAGCCGCTTACACAAGATTTAATATCCTACGAGTACCTTGACAACCAAATGTAATTAGTAATAATCCTACAGGTACCTTGGTTGTGAGAATACTCAAAGTGCTTGTAAGCTTCCCATACACTAATGATATTAGAGATAACAGGAGTTCTAGGGAATCCGTGTTATTGAGAGGACTCTAAGTGCACAATCCTAAAATACATCCTTAGCCATCTTTGGAAGAATCTTATACCTCGTAAAATTTACCTTCCACAATCCTAAGATGTCAAACCTGTGTGCCCCGGTATTCCTCAACATCCCCTGTGTCATGGTCAAGCTATTTTTCTCTTCGCTTCTAAGAGTGAAGACTATCCCCAATTTTTCTCTTCGCTTCTAAGAGTGAAGACTATCCCCATTGACTAACATAAGTCCTTCTAGCATGCTTTGTTCTCACTCACTTGTAATTGAAAGAAAATTTTCAGGAAGTCACCCAACATAGAATTGCTCCAAGCAAAACACGTTTAATTGGAGTTCATATGATTGAGCCACCGAAAAGGAACGTACACCTTATTGGTTTAGGTAGCGACTTTCAATTCTTTTAATTCTTCATTAGTTATCCTATCCTTAGGATTGCTCTCATTCATTATCCTAATCTTCACTCCGAAAGATTTTCATTCTCTGTTTCCATCGCTTCTATCCTTTCAATTCTTTTACCAAGTTTTTAAAATTATTCCATGATGTTACTTTGCAAGTGTCTGCTGTGTAACATCAAACCTACATTTTCAATGAAGTTTGTTCTAATTCAACAACACAATCAAGATTATTCAACATGTGGTAATCCTTTGTTGTGTGTCATGGCAAGAAGGATAGAAGCGATGTTTGGTAAATATTGGAAAGATTTTCTCGTGTGTTGCTGTTATGCTAGAATCTCATTATACGCTTGAATTCGTGATGTTTATGCTTACAGATTTATATGATGAAGAGATTGCAAACCAAATTAGGAAGAAAAAAAAGTTAAAAGATTAGTTTTCTCGACACTTAAATATTATATTAGTTCTTGCTGTCCTCCTTCGACAGCAAGAACAATAGAACAGCTCCTTCTGGGCCATCTTTTCTAAGAATAATGCAAAGATTTTGTCGAAATGTTCACTCAAAGGTGTTTTCTGGTAAACGTGGCTTGAAAGGAACCCCGAAAATTTTAAAAATTCAAGTAGAAAAACTTCAACCAAAGTTGGAAATGCATGTTAGAACGTTTTCTTGAAGTTGAACTTCTGTTCTTATGTTCTTGCCTATTTTGGGTTGATTGCTTATCTTCAGCTTTTTCACCATCTATTAGGCTGTGTTCTAGGATCCTTCCTGTGATTGAGATAATTGATGTCAGGAGTTTGGAGGGCCGTCAGAATTGTTGATACTGAGTTGTTCGGAGGATGTAATATTTTTCATCTAATGATCTTAAAACCAACGATTGTTCTGTTGTGACTTTCTTTCAGATCGGATAATCTTGAATCCTGCGCCACTTGCTTTAAATTTATCACATTTTTTCACCATCTTTTGTTCATCATGTGACTTTCAAGAGCAACCAATTAACCTTCAAAACTACACTAACCTGTTGGCATTCTTATGATTAGGTTGACATTATAGGAGTCGGTTGCTACTCTTCCAAAGACTTATGGACCTGGAGAAATGAAGGCATTGTTTTGACAGCGGAAGAAACCAACGAGACTCATGATCTTCACAAATCCAACGTGCTCGAGAGGCCGAAAGTAATCTACAACTCAAGAACTCGAAAATATGTCATGTGGATGCATATCGATGATGCGAACTATACGAAGGCTTCTGTTGGTGTTGCCGTCAGTGATTACCCAACCGGTCCGTTCGATTATCTTTACAGCAAAAGACCACATGGATTTGATAGTAGAGACATGACAATCTTCAAAGATGATGATGGTACAGCCTATCTCGTTTACTCATCTGAAGACAATAGTGAGCTCCATATAGGACCTCTTTCAGAAGATTATCTCGACGTGACCAATGTAGCGAAAAGGATTCTCGTCGGCCAGCACCGGGAAGCACCGGCTTTGTTTAAACACCAGGGAACTTACTATATGATCACATCGGGTTGCACGGGATGGGCACCAAACGAGGCACTGGCACACGCATCAGAGTCGATAATGGGTCCATGGGAGACGTTGGGAAACCCTTGTATAGGTGGAAACAAGTTGTTTCGACTGGCTACCTTCTTCTCTCAGAGCACATTTGTTCTTCCCCTACCTTCACACCCCGGCTTGTTTATTTTCATGGCAGACCGATGGAACCCTGCCGACCTTAGAGACTCGAGGTACATTTGGTTGCCGTTGATGGTTGGAGGACTTGTCGATCAACCCCTCGACTACAATTTTGGGTTCCCTTTGTGGTCAAGAGTGTCGATATATTGGCATAGGAAGTGGAGGCTTCCTCAAGGCTGGAATCCGTTGAAATGATACAAAATGTTCGTCGTCTCCCACTCGATGTACCATACAAGAAAGTTTGTTTGATTCTTTTGGTGTCCCATAGTTTTCCTTACCAACTCAATAATGTTAACTAGTTCGTATTAAAGGCACATAATTAACAACCCTTGAATGAACTTATAAATCATTTCTCCCTCACAACACACTATGCCACCTTTCCAATGTTCAATACATTTAGGTCTAAGGATTTCCAAAAAGTAATATTAGTTTTGATGTGCCATTCATTTTGTGATTTCTTTCTCTGCACTTGCCTATGAGATGGGTTCAGGTCTAATCTCTATAGCCATCTGAGTTTCTTAGGAGGCTTTGAAACTCCGACGGTTTTTCTGGTCTAATTCTTAACCCTTGAGGTCTATAGGAGTTAGTCTTTTTATATTTCAACTCAGGTAGCTTGCTTAGTCTAGTCCGTGAATGACTGACATCTTGGATTGAGACATTACCTCAATAAAGTTTGGTAGAATAGTATGACGTCTACTGGTCTGAACATCATCTATAGAAGGGTAGTTGGCAGATCATTCCACAAGGCTATTGAGTTACTTTCAGTTTGCTGGAAGCAACACCCATGTGCATAACTACTACATCTACCTATGTGGTCATTCGCCCCCTCTCATAATAGGTTTGTAGCACAGATAGTAGCACCTAGTTTCATCGACGTACTACCCTAATTCTAAGCCTAGCTCAACAGTACCACTTGGCAGGAGACCACTATTGGATCCGACCTAGGTTGCTGGTAGTGCCATTGGGGTATAGGAGCGGATAGGATAGTGGAGATTCTGATGACACTATTCACACTACTAGCCCCTAGAGAAAAACCTTAGTCATTCATGGGTGCCGAGGAAATCTTCTAGGTTCATAGGGCGTCGAGGTGGCTTAAAATGCAAACTCTACTTCATGCCTCTTTGTACTAATTCCTTGAGTTTTCTTGGTCTAGGAGCACTTGGATCGAATCCCCTTATCACTAATATGATTCTAAGGTTTTCGGTCTACTGGAGGTATCTTGTCTTAGGTCATTGTTTAACTAGTCTAACTTTAGCTATGTTTTCATGCACACATGGGTAGGGAGATAATCCTATCAATCACCTTAAGCACAATACATTATCCAAATATTCATGCAAGCTTAACGGGGTGATACATCCGTCAATCACCTGGAGCACATATCACAATATGTCATCCTCCTTTCTAGATTGCGGCAAGCATTAAAATAACATTCATTATAGAAATCTCATCTTAAAGACATTTTTGTAATTTTCAATAACATATAATGAATTCTCATTTAAAAAAAAAAAAAAAAATTGACATCCTAAAGTCTTAATCATGCATATTTTAACCCCCTATGGCAAGGTATGCTCGCATGCGTGCATGGCCTAGCAATCCATACAATTATTACTTGCAATCCATACAATTATTACTTGCAGAAAGTTCGAATGACTAGTTACTTGACATCTATGGCGTCGACCTTGACTCATTTCTACACTCAATAGGGGCTCTCATCTTGACATCTATGTGTAGTCCCTAGTCCAACAAGGACTGGTTTACAGGTTTGCATGTTTCTACATTTAATAGGAGTCCTTGTCTTGAGCTAACTATCCATGTAGTCCCTAGTTCTTCTCAATAACTTGTTTAATGGGATTATAGCGTCGACCCTGACCCGACTCTACACTCAATAGTAACTCAACTAGTTTCGTGGTTCTATAAGCTACTTAAATCATGTTAAGACACCATGGAGATAATATCATAAGGTGTAAATGATACACAATCAAACAAGCAAACATGCTCAACGGGGAGATAACATCTATTAATTACCCGAAGCACAGATCACAATAGCTCATCCTCCTTTCTAATACAGCGGAATGCATATAAAACATCATTAATCACAAATCTCATCATACGGGCATTTTTTTAAATTTCTTGCATCATGCATACCACACTCATGAATATTGCCCAACTCGTATTCTAGTCATGCATATTTTCTTTCTAGCCATGCCTCCATAAAACAACATGGTTCTTGGAAATCTCAACCAAGGGACATAACCGTGATTTTACCATAACATACATACATTTCATACTTATCCAAAAACACCCTTATGAAGTATTTAACATGCAATACCTAACCACCTATGGTAAGGAATCCTTGCATGCTAGCACGTCCTGGCGATCCCTACAAGTATTACTTGTCTAAAATCCATGTGGTTACTTACTTGGATGATGCATACCTTCTCAAGTTGGCTTTTCCATGTGTTAGAAGCTCCAAAAATTTTGTAACCTATCTCTCACGGGTTGCTGCGCATTCTACTCTTTCGTCAAAATTTTCAACCCAGTTTTTTATTCTTTTCTATTTTCTTTGAATTTTCATAACGTTCTCTCTTCACAATAACTATAGACTTTTAATCCATTTTTACTAATATATTTTTCTCATAATTTTTAGTCAATCACAGCAAGAAATAATCGAATCTAAAGAGCACAAAAAACTAAGACTTACAAAATTCTTAACTTTTTGACGTTCATTAAAAT
This sequence comes from Cucurbita pepo subsp. pepo, assembly GCF_002806865.2. NCBI lineage: Eukaryota > Viridiplantae > Streptophyta > Magnoliopsida > Cucurbitales > Cucurbitaceae > Cucurbita > Cucurbita pepo. The sequence goes on from NC_036638.1 coordinate 11,908,965, forward strand.
TCAACTTTCCGATCCGAATCAACTCCGACTTTCTTCATAAAACTTGTGCGAAATATATCCAGTATCAACAAATTAAAAATTCAGAATTTAATCCCAATAAAATCTCTTGAATTTGAAGAAAAATAGAAATCAAGAACCTAAAAATTATACCTTCCATTCATCCTCGATTCTTGACGGAATTGAGTGATTCAAAAGCCGAGAATGGTTCTCTCAACACCATTGAACAATTCTTGTGAAGAAATTTTGGTGAAATCCTAACTCTCAATGGACATTTAGAGCAGATTTCTCTCTCTCTAACTTTCTCAAGAATCTTTAAGCCCTCATCTTTCTTTCTCTCTTTTCATTTTCTCTCTTTCTTTTTATTCATCATTGAACATCTAATTAGGGCTAATGCAGACCCTAATAAGGAATGAAGGGTAGCCCTAATTAGGAATGAAGGGTAAAATGACCAATTTACCCATAGGGTTGATTTTTTCCATTTTTTATATATATTTTTCTTGAATTCATGAGATTTTTCTAATCATTTCTCTCTATCTATCTTACCTTGAAATTCAATATTCAAAGCAAAGGGAAAACTCAGGTTTTAAATTTTTCGTCCGGGCTCGAGTCTTTCATGTGCTACTAATGTATGGGCTAGAGAGCTCAGCTCAAGCAATTCAAGGTGAAAATTTGTTAGCTTATATAGTCAATTAGGGTAGGAATCTCGGTAACGCCATTCACTTGGCAGATGATAAGGAGAGACATGGTTGAACACCTTACCTGTTGGAACGATGGACTCATGGAAGGAATGCTTTGATTGCTAATGAAACTGGAAGTAAAGCATGAGAGAGATTCAAAGAGTTGTTGAGAAAGTGGCGGAAACTTCTATAATAGATTGAAGATTGGCATTAAGCGAGGGGTGGATGCATAAGTAAATAGAGTCACTCTATCAAAGACACCATGAATTCCAAGCGTGAAGGGAGGGAACAGTAGAAAGGTATTGAGTTACACAGTCGCACTACACTAGTGCCATCTCAACGTGAGAATCAAACCATACAGAGGTGCATAAGAACAAGAAAACACAAGGGAATGGACGATTCAAGGAGATGCAACAAGGGAACCACATAACAACATGTTGTTCTCATGCACCACCAACATCGCGAAGATCGAAGATCAACGTTGAGGTAAGTAGCCAATATGAACTTTTTTTTCTAACTTATATGGGGAGTAATCATTTATATTTGACTATGTACCTTAATTTAAATAAGAATTAAATGATTAGGTAAGAATTGAACTAATAACCCAAGTTTAAAATCTGAACCAAGTCTTTTTCTTGGGATTCAAGTAACATTAAAATAAACAATCAAATCACTTTATTATACTTCAATTTGTAACCAAATGTTTGATATGACACGGTAAAGAGGTGTATAAAGTTTGGTCATCATTTGAATTTGTTTAGGAGTAAAATCAAGGATAAGCCCGAAATGACTAAAATGTCCTACATGACTAACCATTGATTTATGAACCAAATGAACTCCAAATGATCTAAGATTTTATATATGGCCAAATTTCGAGGACATAAGATATTGTTAAAGGTTTTGAAGTCATTGGAGCAGGTCTAAAGATTAAACAAAAAATTAAGGGTAAAATGACCAAAATGCCCCTATGATAACTATAAATTATTTTAAAGTCCAAATCATCTTCAAATAACTTAAAATCATTATTAGAATTTAATGAGTTTAAACTAAGAATTTGGGTGATAAAGGACCAAAATGCCCCTAATAAGAACTCTAAGATATTTTGATATCCTAAGGAACTCTAAATATTATTAACTCTTGAAATTATCCTTAAGGTGACCCCTAATAAGAATTCATGGTTTTCTTAAGAACCTCAAGGAACATGTTAGGGTATTTATAAAGACAAAAGGAAAGCTATTATGACAAGCTAAATTGGATTAGGGCTTAGGATTCATGATAAGGCATATGCATGGTTGGGCTGGGAAGTTAATGAAGAGAGATAAAAAGTAAAGAATGAGCAATAAAAGGTTATTCATGCATAAGGCTTAATTTTCTATATTTTCTGAAGAATTTAGAGATGAACACTGTTTTGTTATACTTGATGCTTACTTTCATGTTTTGTAGCTAACCCCTTAGGAAGGGGATGTAGTGTGAAGCTACCTGAGGCATTAAGGTTCACAAGTCTAATAGTCAATAGAGATAGAGATGTTGAACCAAATATTACCACACTAGTTGAGAAACAATCGTTTACTTGTTGTTACTATTAATAAGAACAAGTCTAATAGTCAATAGAGATGTTGAACCAAATACTACAAGGGGATGTAGTCTTAGGTACTCTGCGAAGATAATAGGCAACTTCATAACTTGTTACTATTAATAAGAACATGTAGCTAAAGCTAAATCCCCGTCCAATATCTTTTTAGCATACTCTTGGTACTATAGTTTACTTTCTATAGTAGTTTACATAGTCATTAAACAACAACCACACCCATTATTCGGGTTACCCATACTTGTAGTTTCCAATTGTTTGATTAAAGAATTCATCATAACTGATAATCTGCGAACAATGCTGAATTTTATTAAAGAATTCATCATAACTGATAATCGGCGAACAATGCTGAATTTTGCAAAATTAGAAGTTCTTCTAGAATTCTTACAAATTGTCACAAACAAATCTAATTTAATGAATTGATCCCATTCCAACCAAGAGACTGGTTACAAGATAAATAACTCTTAGATCGAACTTGAAATCTATGATAGTCACTCTTAGATTCCAAGACGTCTCACTCTAAAATTAGCTTGATCAAAATTAATTCAATGAATCGGTTTAAACATCTAACCTAAAGTAAGGGTTGAAAAAGAATAACACCAAAAAGATATCAAGAAAACAAAAAGGTTTTGTTTGTATTTCACCCTAATTCTCAAACGTGAATATTACCTGCCTTTAAATATGCAAAAAAAAAAAAAAAAAGATAACCCAAACATTATGAAGTTCATCTACTAACTACAAACTACAGCTACCAATAAAAGCTAATAAATACAAATGGAAGAAAAAAGATATGATATAAATTGTCTGGTACTACCAAAGGCAAAAGTCTTCTAATCACTTTTCAATGTCAATGCTATAAAGATTGATATGCTAATGCTATAAAGTTGATTTGATATGCTAATGCTATAAAGATTTTTGGGTCAAAAGTCTTTGTTTCAACTTGTACATTAGCTAGTCTTTGAAGATCCAATGTTAGGCCTCTTGAATCTTCTTAACCTTGCTTCTTGTAATCGGACCTTCGGGTACATGCAAAGGTATTTTGGTAATTTACCACCCCATTTCTTGAACAAAGCTTGATGTTCTTAGATTTAGGCTTTACTTAATCTCAAGTCAAAGTCATTTGGAGGTTGTTTGGATCTTGTAATAGCTTACGGATATTCGTAGAGGCATTTTGGTCATTTTACCCTTAATTCTTAGTTTAACCCTAAACATGCTTCAATAATTTTGAAAGCTTTCATATCCAAATATATAAAATCTTAGGTCATTGGGAGTGTATTTAGTTCATAAACCAACCCCTAGGTAGGTAGGGGCATTTTGGTTATTTTGTACTTATACATGTGATATTAAGCCTTTCATTAAATTTTCATACACAACAGAGTCCAGTTGATGGGTTATCTTAATATATATTGAATCTCAAGAAAAATGTTTCATTTAGGTCCTTAATTTGTGGTTTTTGACTTAATTCATCTATAATCCTACCTTTCTTACAAGGTGCATATAAAAATCCAAGCACTTCTTACAAGTATATCTTAAAAAAAGTCTATGATAAGAAAAGTCTATAATGACTACTTATCTTATCATTGATGTTCACGTCCTCTATTCTTGAGCTTTTGGTGTTTTAATTGCTCCAAATTTTCTTTGGTATGTCAACCTTTGTGTCTATTTTCAGGATCCAAAAAGAAATTTAATAAAAATACGTCACATTTAATTTAAGAAAAGCTAAGAGAAGGTTAGGTTTTGGGTTGGCATGACAAATTCAATTGAATTGACCACGTCATCATCTTCTTCCTCAAAACAAAGGAACAAGACGTGATAACTGTGGCCATACCCCTTTGAAAAATCGCCTTCTCTAGCCTTTTAGAATGACTTTTGGCCCTTAATTTTTTTCTTGAAACTTAAAAGATGGTGTTACAAGAAAGGACTTGAGATTGCTTTCATACCTTTTTGTGGATCTTAGCTCAAGTTATTGACCTCAAAATTTCACCGAAAAGTATTTTCTTCGGTAGAGCAAATCCATTAAAACTCGTTATTGGTTGAGGCGATCCAGACCATACCAAGCCTCAATTCCTTCCTAAGATCACTTCCTTATCTTCCCCTCAAACTTCAGAATCAATTTTAGAAGGACGAATTTGCTTAGATCCTCCGCTTTAGAATTCAACCTCATTTTCTAAGAATAACTATAAGAAAGAAATTCATGTTCATGTTCATGTTCAAAGTGATGGCCCCAAACTTTTTCTTATACAAAATTCGATGTTCTTAAGCTAATTCTAGGCTTCCTCAGTCCATGATTTCTTCACATGAAATCTTCCTTTTATTTTGTGACACCCAAGTACGGACATGATGCCCATAGAAGAAACTTTATTACCTAATAAGGTTTTGTGAAGATTTTAGGCAATTGAAAAAGAAATAGGAAAGGAAAAAGGGCAAAATAGTTATTTTAAATTTTTAGTGAAATTTTTGGATTTTTAATTAATTATGAAAGAAAGAATTTCTAAGAGGTCAAAAAATAGACAAATGATCAAAATAAGGCAATAATTTTTTTTGAAATGTTCGAATTTTTCTAAATAAACTATTAAAAATAGGTAATTACAAAAAGGCCCCTCAACCTTTTAGTAATTTCACTTTAGTCCCTACAACAGAATCTGCAACCTAGGTTTATTTTTAGAATGAGCCTACCGAAGAAAACTCTAGATAACTCAAGATCCAGCCATCCTATTGTCCCCAAAATTTAATAGGACCTATAGGAGAATCCAAGCTGACGTCAACAAGGCTATGAACGATGATGGTTTTTTTGGTGAGTCATTTCTAGGATTTTAAGGAATAAATGACTCCAATTCTTGGTGTTTCAATGGTGGTGCACGGTTGTTCTATAAATAAGACAGTATGGGTAAGTGTTTGGGACAAGAAGTGAGCTTTGAAAATCCCTATGGATGACTAGATTTTCGAGAATTGGTGAAGCACGATCCGTGGGGTTGACTTGATGGTGTAAAAAGATAGTCAATTTTTTCACGAACTAAAAATAAAGAGTATTTTTTTTTTTTTTTTTGCATGCGTGCAAAAAAAATCGCTCCCATTGAGCACCGTTTCAAAACCGCCCTAGAACTCATCGAAAACGCGCCGGTTCTGCGAAATTAATGTCCAACCATCGAATTGAGACATTTCCCATCACAATGCCAAGAAATATTTTTTTCGCATGCGTCCGAAAAACTGCTCCCGTTGACCACAGTTTCGAAACCACCCAAGAACTCAACGAAAACGCGCCGGTGTTGCAAAATCGGTGTCCAACCATTGAATTGGGGCATTCCCCACCATAATGCCGAGAAATATTTTTTTCGCATGCTTGCAAAAAAACAACTCCCACAGAGTAGCTTTTCGGAACTGTCCAAGAACGCGACGAAAACGTGCTGGTGTTGGAAAATCGGTGGCCAACCATCGAATTGGGGCATTCCTCACCAAAATGCCGCGAAATTTGTTTTCGCATGCATGCGAAAAAACTGCTCCCAAGGAGCGGACCCTAGAACGCAAGCGAAAATGCGCTGGTGTTGCAAATTCGGTGGCCCAACCTTCGAATTGGGGCATTCCCCACCACAATGCCGAGAAATATTTTTTTCGCATGAGTGCTAAAAAACCACTCCCGAGGAGCGGGCCCTAGAACGCAAGCGAAAACGCGCCGGTGTCGCAAATTCGGTGTCCCAGCCTTCGAATTGGGGCATTCCCCACCACAATGCCGCGAAATATTTTTTATGCATGCGTGCGAAAAAATCGCTCCCGAGGAGTGGGCCCTAGAACACAAGCGAAAACGCGCCGGTGTGTAAATTCGGTGTCCCAGCCTTCGAATTGGGGCATTCCCCACCACAATGCCGAGAAATATTTTTTTCGCATGCGTGTGAAAAAACTGCTCTCGAGGAGCGGGCCCTAGAACGTAAGCGAAAACGCGCTAGTGTCGTAAATTCGGTGTCCCAACCAATGAATTGGGGCATTCCCACCCACAATGCCAAGAAATATTTTTTTCGCATGTGTACGAAAAAACCGCTCCCGAGGAGTGGGCCCTAGAACGCAAGCAAAAACGCACTGGTGTCACAAATTCGGTGTCCCAACCATCAAATAGGGGCATTCCCACCCACAATGCCAAGAAATATATATTTTTTTTTTGCTTGAGCGTGAAAAAATCCCGGCTCTTGGGGAGCCGACAATTCAGAATCGGCCTAGAACGCGACTGAAAACGGGCTGGTGTCGCAAATTCGGTTCTAACCATCGAATTGCGGCATTCCCCACACAATGCCAAGGAATATTTTTGTCGCATGCATGCGAAAAAATCGCTCATAGGAGCGGGCCCTCGAACGCAAGCGAAAACGCACCGATGTCATAAATTCGGTGTCCCAACCATCAAATTGAGGCATTCCCCACCACAATGCTGAGAAATATTTTTTTGCATTTGTAAGAAAAATCCTCTCTCGAGGAGCGGGCCCTAGAATGCAAGCGAAAATGCGCCGTTCGATGGTTGGAAACCGAATTTACTGTTGGATCGGTGTGGCAAGAGGGTGAATAGGGTTTTAACGATAAAAGTATTAAGACGTGATTAATTTTTCTAATTATGAAACTTTTTACAAATAACTAGAAGAAGATAATTACTCTAACAAAATAATTCAAGTCAAAACAATAATCAACTGGAACATGCATAAATCACAATAATAATTTTGAAATTAAATAGGAAAGAGTCAGAAAATATGACACCATAGTTTTATAATAGTTCGGTCAAACACGACCTACTCCACTTTCCAAGCGCCTCTTGGGAATTTGAATAAACAACTTTCTCGACTCTTTCCACGAATCAGAGTCAAACCGCTACACCACTCTTTTTACGAGTTTAAGAGCAAACTCAATACTTTCCACGGCATAGGATCGAACCGGTACAAGTATTTGAATTTGGTACTAACACACCACAATTCTCTCAAAGAGTAGATTTACAATTTGAAGCAATCACAACTATTTTCTCACCACGTAATAAAAAATCTCTCTTAAGAAAAAGATGAATAAAAATAAAATTGGAAATTTGAAGGAGCAAACAATGGAGACTTTGATTGGAAGCTTAGAGAGAGCAAATAATGGAGACTCTGAACAAATGAGGATTGAAGATTTTATAGACAAATGAAGATTAGAGATTTTATGGAAGTTTTGTGTTAAAAATATGAGGGAGTTGATGAGTTTATATAAAGAAAGGCAGCAAAAGGTGGAATATTGATTATTGGATTGGGTCAAGAGTAATAGAGGGTTAAAATTAAAAGTAAATAAATAAGAAAATTTTTCAAATTTATTGATTTAATTTTTTAAATAAAATAATAAAAATCAATTTAGAAAAAATTTAAAATTTATTATAAATATAATAATATAATAATAATAAAAAGTTATTTGAATAATGATTAAATTAAAATTTTAAAATTTATTATTAATATAATAATATAATAATAATAAAAACTATGTGAAAAACCATCAAAATTTTAAAATATAATAATATAATAATATAATATAGTAATAATAAAAATAGATGAGAGTAACCGTTAGATTCAAAAATAATTTTATTTAGAAATATAATAATAAGAAAAACTTCCCCATTTGTTACTCTTCCAAAATTAGAAGTGTCATACTTTGATTTGTCCATCATTTTGATTTAGCTGCCACATCATCACGGTATGTTGTCTCAATTGTAATTTCTTCGTTTTAGCTCTGATTTGAGAGATTGAAAAGTCGTTGAAATCGTTATAACCAACCTTATACAAGTGGACAGTTAAAAATACTGAAAATTGTAATAATTAAAAGTAGGTGTGTTATCATCAAAACATCAATTAATTAATTGATTGAAATTAATTAAAATGAAATTAAGGACCAAAAAGCCAACATTTCCGACACCGACATGTTTTCCGTCGCGTTCTGAGGCGGTTCCGAAATGTCGGCTCCCCAGGAGCGAATTTTTCGTGTGCGTGTGAAAAAAATATTTCTTGACATTGTGGTGGGGAATGACCCAATTTAATGGTCAGGAACCAAATTTGTGACACCAACGCGTTTTCGGTCGCGTTTTGGGGCAGTAACGAAAGGCAATCTCCCCGGGAGCGGAATTTTCGCGCGTACGCAAAAAAAAATATTTCTTGGCATTGTGGTGGGGAATGCCCCAATTCGATGGTCAAGAACCGAATTTGCGACACCGGTGCCTTTTCGGTTGCGTTCTTGGGCGATTTCGAAATGTCGGCTCCCTGGGAGCCAGGATTTTTTCGCGCGCATGCAAAAAAAAAAAAAAAAAAAAAAAAAAAAAAAAAAAANTGACATTGTGGTGGGGAATACCCCAATTCGATGGTTGTGAACCGAATTTGCGACAATGGTGCGTTTTTTTGTCACGTTCTAGGGCAGTTCCGAAATGCTGGCTCCTTAGGAGTTGGAATTTTTCGCGCACATGCGAAAAAAATATTTCTTGGCGGTGTGGTGAGAAATGCCCCAATTCAAAAAATATTTCTTGTGTGGTTCCGAAATGTCGGCTCTCCGAGAGCCTGGATTTTTCGCGCTCATGCGAAAAAATCATTTCTTCACATGGTGGTGGAGAATGCCCTAATTTGATAGTTGGGAACCGAATTTGTGACACTGGCGCGTTTCGGTCTCGTTCTGGGGCGGGTCTGAAATGTCAGGTCCCTAGGAGCCGAGATTTTTTGCGCGCATGCGAAAAAAATATTTCTTGGCATTGTGGTGGGGAATGCCCTAATTCGATGGTTGGGAACCTAATTTGCGTCACCGGCGTGTTTTCGATCGCATTCTGGGGCTGTTCCAAAATGTCGTTCCTTAAGAGTTAGGATTTTTCGAGCACATGTGAAAAAAATATTTCTTGCAATGTCGTGGGGAATGCCCCAATTCAATTGTTGGGAACCGAATTTGTGACACCGGCGCGTTTTAGGTCACATTTTAAGGCGGTTCCTAAATGCCAGCACCCTGTGATCCGACATTTTTCGCGCGCATGCAAATAAAAAAAAAATATATATATATATATATATATATATATATATATATATATATATATATATATTGGCATTGTGGTGGGGAATGCCCCAATTTGACAATTAGAACCGAATTTGTGACACCAGTGCGTTTTCGGTCGTGTGGCCCACTTTTGTATATGATATAAACAATGTGATCATTAAATTCTACATGTGGAAACATGTGAGTGGGGGCGTCCTATGCAATGAGTATTGCATAAGATAGGACCATGAACAAAATCACTCTCATTTTATAATTCTGTTTACTGTTGAGACTGATTTTTTCACTCGATGACCTAGGTAACTCGACCTTAACCCTGAGCTAACCATGAACTCCTGTTTATTCAGAATTATCCTTAGATTTGCATGGGTGAGAGTGGCTCGAGTTCGCCGACTCAATAAGTCTCCCGTTTCAGGGGTAAGACTGGGTGAATAGCTTGGGACATAGGGTGCAAGATGGAAATCACTCGTACCCACTTTTAGGGATAGTAGAGAGGTTGTTCCCTTAAGTACTGACTCTAGGTCTTGAACAAGGGGCCTCACCCCTCTCATTGGTTTGAGAGAGATTCGGTTTACTGGTTGGACGACAAACCAATTGTTCATTAGAGGATCAGTGGAACATAAGGAACAAGAAGTAACTTCAGGGGTAAAACGGTAAATTGACCCAGCTCTTGTTACGAACAACCTGTGAAAGATCGACTTACTAATCATGATTATATCAAATGGACATAAATATATCTATAGTGAGGGGAGTGCAACTACTAGGCTATAGTGGAGTGTCNAAATGAGTTTAGCTAGTTAATCTCAAATTGTTGGATCCCATGATCTATAGGTTCATTAGGTCCTCCTGCTAGCTCATATCGGACTAAACCTTAGAATAGTGTGACGAGTGAGTTCGAAGTGTTCGAATTCAAATTAGGGAATATGCGTTACATATATACGATATATTTAACCGCAATTTTANGCAATACATATATACTATATTTTTAACCGCATTTTGTTTTAATTACGAATTAAACAAAAAGAGTGAATTAGAGATATTCAAATAAGATTTAAATATTTTAATTATGAATAGGAATTCATAATTCATATGTACCGGAATTGATTGGGATTGACATTTGAATTAATGTTAAATATTAATTAAATTGTTTAATTAATTATTTAATGTTACTTTAATTTGAAATTCATTATTCAAATTAATTGTTGAATTAAAATGAAGAAAGTCAAAATNTTAATTGTTGAATTAAAATGGAGAAAGTCAAAATGTTGATTCCACTTCATGGAAAAATTCATGTTTGAGTTAGTGGAATATTGAGTGTCAATATATGGTTTAATCAAACTTGCATGTTTGTCACATAATCCCATAAATTTGAGTGGAATTTTGAGTGTTAAAATTTGGTTAACTCAGGCTTGCATGCTTGCCCCATAATCGCACAAATTTGAGTGGAATTTTGAGTGTTAAAATTTGGTAATCTCAAATTTCCATCAACATGCAAATATGACTCTATAAATAGAGTGATCAAGATACATGTAAATTTTTCTCGAAAAACTTCGAGTAAATCTCTCAAAACTCTCTCTTTACATATATTAAATTTCGTTCAAAGGCCGGAGAATAGTAGGGAAGACACTAGTGGTGGTTCGAAATTGGTTCGTGAGGAAAAAGGAATTTGAAATATAAAAGATTAGTATTCAACTTATTGAGTTTTAATGCTTTTGAATATGCTAGCTAATTTACTATAATTGATGTACTTAGAGTGCCTAAGATTCAAATTGTTTCTGCATGTGTTATAGTAATACCATCAATTGGTATTAGAACAAGTTTTAGGCACTTTATTTACATTAATTTGAGCATGTGGGTATCATTTCATGAATGAAATTTTGCGGTTGCTAAAGTGGATGCTTATGGTTTTTACATTTTTTTTTATGCTTTCATTTGATACAATTATTATAATTGGCCTTGTGTGTATGGGCTTTAATGAGTGAAGAAAGCTCTGTAATTTTTATGGAGTCATTCGAATTCATTTTTAGTTTGTAATTGATCCATAATGAAAACAAAAGCAAGCTGAACCAAAGAATAAGATGGAAGAGATAGTTTGAGTGTTTTTCTGCCGGTTGGAATCCGGTTCAACATTTTTAAGGATTGGTTCGACCGGTTCGTGATCTTCGGGAGCGGCTCAAGTTATTTTTAATTATTAATGTAATAATTTAGTTAATTGTTTGCTTTAAAATGCCAAAACCAATTCACTTTAGTGTGTTTAATTAATTATACATTATGAATGTATGTTTTAATTAAATAGAAAATTTATATGCATACAGTATGTCATATAGATTTAAAATTCCACCATAGGCTAAGCATGTTTAATGCATTAAAGTATGTTATAAGTGTTATAATGTATAGTATGCATGTTTAGGGTTCCATGAGTGATAGATATAAATTTTTATATTATTACATAGAATGGATGATAATACAATTGTTATATAAAGCATGTTAGATGCATGTTATAGGTTATTTTCAACGTCATAAAACGAGATAGACGTTAAAATCTATAACAAAGATAAATGCATGCTCACTTAAGGTTAACAACCAGGCACGATCAATTTTAATAGTTAAAATAGGTCGATATCTTGTAAAACTGCAGTTACAAGAAAGCTCACCTAGCACGATCTTGTCTAAGGCCAGAGGTACTTAAGTTGACGGTTTACGAAACACCTGCTACCTGGAGATCGAGCCAGTTCTTGAGCTTAGTTAGCCCAGTTTTATGAGCATGCGTGAGTGATGTAAGCATTTTTTTAAAATGAAAAATCACCTCGACATCATAGGTAAAAATCCAGTATAAATGTTATACTTGAAAAAGTCACCTAGACTTAGGTTATATTTAATTAGCCGGAATATACCTAAGTAATAAGTATACCTAACCGTCTAAAATACTTAGTGGGAGGAAAAAGGCTTATGAGATACATCATTTTCTTTTTACGCTCTCTGGATAATTCACACCGTGAGATTCATGCTCGGCCTTGTGTCGCCCAGGGAGCGGACTCCATTCGAAAGGTATTTGCATGAGACAATAACAGGGTGAATAAAGAAAGTATTTATAGTAAGTGGGAGAAGGAAGTANACATAGAATGGATGATAATACAATTGTTATATAAAGCATGTTAGATGCATGTTATAGGTTATTTTCAACGTCATAAAACGAGATAGACGTTAAAATCTATAACAAAGATAAATGCATGCTCACTTAAGGTTAACAACCAGGCACGATCAATTTTAATAGTTAAAATAGGTCGATATCTTGTAAAACTGCAGTTACAAGAAAGCTCACCTAGCACGATCTTGTCTAAGGCCAGAGGTACTTAAGTTGACGGTTTACGAAACACCTGCTACCTGGAGATCGAGCCAGTTCTTGAGCTTAGTTAGCCCAGTTTTATGAGCATGCGTGAGTGATGTAAGCATTTTTTTAAAATGAAAAATCACCTCGACATCATAGGTAAAAATCCAGTATAAATGTTATACTTGAAAAAGTCACCTAGACTTAGGTTATATTTAATTAGCCGGAATATACCTAAGTAATAAGTATACCTAACCGTCTAAAATACTTAGTGGGAGGAAAAAGGCTTATGAGATACATCATTTTCTTTTTACGCTCTCTGGATAATTCACACCGTGAGATTCATGCTCGGCCTTGTGTCGCCCAGGGAGCGGACTCCATTCGAAAGGTATTTGCATGAGACAATAACAGGGTGAATAAAGAAAGTATTTATAGTAAGTGGGAGAAGGAAGTATATCAACACATCCTATGGTCTCCACCACTAGGTTGCACTGTGAGATTCCCATGTTCTGCCTACATGTTGCCCTAGAGCAACTACCCATTCGGAGGGTCGTAACATGGGAGTCAAAACAACGCAAACTCCAGAAATGGATAGGATTTCTTAGGTCCATTCCCAACTTTGATTTTTTCATTCGATAGCATTGTTGGGGCCGATCTCTGAGGTCTGAAAATGGCGGGTCACACTTACGAAGAATTATTAAGAGTTAGTATATTCTTGACCAAAGTGGCGATAACTAAAACTATAGGAATAAGAGTTATTCTGGGATTAGTGTTTAAATTAAGAATGTCTTTGTTTAGTGGATGAGTGATTGACTGCCCCTTGGTAGCTTCTACTCTAACTCACTAAAGTATCATTTCAAATTAATAATTTTTGGGTACATTATTACATTTGCTAAANAGCCAGTTCTTGAGCTTAGTTAGCCCAGTTTTATGAGCATGCGTGAGTGATGTAAGCATTTTTTTAAAATGAAAAATCACCTCGACATCATAGGTAAAAATCCAGTATAAATGTTATACTTGAAAAAGTCACCTAGACTTAGGTTATATTTAATTAGCCGGAATATACCTAAGTAATAAGTATACCTAACCGTCTAAAATACTTAGTGGGAGGAAAAAGGCTTATGAGATACATCATTTTCTTTTTACGCTCTCTGGATAATTCACACCGTGAGATTCATGCTCGGCCTTGTGTCGCCCAGGGAGCGGACTCCATTCGAAAGGTATTTGCATGAGACAATAACAGGGTGAATAAAGAAAGTATTTATAGTAAGTGGGAGAAGGAAGTATATCAACACATCCTATGGTCTCCACCACTAGGTTGCACTGTGAGATTCCCATGTTCTGCCTACATGTTGCCCTAGAGCAACTACCCATTCGGAGGGTCGTAACATGGGAGTCAAAACAACGCAAACTCCAGAAATGGATAGGATTTCTTAGGTCCATTCCCAACTTTGATTTTTTCATTCGATAGCATTGTTGGGGCCGATCTCTGAGGTCTGAAAATGGCGGGTCACACTTACGAAGAATTATTAAGAGTTAGTATATTCTTGACCAAAGTGGCGATAACTAAAACTATAGGAATAAGAGTTATTCTGGGATTAGTGTTTAAATTAAGAATGTCTTTGTTTAGTGGATGAGTGATTGACTGCCCCTTGGTAGCTTCTACTCTAACTCACTAAAGTATCATTTCAAATTAATAATTTTTGGGTACATTATTACATTTGCTAAATCTGATTGGATTAAGAAAATGATTAAGTCAATTCACTAATAGAATTTGTTTTAAATCTTAGCATGTCAAGCTCAATAGTACAATTACTCGCTTCTAAGAAATTAAATGGCGACAATTANCATTTTTTTAAAATGAAAAATCACCTCGACATCATAGGTAAAAATCCAGTATAAATGTTATACTTGAAAAAGTCACCTAGACTTAGGTTATATTTAATTAGCCGGAATATACCTAAGTAATAAGTATACCTAACCGTCTAAAATACTTAGTGGGAGGAAAAAGGCTTATGAGATACATCATTTTCTTTTTACGCTCTCTGGATAATTCACACCGTGAGATTCATGCTCGGCCTTGTGTCGCCCAGGGAGCGGACTCCATTCGAAAGGTATTTGCATGAGACAATAACAGGGTGAATAAAGAAAGTATTTATAGTAAGTGGGAGAAGGAAGTATATCAACACATCCTATGGTCTCCACCACTAGGTTGCACTGTGAGATTCCCATGTTCTGCCTACATGTTGCCCTAGAGCAACTACCCATTCGGAGGGTCGTAACATGGGAGTCAAAACAACGCAAACTCCAGAAATGGATAGGATTTCTTAGGTCCATTCCCAACTTTGATTTTTTCATTCGATAGCATTGTTGGGGCCGATCTCTGAGGTCTGAAAATGGCGGGTCACACTTACGAAGAATTATTAAGAGTTAGTATATTCTTGACCAAAGTGGCGATAACTAAAACTATAGGAATAAGAGTTATTCTGGGATTAGTGTTTAAATTAAGAATGTCTTTGTTTAGTGGATGAGTGATTGACTGCCCCTTGGTAGCTTCTACTCTAACTCACTAAAGTATCATTTCAAATTAATAATTTTTGGGTACATTATTACATTTGCTAAATCTGATTGGATTAAGAAAATGATTAAGTCAATTCACTAATAGAATTTGTTTTAAATCTTAGCATGTCAAGCTCAATAGTACAATTACTCGCTTCTAAGAAATTAAATGGCGACAATTACGCAACAAGGAAATCAAACCTAAACACAATACTTGTAAATGATGATTTGAGGTTTGTTTTAACTGAGGAATGTCCCCTAAACCCGATTCAAATGCAAATTGAACAGTTTGGGATACATATGACAGAAAGGGTAAGGGGAAAGATAAGATTTCTACTGACCGCAAATGCATGGTTCAAAATACAAATAATGGAAAATGTTTCCATTGCAATGAAAACGGGCACTGGAAAAGTGGCTGCCTAAAATACCTTGCAGAGAAGAAAGCTGAAAAGGCACAACACGGTAAATATGGTTTACTAGTTGTAGAAATATGTTTAGTAGAGTATGATCACTCAACCTGGATACTGGATTTAGGGCCACTAATCATATTTGTTTTTTTTTTCTTTTTTTTTTCTTCAGGAAACTAGTTACTGGAGAATGCTTGCGGAAGGCAAGATTGCTCAAGGTTGGAACAGGAAAAGTTGTCTTAGCAAGATCAGTAAGAAATTTAAAGTTGTTTTTTTGGAGATAGATTTATTATATTAGATAATGTACTTTGATCCGGGAATAAAAAGAAATCTATTGTTTATTAGAACAATTGTATAAAGTATCTTTTGAAATCAATGAAATGTTCATTTGCAAAAAAAGGTATTCATATTTATTCTGAAAAACTAGAAAACAACTTATATATGTTAAAATCGAGCAAAACAAAAGTATTTTAAGTACTGTGATGTTTAAAACAGCTGAAACTCAAAACAAACGACAAAAGATTTCTCCTAATACCTATTTTTGGCAGTTAAGACTAGGCCACATTAATCTCAATAAGATTGGGAGATTGGTTAAAAGAGGACTTCTAAATCAGTTAGAAGACAACTTTTTACCTCCATGTGAGTTCTGTCTTGAGGGTAAATGACTAAACGACCTTTTTCAGAAAAAGGTTTTAGAGCCAAAGAAACCTTAGAACTCGTGCATACAGATCTCTGTGGTCCAATGAATGTCAAAGCACGAGGAGGGTATGAATATTTCATCAGTTTGATGATTATTCAAGGTATGGCTATATTTACCTAATGCATCACAAGTCTAAAGCTCGTGAAAAGTTCAGAGAGTATAAGACTTAGGTTGAGAATATATTAGAAAAAACTATTAAAACACTTCGATCAGATCGATGTGGAGAGTATATGAACTTAAGATTCCAGGACTATATGATAGAACATGGAATAACGTCTCAACTCTTAGCCCCTGGTATATCTCAACAAAACGGTGTATCAGAAAGGAGAAATAGAACTTTGTTAGACATGGTTCGATCTATGATGAGTTTCGCTCAATTACCTAATTCGTTTTGGGGATATGCGGTGGAGACTGCTGCATACATTTTGAACATGGTTCCTTCTAAGAGTGTTTCAGAAACATCTTATGAGTTATGGAGAGGGCGTAAAGGTATTTTACGTCACTCCAGGATTTGGGGATGCCCAGCACATGTGTTGGTTCAAAACCCCAAGAAATTAAAACGTCGCTCAAAATTATGTCAATTCGTTCTACCCCAAAGAGACGAAAGGTGGTCTGTTTTATGACCCTCAAGAAAATAGAGTGTTTGTATAAAAAAAAATGCTACATTCTTAGAGGAAGACCACGTAAGAAATCATCAACCTCGCAGCAAACCAGTATTGAGTGAGATTTCTAAAGAAATTACTGATAAAACAAAAAGAGTTGTTGATCAGGCTGGTCCTTCAACAAGAGTTGTTGATGGAGCTCGCACTTCTAGTCAATCACATCCTTCTCAAGAGGTGAGAATACCTCGATGTAGAGGGAGGGTTATAAATCAACCCGATCGTTACTTGGGTTTGGCAGAAACACAGGTCATCATACTTGATGATNAATTCGTTTTGGGGATATGCGGTGGAGACTGCTGCATACATTTTGAACATGGTTCCTTCTAAGAGTGTTTCAGAAACATCTTATGAGTTATGGAGAGGGCGTAAAGGTATTTTACGTCACTCCAGGATTTGGGGATGCCCAGCACATGTGTTGGTTCAAAACCCCAAGAAATTAAAACGTCGCTCAAAATTATGTCAATTCGTTCTACCCCAAAGAGACGAAAGGTGGTCTGTTTTATGACCCTCAAGAAAATAGAGTGTTTGTATAAAAAAAAATGCTACATTCTTAGAGGAAGACCACGTAAGAAATCATCAACCTCGCAGCAAACCAGTATTGAGTGAGATTTCTAAAGAAATTACTGATAAAACAAAAAGAGTTGTTGATCAGGCTGGTCCTTCAACAAGAGTTGTTGATGGAGCTCGCACTTCTAGTCAATCACATCCTTCTCAAGAGGTGAGAATACCTCGATGTAGAGGGAGGGTTATAAATCAACCCGATCGTTACTTGGGTTTGGCAGAAACACAGGTCATCATACTTGATGATGGCTTTGAGGATCCATTGACCTATAAACAGGCAATGAATGATGAAGATAAAGATCAATTGATCAAAGCCATGAATCTTGAAATGGAGTCAATGTACTCTTAGGTTATGGAGTCTGCTGCTTATTTATAGCTGAGTCAACGGNTTTTACGTCACTCCAGGATTTGGGGATGCCCAGCACATGTGTTGGTTCAAAACCCCAAGAAATTAAAACGTCGCTCAAAATTATGTCAATTCGTTCTACCCCAAAGAGACGAAAGGTGGTCTGTTTTATGACCCTCAAGAAAATAGAGTGTTTGTATAAAAAAAAATGCTACATTCTTAGAGGAAGACCACGTAAGAAATCATCAACCTCGCAGCAAACCAGTATTGAGTGAGATTTCTAAAGAAATTACTGATAAAACAAAAAGAGTTGTTGATCAGGCTGGTCCTTCAACAAGAGTTGTTGATGGAGCTCGCACTTCTAGTCAATCACATCCTTCTCAAGAGGTGAGAATACCTCGATGTAGAGGGAGGGTTATAAATCAACCCGATCGTTACTTGGGTTTGGCAGAAACACAGGTCATCATACTTGATGATGGCTTTGAGGATCCATTGACCTATAAACAGGCAATGAATGATGAAGATAAAGATCAATTGATCAAAGCCATGAATCTTGAAATGGAGTCAATGTACTCTTAGGTTATGGAGTCTGCTGCTTATTTATAGCTGAGTCAACGGTTATACATAGTATAGCTATATTTGGTAAATGACATATAAAGTAAATTGTCATAAATTGTAAATAGCTATGTATAGTAAAAAGCTATATCGGGTAAAGTTATATATGGTAAATAGTTATATATAGTAGAGGTTATATCTGGTAAAGCTAAATAAGCTAAACCATATATATATTCCCTCGTGCATAACTTTAAAAATGTACTNCAGTATTGAGTGAGATTTCTAAAGAAATTACTGATAAAACAAAAAGAGTTGTTGATCAGGCTGGTCCTTCAACAAGAGTTGTTGATGGAGCTCGCACTTCTAGTCAATCACATCCTTCTCAAGAGGTGAGAATACCTCGATGTAGAGGGAGGGTTATAAATCAACCCGATCGTTACTTGGGTTTGGCAGAAACACAGGTCATCATACTTGATGATGGCTTTGAGGATCCATTGACCTATAAACAGGCAATGAATGATGAAGATAAAGATCAATTGATCAAAGCCATGAATCTTGAAATGGAGTCAATGTACTCTTAGGTTATGGAGTCTGCTGCTTATTTATAGCTGAGTCAACGGTTATACATAGTATAGCTATATTTGGTAAATGACATATAAAGTAAATTGTCATAAATTGTAAATAGCTATGTATAGTAAAAAGCTATATCGGGTAAAGTTATATATGGTAAATAGTTATATATAGTAGAGGTTATATCTGGTAAAGCTAAATAAGCTAAACCATATATATATTCCCTCGTGCATAACTTTAAAAATGTACTTTCTGTATTCTCTGTATTCTCTATTACTGTACATACTTGAAGTCATCAATATAAATCCTTTAGCCAGAGTTCTCCTTACATTTTCTCTATCATGTTCTTTGTGTTCATCTAGATCGAGTGTGTGTGTTGTTGTGCGATCCTAATATGTACTTCAATTCAATCTGGGAACTTGTAAATCAACCGGATGAGGTAAAACCTATTGGTTGCAAATGGATCTACAAGAGGAAATGAGACCAAGCTGGTAAGGACAGAGCTTTAAAGCTTGGCTTGTAGCAAAGGGTTACACCCAAAGAGAGGGGGCGGACTATGAAGAAACCTTCTCTCCCATTGCTATGCTTAAATCGATTAGAATACTCTTGTCCATTGCCACATTTTATGATTATGAAATTTGGCAAATGGATGTCAAGACTCCCTTTCTAAACGGCAATCTTGTGGAGAATATCTATATGGCTCAACCGGAGGGGTTCATTGAACAGGATCACGAGCAAAAGGTTTGCAAGCTTGAAAGATCCATTCATGGGTTGAAACAACCATCTCGATCATGGAATATAAGGTTTGATACTGCGATCAAATCTTATGGCTTTAAACAGAATGTTGACGAACCTTGTGTTTACAAGAAGATAGTCAACTCTATAGTAGTTTTCCTGGTGTTGTACGTTAACGATATCCTACTCATTGGAATGATGTGGGATTTCTGACTGACATTAAACATTGGCTAGTGACATAATTCCAAATGAAAGATTTGAGAGAGGTTCAGTTTGTTTTTGGAATCCAAATTGTTCGGAATCGCAAGAACAAAATACTAGCATTGTCTCAAGCATCGTACATCGACAAAATATTGGTTCTATATAAGATGCAGGACTCCAAGAAAGGATTATTACCTTTCAGGTACAGAGTTCATTTGTCGAAGGAACAAAGTCCTAAGACACCTCAAGAAGTTGAGGATATGAGACATATTCCCTATGAATCAGCGGTCGTTTGATGTATGCCATGTTGTGTACCCGACCCGACATATGCTATGCTGTGGGAATTGTCAGCAGATATCACTCCAATCCGGGACATGCTCATTGGGCTGCCGTTAAAAATATCCTCAAGTATCTTAGGAGAACGAGGAACTATATGCTAATGTACGATGCTAAGGATCTGATCCTTACATGGTACATTGACTCAGATTTTCAGATCGATATCGATTCGAGGAAATCAACATCGTGATCTGTTTTCACACTGAACTGAGGAGCAATAATATGGAGAAGCATAAAGCAAGGTTGCATTGTTGATTCCACCATGGAGGTTGAGTATGTTGCTGCTTGGAAGCAGAGAAAGAATCTTTATGGCTTAGGAAGTTCTTAACTGATTTGGAAGTTGTTCGAAATATGCATCTGCCTATCACTCTTTATATTGATAATAGTGGAGTAGTTGCAAATTCTAAAGAACCAAGAAGCCATAAGCGAGGAAAAAATATTTAGCGCAAATATCATCTCATAAGGGAGATTGTGCAACGAGGAGATGTGATCGTCACAAAAATAGCTTTAGAGCACAACATTGCTGATCCATTTACGAAGCCTCTCATGGCTAAAGTGTTCGGAGGGCTCCTAGTGAGTCTAAGACTACGAGTTATGTAATCTAGGGCAAGTGGGAGAAAATGCATGGGTATGCGATGCCCTAGTTTATTGTATTTATGTCTTTCTCTCTACTCAACATTATAAAACCCCACTACAGTTTTAGTCCAAGTGGGAGTTTGTTGGGTTTTATGTTCTAAAACTCATAGTTTGTAAACAAAAACATATTCTATTTTCAATAAAGTTTTCATTGATGTTTATTCAGTAAAGATCGTTATTAAATAAAGTGAATTTTATGATCAATAATCTAAATCCAATAAACTAAGAATACTCTGACTATAGAGTATGATTACTTGAACTATATCTAGAGACATAAGAGTGGATCAAGTTCAAGTATATAGTCAAAATGACCTATAATACAAGGATAAGGCTGAGTACCTTATTCTGGAGACACTATGGATGCGACCCACTTTTGTATATGATATAAACAATGTAATCACTAAATTGTACATGTGGAGACATGTCAGTGGGGGTGTCCTATGCAATGAGTATTGCATAAGATCGGACCATGAAGAAAACNCTGGTAACTTGATCTTAATGCTGAGCTAACTATGAACTCCTGCTTATTTGGAATTATCCTTAGATTTGCATGAGTGAGGGGGGCCCAAGTTGACTCAATAAGCCTCCCATTTCAGGGGTAAGACTGGGTGAATGGCTGGGGACGTGGGGTGCAAGACGGAATTCACTCATACTCGCTTTTAGGGATAGTAGAGAGGTTGTTCCTTTAAGTACTGACTCCAGGTCTTGAACAAGGGGCCCCACCCTCTCATTGGCCTGAGAGGGATTCGGTTTACTGGTTGGACCACAAACCAATTGTTTATTAGAGGATCAGTGAGACATAAGGAACAAGAAGTAACTTCAGGGGTAAAACGGTAAATTGACCCAGCTCTAGTTACGAACAACCTGTGAAGGATCGACTTACTAATCATGGTTATATCAGATGGACAGAAATATATCTATAGTGAGGGGAGTGCAACTACTAGGCTATAGTGGAGTGTCCTAGTAGTTAACAAATGTTGGTTAACAAGGTTAATGAGTTTAAATATATCGTTGGAGACCATGATCTGCAGGTCCATTAGGTCCCTCTGCTAGCTCATATCGGACTAAACCTTAGAATAGTGTGACGAGTGAATTTGAAGTGTTCGAATTCAAACTATGGAATATACACTAAATATGTATGATATATTTAGCCGCATTTACTTTTAATTATGAGTTAAACAAAAAGAGAGAATTCAAGATATTTAAATAAGATTTAAATATTTTAATTTTATGAAGAGATATTCATAATCAATAATTGGGATTCGCATTTGATTTAATGTTAAATATTAATTAAATAGTTTAATTAATCATTTAATATTATTTTGATTTGAAATTAATTGTTGAATTAAAATAAGGAAAGTCACCATGTTGACTTCACTTTGACTTCACTTGATGGAAAAATCCATATTTGAGTTAGTTGAATATTGAGTGTCAATATATGGTTTAACCAAACTTCCATGCTTGCCCCATAATTTCACAAATTTGAGTGAAATTTTGAGTATCAAAATTTGGTAATCTCAAATTTGCATGAACATGCAAATATGACTCTATAAATAGAGTGATCAAGGTACATGGAACTTCTCCCTTGGAAAAACCTTGAGAAAAACTCTCACAAACTCTCTCTTCATATACACTAAATCCCTCCTAAGTTTAGTCACTCAACGGATTCCACAATCCCGTTCTAAAGCCGGAGAATAGTGGAGAAAACACTAGTGGTGGTTCGAAATCAGTTCGTGAGGAAAAAGGAATTTAAACTACAAAAGGTTAGTAATCAAACACCTTGAGTTTTAATACTTATGAACATGCTAGTCATTTACAATAATTGATGTTCTAAAAGTGCCTAAGATCCAAATTGCTTCCGCATGTGTTACATTAACACCATCAATTGGTATCAGAGCAAGTTTTAGGCACTTTATTTACNTCCACATGTGTTATATTAACACCATCAAAATAAATAGTAACTAAAACAATTAAAACATCAAAGTAAAAATGCCCTATACTAACCTATGCCTAAGAAAATAAAATACTACTATTCTATGCACGTGCCATTATCTCTATTTGTGATGTCGTCATCTGCTGCATAGGGGTGTCTTGCACTTACCTGAAATTGAAGTAGTACAAGGATTGAGTATTTTAAGAAATACTCGTAAGTGACCCCACTATTGAAGCCAGGGAATACAAACACCTGCAACTAATGATCTTAGGAACCTATTGTTAAAAATATCATAGAGGTGGCCTCTAGTCCAGATAAAATTGGATGTGTAGTACTTCCCTACACATGACCCACACGTGCGAGCGTGGATCTCTAGACAGTTCGCACCCTCTAGACTCATCATAGTCGAGCTAACTGTCTGTAGCGACGTCTGGAGGTCAACAGACCCCTGAGTGTCNGCACATGACTTGAATATTTTAAAAAATACTCTAACCCCACTACTAGTATAGGGTAATGCAAACACATGAAATCATGGTTGGAACCTATCATAAAACATCATTTCATGGTCTTGGTCTCATATTCCTGTTCGGGTAGAATTTGATGTGCAGTACTTCTCTACTCACGACTTACATANGCAGTGACCCTGACGCTGAGGGACATTGACATATGAGCAGGTCGCAAAGTGATTCGAGGTGCAGGTCTCGAATGTCCATGTAGGCACGCAGGTCTGTGTAGTGGATCTGTGGGTTGGGGTGTGTTTTGTGTATTTGGGCTTGAATGTGGGTTTTTGGGTCAAGCACAGAGGAACTAGACTACTGGACTGGTTGTTGGTGGGTATCTAGTTGCTGTGTTGGGTATCGGGTTACAGGACCAAACTGAGTATGCAGTATGGGGTTGCTTGACTGGAATGAGGTTGCGGGTATTCGAGTTTGGGTTCGAGCAGGTGAACTTCGTCTTCTCCAATCGTTTCCACGCATTTTCCCTTCTTCATTCCTCTGTATCAAAACTCGTTGTCTACATCCTGTTTCTTCTCATTCTTTCTCATGGTGTTAACCGTCTTTGTATGTTGGATCCTACCCCTCTATCTTGCTAGTGTTGTGTATGTTGGATCCCATGGTTGTCATCTCGACATCGTCATTTGTGTAGAGGTGCCTTGCCTTTACCTAAAAAATAAGAGCAGCACATGACTTGAATATTTTAAAAAATACTCTAACCCCACTACTAGTATAGGGTAATGCAAACACATGAAATCATGGTTGGAACCTATCATAAAACATCATTTCATGGTCTTGGTCTCATATTCCTGTTCGGGTAGAATTTGATGTGCAGTACTTCTCTACTCACGACTTACATACACATACATTTCCCCAGGCGAGCTCACATACCTACCCATTGACTTGGGCTTCAACTAGCATACACTCACGCTGTTGGTACATGGAGGGAAGGGAGTGCACATATTATTGTGGTGTATACAATATCGTATCATAGCATCATTGTGAACATAAATATCGTAAGATACGTGTCCGTACTAATCATGACGGGGAGGTATTTCGGCACACGTGAACATATAATATGAATGAGATCTCAATAGTTTAAAATAATGGCATATAACTATGAATAAAGTAGTGNAAATCTTAGAAAAACTCAATCTCATAGTGCGTCATGGCATTTAATACATGCACCACGTCTTAATACGGAATAATNTACAATGTAGTACCATACTTTCATATCATGTCACGTTCCTCAATGGCATAACGTGTCAATATGATATTCCATGACATTATATATCTCATCATTACAACAAGTCATAACATAATAAGCAAATATAACAATCAAAAGGTATGACATTTGCAATCGTCACTGGGCATGCGCCGTTCACACTTCAAACAATTCATCTAAATCAAATAGTAGTGAAGCCACTTACATGAGTAGCTTAACGAGAATTTATAAATTATACTTCAAGTTAGTATAATTTTGTCATTTGAAATTTAAGTCAATCTACACGAATTTACAACACCAGATAAGAATACGTTGAGAGATTTAATTTACCCAGCGCTTACAATTAAACCTTTAATTTATCTAAGGTTGAGGTTTGATTTTAGGCTCGTACCATGGCAATTTTCATTTTTTCCTTTTGGTTTTTCTTTTTATCCGAGTTTTTGGATCTATTTCCTTTTTGGCTAAGTTTTAATGGTTTGTTGCATAGTAAATTCGTAGAACAATAGCCCACTTTTATATTTATTTATTTTTTTATTTTTTTGTATAATTATCGGTCAAGACTTACCTTATTTAAAATGGAATGATTCTTACCTTATGTTTTTGTAGAAATTCGTGTTTAAGATGAGTTCTTACCTTATGTTTTTATGTTTTTGTTAGCTTATTTAAGATAGTTCATTATTATTATGGAGAACACAGGTATTCTTCTAAGTTTCTAAGTGCTATTATTTTATTACATTGATTTCAAAATTTCGACTCACCACCTTAAGAATACATTCTCTTTTCTTTCCTTTGATTCTGATTCGTAGACTCATTCGAGAAAGATTTGCACACTCTAATCAATTGAGCTATTCCAGCTAATTATTTGTAATAGCTCAAGCCCACCATAACCTTCAAAGGAATGTTTCATCTCCTCTCCAACCAATGTATCTCACAATCCATTCTCTTTGGGGTCGAGCGTCTTCACTTGCACACCGCTTTGGTGACTAACTCTGATAGCTTTTGTAATAGCCAAAACCCACCGCTAGCAAATATTGTCTGCTTTTGTCCATTACGTATCGTCATCAGGCTCACAATTCTAAAACAAGTCTACTAGGGAGAGGTTTCCACACCCTTCTAAGGAATGCTTCGTTCTCCTTTCCAGCCGCTAAAAAATATTGTCCATTTTTACCCGTAACATGTCCTCGTCAGAATCACAGTTTTAAAACACACTACTAGAGAGATGTTTACAAACTCTTATGAGTTATTCTTCATTCCCCTCTCAACCCAATGCGGAATCAAAGGGTGTGGGTTCAAATCCCACTTCTGACCACTCAAATAAAGGTAAAATAAAAATACAATAGCATATCATTATTGAAATCATTTGAACTCACTGGAGATTAAAAATTGTCACGACATGATTTTCCAAGCATCTAAGAAAGTTAGTGTTCTTCAAGTTTACCCTTACGTCAACAATCTCAAGGACACTGTGATTTTCTGTACTGCTTGGATGCATAGCAAATAGCGTGTTGTGAGCCTCCATCAATATCGACCCTCTATTAACTAACTCATACTTAGGTCTTCTTGTAAGATATTCGCTAACTAATCTCGAGTTGCAAGTCATCTGATCTTCCAGGAGTCATATATTACATATTCGTCAACTCACCAATTGCATCTTGAATCGATAGCAGGGGAAATGGTAAGAGCATAACTAAATTACCTGAATTACCTGAATTCTGGTATGCTTAGAAGAGTTAAACTGTGTGGCACCCATGGTCGGGAATACTTAGATAAGCTAAATAGGCACAACTCTAATAACTCAATTTTAAAGACTTCAAAACATAACTATAATAACTCAATTTTGAAGTTAGATAAGCTAAATAGGCACAACTCTAATAACTCAATTTTAAAGACTTCAAAACATAACTATAATAACTCAATTTTAAAGACTTCAAAGCATAACTATAATAACTCAATTTTAAAGACTTCTAATTCATTTACTCTTTCCTTTCGGTTCAGTTTGATTCTGCTTGAGTCTCTCTTCAGTCTTAAACAAGGGCTTTTCCAAAGCATAACTATAATGACTCAATTTTCAAGACTTCAAATCATTATTCAGGACACGTCCTGACAAAGAAAAATTTCATAAAAAATGGAACGAGATTCGAAAACTAAGGACAACAACTCGTAACACATATAACTGATGGCTCGGGACAACCCTCCTCTGTGACCTTAACTTACAATTAGTGATCACCCAAAAAGGAAAAGTAATATCTAGTGCAACTAAATAAGTAACCTACTTGTAGGTGATAATTGAATCCTTGATCGAGCGAGTTGCCACGGGTTTTTCTCTAGGTTATAGAAAGTTCAGATGTAGATTATATGTAACAACCCTAGTTTTCTAGAGACCTAGTGTAACGACCCTAAATTTCCACATATCTAGAGTCGCCACTAACGTCTCATGCTCATCTCTAATGCAGAATAAAAACCTAAGCATGCTCATCTTTACTAGCGGAAAAATTTAAAACTTCAGAATACGTTAAAACATTGGAAAACACTGCCGGACTTACGTGTTTCAAACATCATGCTGGAGTTCAAAAGACAAAATAAAACGATTACAAATTAATTAATATAAATGAATGAAATGCAAACGCCCTATCCTAACCAAGACTAGGAATTTTAAATATGCAACTATCCTATGCACGCGCCACAGTCTCTGATCACGATGCCACCGTCAACCGTACATGGGAGCCTTGCCTTTACCTGAAAAACAATATGGCACACGGCCTGAGTATTTCGAAGAAATACTCAGTAAGTGACCCCACTATAGGGGCCATGCTAATGCAAACACATGCAATCATGAATAGGGACCTATCTCTAATCATCTTAGGGGTGGCCT
>NC_036638.1:11938449-11950747 GCF_002806865.2 Cucurbita pepo subsp. pepo
GTTTTCTAGGGACCTAGAGTCACTATAGATTATATGTAACAACCCTAGTTTTCTAGGGACCTAGAGTCACTAGAATAGCCATGATGTAACTGCTTTATGCGAAAATATTTTTTACGTTATGTTTTTGTATCGAAGCTACCCCTAAAAAGAACTCAATATTATTATTAAGAATGTTAGATTAAGACTATGTAACAATATTAGGAATCACAAACCTACATAATTATATGACATTGTCCACTTTGGTTATTGAGTTAAATTTTTCCACATACTAAAATGGAATGATTCATTCCCATTGCTAAAAAGAGAGTTGAACCTTCGACCTTATCGTTAGCAATCATACGCTCTAACCAACTGAACTATTCCAACAAATTATCAGTATTAGCCTAGGTATTGTCTACTTTGGCTCGTTACATATTGTCGTCAACCTCATGGTTTTAAAATGTGTCTAATAGTATTAGCCTAGATTTCCACATGCTTATGAGAAATGTTTCATCCCCTCCCAAACCGATGTGGGATTTCACAATCCACCCCCTTGTGTTCCCAGTAACCTCGTTGGCACACCACTCGATGACTAGCTCTAATACAATTTGTTACAAACCAAGGCCACCTCTATCAGATATTGTCTACTTTGGCTAATTAGGTATCACCATCAGCCTCACGATTTTAAAACATGTCTACTGGGAAGAGGTATCCACAACCTTATAGGAAATGCTTGGTTTCCCTCTCCAATTGCTAGCAGATAATGTTTGTTTTGGCCTATAACGTATCGTTGAGTCTAAAAGTTTTAAAATGCGTTTATTAGGGAGAGTTTCCACACCCTTATAAGGAATGCTTCATTATGCTCTTCAATCAATGATAGATCTCATAATAAATAGTTAGGATGGTTGAGTGTTGAAGGCGTTAGGACTTAAGTTTTGGTCCTTGTGAGAGTGCGTGGGTTCAAATCCCACTTTTAACAAACTTAGAAAGGTTTTCTTTTAAAGTGATATTCTTTTATTAAAGTGATTCAAAATTTCTACTCAAAAGATGTTTTCCACTATCTTAAGTAATGAATTCATTCGCTAGAAGGAAGGTCACACGCTCTAACCAACTGAGCTATTACAATTAAGAGCTATTCCAGCTAATCATTTGTAATAGCTCAAGCCCCACCATCAGTAAATATATTCAACTTTGGCTCGTTACGTATTACTCTCAACTTCACGGTTTTGTTACGTATTACTGTCAACTTCACGGTTTTAAAATGCATCTATTAGGGAGTGGTTTCCACATCCTTATTAGAGATGTTTCTCCCCCTCTCAAACCTATGTTCAATCTCAAAATCCATGCATTAGCAAATATTGTCCGATTTTGTCCATTATGTATCACCATCAGTCGAACAACTCGAACCTTCTAAGAAATGTTTCGTTCCCCTTTCCAAGATTTTCCAAGCTTGTACAAAAGTTAGTATTGTTCAAGCTTACCCTTACGTCCGAGTGTCAATGACACTCTGATTTTCTGTACTACCTGAGTGCATAGCAAATGACCAGTTGTGAGCCTCTTGTGTGTGCGCGCGTGTGCGCGTGTGTGTGCGTGTGTATGCGTGTGTGTGTGTGTGTGTGTGTGTGTGTTTGTGTGTGATTATTAATTTAAGTTTTAAGTTTTATTATCCTATATAATTTAGAAACAATGAAAACAGGGAATTCGATTTTTATTGAGACCGTTTATAGCAGTTTTTCACACGGTTAGTTGGATTATTAATTAAAATGTGAAGTACTAACAAAATGTGACGAACTATGCGATAGGAAGCAAACCTTGGCAACATTTGGTGTAGTTCTCGAGGAACGGGAGCTTACGTAAATAAATTAGGGAATTCTTCGGCTAAGGCCAACCAGGTAAGTGGTCTTACTATATGATAGGCTAAAAATTGTATGAGTTACGATGTTGTATGAACTATGTCGTACGATGCGGTATATGAGTTATGATACCTGATGATGTACTGAGTATATGTATATATATATATTTTGATGAATGTCGTACTTGATATGTTTGATGCACTTTCTGGCAATATGATGAGTATGATGATTGCGTGACGTTTACCTTAATATGATGATGTTTTCCATATTGAGCATGCTATATGATGATGAGTGCCATATTGCATCATGTCGTTAGATCGACATAGGACACAACCCTAAGAGCGTGAAAATGATATTAATATAAATATCCACGAGTATGTGTTACCTAGAGTAACAAAGAGATGAGACTAGAGGGTTGTGTCAGAAGAGACATTATGATGGATTTAGAGGGACCTCATGCATATTGTATGTTCATAAGCATAGGGCTACTTCCCCTAGAGATGATGAGTGCGGACGCGCACCGTATGATGAGCGCGAATGCGCACAGGTGCGAATGCACACAGATGAGGGTGTTCATGAGGCGCATGACACTATGGGGTTCCGCTGACCTCCGGACGTCGCTACAGATTAGCTTGACCAGAGGGTCCAGGGGGTGTGCGAGCGCCCTGGGGATTCACACTCGCACGTGTGAGTCGTGTGTAGGGAAGTACTACACATCCAATTTGTCCGAGACTGGAGGCCACCCCTAAGATGATTAGAGATAGGTCCCTAAATCATGATTGCATGTGTTTGCATTTGCATGGCCCCTATAGTGGGGCCACTTACTGAGTATTCTTTGAAATACTCAGGCCGTGTGCCACATCATTTTTCAGGTAAAGGCAAGGCGCACTTGTACGGAGGACGGCGGCATCGCGAGCAGAGACTGTGGCACGTGCATAGGGTAGATTCATATTTAAATTTCTAGTCTTAAGTTAGAATAGGTTGTTTTGCATTTCATTGTTTTAAATTATTTTGTATTTGTTTTTGTTTTCTCTAAATTTCAGTATTTCATATTTAAACACGTAAGACCATGGCTGTGTTTTCCAGAGAAGAAGTTGTTTTAAACGTTTTTTTGAAGTTTACGTTATCAATTATGTTCATGTAAGAGTTATATTTCCGCATTATAGATGAGCATGAGACGTTAGTAGCGACTCTGAGTATGTGAAAATTTAGGGTCGTTACATATTCGCCAACTAATCTCGAGTGGCATGTCATCTGATCTTGCAGGAACCATATATGCCATATAGTTGGAATATATAGGAGGTGACCTCACTTATTGCAACTTGAATCGATAGTAGGGGGAATGGTAAGAGCACAGCTAAATTATCTGAAGTCTGGTATGCTTAGAAGAGTTAAACTACGTGGCACCAATGGTCAGGAATAGTTTAAATAAGCTAAATAGGGCACAACTGATGATAAGACAACACTAATCCTCAGCCCAACGACCTAAGCTTTGAATGAAGCAAGAACTTGAATAAAAGAAATAAACACCTCATTATACAAAATTGGGATCAACGAAAAGACAAGGCTAGAATTAGATTACCTCTTGAAGATTAGAGATTTAGGAGCAAGATTTAGAACCTTGTTCTAAATTTAGTCACTCCACAATCGAACTTGATCAAGGATTGATTGAATGACTCAGATACAATCTACCACAAGAATTGCATGAAACATAGAAATGACAAAGATGATGCTCAGATTTATTTCAAAGAGTGAAAGTCTCAATTTCATTCATTCACAATCTAATTTTTACATAATAATTTGTGGGTATTTATAGTCTCACCGCAAAAAGTTAGTGACCATTATTTAATTCTGATCTCCTTAAATCTCCACAAGGGACAAGTCAATTTCACCATTACGAACTTTATGAAATTAAATAAAGTTTTCTATCAACTCATGAAATGATTCTTGCAATTTCATCCGCTATTTCAACTATGCAAATATTCACTTCTGAAGCTCCAAATGGTCCTTCCTCAATCGAGTCAGCTTGTAACACGTGAAATGAAGGTTGAACTGAGCCTATCCAATTTTGTAGATGAAGAATGAATACTTGTTGAATCTTCTTCGACTTGGGTTGTGTAATAGGTCCAGTTGAAACATTTGTTATATTGTGATCCTTATTATCTTCCCCCTCTTCAAAAGAAATCGTCCTCGAATCAGAAAATTCATCACTTACATCAAAAGAACTCAAGTCAGCAACATTGAAAGTAGAATGTACTAAAAATTCTACGGGAAGATCAATTTTATATGCATTGTTATTAATCTCTCAAGGACTTGATAAGGGTCCTCCCCTCTTGGATGTAACTTTTTCTTCTAGGAATAGCTCCTTGCGAAAATGTATCCAAACCGTGTCAGCAAGTTGAAAAATGATTTCTTTCCCTCCTTTGTTAATTTTTGAAGCAACTTTAAAATTTCATTTCTCAATTCTCTCTTCCACCTCTTTGTGCAATGTTTTGGTCAAATCTGCCTTACTTGTGGCTGCTTCACTCACAAAAATATTAGAAGGAATAGGAAGAAAATCAAGAGGCGTAAGTGGATTAAATCCATAAACAACTTCAAAACGAGAACAATGAGTGGTACTATGAATTGCTTTATTATATACAAACTCTACAAATGGAAAACATTCGTATTTTTAGAAATAATAGCCTTAAGCAATGCTCCTAATGTTCTATTAACCCCATCCGTTTGCCATCAATTTTAGGGTGACATGTAGTTGAGAACAAATTGGTACCCATTTTAACCCACGATACTTCCAAAAAATGACTTAAAAATTTAACATCCATCACTAACAATTATTTGAGGGATTCCATGTAATCTTACTACTTCCCTAAGTAATAAGTTAGCAACATGTTTTGCATCATCTTACTACATGCTATAAAATGAGCCATTTTAGTGAATCTGTCTCCCACAACAAAAATACTATGTTTACCCTTTTTAGTGTGCCGCAAGCCAAGAACAAAATCCGTAGATGTATTAGTCAAGGTTCGTTAGGTACATTCAAAGAACTCTACAATCCATTTAGTTGTGATCTATATTTAGCTTCTATGCATTTAAAACATTTTCTATAAAACTTATGAACATCGTGCTTCATCTTCGGCCAAAAAAAGTGTTTATACAACATATTCTAAGTTTTATTAATCATAAAATATCACATTAAGTACCAACATGTGCTTCTCTCGAAAGAAAATCTCTTATAGAGCATTTAGGAATATAAAGCTTACTTTTGTTAAATAAAAATTCATGAAACACATTATAATTATACACCATTTTTTTTGCAAGACAAGATGCATAAATAGTTCTAAAGTCTTGGTCATCTTTATATAATTCTTTAATATGCTCAAATTCAAGAGTTTTTGCTAGAAGTAGAGAGATTGTACCTTATAGATAATGCTTCAGCTACCACATTATCATTACCTTGCTTATATTTGATGACATACAACAATGTTTCAATAAACTCTACCCAATTTGCATGCCTACGGTTCAGTTTGCGTTGACCCTTAAGATACTTCAAACTTTCATAATCAAAGTGGATCACAAATTCCCTAAGACATAAGTAGTGTTGCCACACCTATCATATATGAAGTAAAGCAGACAATTCTTTATCAAACGTAGGATATTTCATTGTTGCCCCCATTTAATTTTTCACTAAAATACATCCAGGCTTTCCATCTTGAATTAAAATAGCACCTATGCCCAAACCACTTACATCACATTAAATTTCAAAAGTTTTATCAAAGTTAGGCAAAACAAGTAATGGAACATCAAAACAACATTCTTTTTCACTAAATTGAATGCATTCTCTTGCATTTCCCTATTTAAAAACAACATTCTTTTTCACTAAATCATTCAATAGTGCAAATTTAGTTATAAAATCTTTTATAAATCTATTATAGAAGCTAGCTAACCCATGAAAACTCCCAACCTCACTTTGGTGTTATTGTTTCATTTGAAAAAGTCATAAAGCAATATAGGTATTGCAATATGCTTCAAACACCTTAAGAATTTTTTACTCAAAATTACACTTACATCATTTTTCAACTACCCGAAGCTACCCCTAAAAAGAACTACAAATTATAACACAATTTTAGGGTTTTGATTCAATAGAAATAGTTTGACGATAATATTACCGACAATGCTTGATTATGACTAGGTAACAATATCAAGAATCACGAACCTCCATAATAATATAATATTTTACACTTTGAACTTTGAGTGTAATACTAGGGAGAGATTTCTACCCCTTATAATGAGTGCCTCATTTTCATTGCTAAAATAGAATAAAAGACGAACAAGTAATAGTAGCTGAATGGACCATAAGCGTAGTCCTCAAAGTAGTGAGTATGACAAACTTTTCCGTCATATTAGGAATGGATTGTCTAGCCGAGAATTATACCAGTATAGATTTTCACAAGAAGGAGGTAGTATTCCCACCGCCAACTAAGTCCAATTTTAAGTTCAAGGGAACCTATATGGGGGCCACCCAAGAATAGTGTCGATAATAAAAGAAAAAAAAAACGAGTACAACAAGGAGGATGGGTCATATTGACTTGTGCAGTGTACATAAAAGTGAAAGAAAAAACCATGGACAGAGTACCTATAGTAAAGAAAATCTTGAATGTCTTTCGGGAGGATTTACCAACCGTCCCTTTCTACCCGAGTCGTAGATTTTAGGATAAAACTTGAACCAGGAACTAGAGACATTTCTAAAGTCTCATACTATATGGCGCAAACAGAATCAAAAGAACTTAAGGTACAGTTACAAGACCTGTAGGATAAAGGTTTCATTTGTCGTAGCATATCCCTCTGGGTGCGCCGATGCTATTTGTGACATATAAAGATGGTTCGATGCGCCTGTGCATTGATGGTAGGGAGTGAAATAAGAAAATAGTAAAGAATAAGTATCCACCCTCTTGCATCAAAGATTTGTTTGATCAGCTCCGAGAGCCAACAATATTTCCAAAGATAGATCTTCGATCAGGCTATCATCAAATTAAGATCAAGAAGGCAATGTACCGAAGACAACCTTTCGAACAAAGTACGACCACTATGAGTTTGTAGTGATTTTGTTTGGCCTCATAAACGCCCTAATTATGTTCATGGATTTAATGAATGTAGTCTTCAGGGAGTGTATAGACATGTTTTTTTATCATGTTTATACATGATATTCTAGTATACTCGAGAATAGATCAAAACCACCAAGAACACCATCAAAAAGTACTAACCATCTTGAAAGAGAACAATTTTTACGCCAAATTCTCATAATACGATTGAAGTTGAAGTTGAAGTTGTCACTTAGTGGGAATGCCCAAAGATAGTTATAGAGGTAGGAAGCTTTTTGGGGTTAGCACGATACTACCAAATGTTTGTGCAAGACTTTGGTAGAATAGCTTCACAACTTACCCAACTAACGAGGAAGGGCGTAACATTTGAGTGGAATGATGCATATGAGACCCAATTCATGCTTTTTGGCCCTTAATCTCAAATTAATTAATTTTAATTAATTAATGTTTGGATGATAACAAACCTATAATTAATTATCAATAATTATCAGTATTTTGAATTGTCGGTAGTGTAAAGTTGGAAATAAGAATCTCAATGTTTTTTTTTTCAATCATTCAAATCAGAGCTAAAATAAAGAAGTTACAGTCGAAACAAGATACCTGACGTGATGGTGTGGCGGCAAAATTGACACCATGTACCAATCAACGTATGACACTTATAACTTTGGAAGAGTAACAAATACGAAAGATTTTAATTACTTTTTGAGAAATAAAAATAAAAATATCATATATTTTAATTTGGTATATTTTAAAAGTCATGTTTTAATTTTGTATTAAACGACCTCATATATCATAAAAGAAAAAATCTTTACGCACATTATTTTTATTATTTTTATATTATATTATTATATTATTACATTTTAAAAAACCATAATATATATATATATAAAATTTGGAAAAAAAATTTGGTCACAATCCATTTCGTGCATTGATGGTCCACCTTTACCTTTTGTTTCAACACAATAAATATAAAACTATTTTAACACTGTAACTTTCATTTCTCCTCATTCTTCAACACACAACTTTCATTTCTCTTCTTCAACACACAACTTTCTTAATTTCTTTAATCTCAATTTTCACAAAGGTGTGGCTCTCTCTTCAAGCTTTCAAGTTTATTTTTCTTTGTCAATTTTTATTGTATTGTCAGACTGAGTGATCAAATTATAAATTTACTCGTTTAAAGAGTTGTGGTGTGTTCCTATAAAATTCAATTCAGATATTTGTGCTAGTTTGATCGAGAGACGTGGAAAAGATTGAGTTTGCTCTTGAACTCTTAAAAAGAGCAGTGTAACGGTTGAGCTCTGATCTGAGTAAAGAGTCGAGAAAGGTTTATTCAAATTCACAAGAGATGCTTGGAGAGTGGAGTAGATCGAGTTTGACCGAACCACTATAAAACAACTGTATTATATTTTCTAACTCTTTCCTATTTAATCTGAAAATTGTTATTGTGATTTACTGCATGTTCTAAATTTTTCATAATTGCTTATGGTTATTTCTTAAATTATTTTTATTATTTTTATATTATATTATTAAATCTCTACCTAAAAGTTGGGAAACAAAACTACCACAATTCAAGAGGTAAAGGATCTCATAAAGCTTTCTTTGGATGAACTTGTTGGTTCTCTCATGACACATGAGATTAGGAGAACATGGAAGAGGAATCGAAAAAGTATAGCCTTCAAGTCCATCACAGAAGTTGACTCCGATGATGAGGAAGCCTTGATGAAAATGATGTTGCCTACCTCACAAAAGTATAAAAGTTTCATTAAAAGGAAAAAACAATTTAAGAAATATTTCACCAACCAAGAAGAGTCAAAAGGTGAAAAGAGTAAAAATGATAAAATAATATGTTATGAATGTAAAAACCCAGGTCATATAAGTACGAATTGTCCTCTCCTCAAATCATCTAAGAAATCCAAGAAGAAAGCAATGAAGACTACTTGGAATGATAGTGATGAAAGTGCAAGTGACGAAGAAATAGCAAATTTTTGCTTCATGGTTCATAATGACAAATAGGATGAATAAGGTGAGGTAATTCTTGAATCTCTGTTGAATTATTATTATTATTATTATTATTTATTTATTTATTAATATATATATATATTTTTTAAGATTCAACTTGATTTAGAAAAACTTGAAAATATCTTAGGCTTGAAAACAAATATAAGGCTTCAATAATTGAAAATACGTCTTGGTTCCTTCACGAGATTTGTAGAGCGTATATTCATCTTTAGGCAGGTATTTTTCTTGTAATTTAATTCTAATCCCCGGAATAATTACCTTAGTCCGAAAATGGCAAGAAACATCAATGCCTACCTCTTTGACAACGCCGAAACTCCCATTTCCGATCTGAATCGATTACAACTTCCTGCATAGGTTTTGAGCGTAATCCTCTGTAGATTAACATACTCAAATTTCAGGCTCTAACTCTTACTATATCTCACAGATCTGAAGCAATTTCGAGAATCTAGATTCAAGAACTTTACCTTTAGATTTTTTTCCTTGTTTCTTGATGGTCTTGGATGATCTAAAAGTTAAGAATATTCTCCTCTGAGTTCTGTGAAGATTTCATGAAGAAGGCTTGGCCGGAACCGGACCCCTCGTCGCCGGCGCGGCGGTGACCTCCCTCTCTCTCTAGAACTTTCCTTCTCTATATTAGCATGTGTCGTAGACATAAGAGGAAAAGAAAAGACCTTAGAAAACGTGTCCATCGTAAACGAGTTCCCAAATGTGTATCTGGATGACCTGCCTGAAATACTCCCTTCCCGAGCGGTCGACTTCATCATCGAACTCGAGCCAGGAAATGGGCCTATTTCTAAAGCACCCTATCGCATGACGCTAGAAGAGTTGAAAGAACTCAAGGCGCAATTACAAGACTTACGGGATAAAGGGTTCATTCGACCTAGCATATTCCCATGGGGTGCGCCAGTGTTGTTTGTTCAGAAGAAAGATGGACCGATGCGTTCGTGCATCGATTACAGAGAGTTAAATAAGAGAACCATAAAGAACAAATACCCTCTGGCTAGAATAGAAGACTTATTCGATCAACTAAGAGAAGCAACAATATTTTTTAAGATAGATATGCTGTCAGGTTACCATAAAATAAAGAGTAAAGAAAAAGACGCACCAAAGACAGCATTTAGGACAAGGTATGATCGCTATAAGTTCGTGGTATGTCATTTGGCCTCACCAATGCTCCAGCTGTGTTAACGGAGTTAATGAACCGAGTGTTCAAGAACTGTCTAGACACTTTTGTGATCCTGCTCATTGATGACATCCTAGTGTACTCAAAAATAGACTTGGAACACCAGGAACACCTCTGAAAAGTCCTAGCCACCCTAAGAGAGAACAAGTTGTATGCCAAGTTCTCAAAGTGTGAATTTTGGTTACGATAAGTCTCTTTCTTAGGATATGTGGCGAAAAAGGATGGAGTATCCGTAGATCCTACTAAGGTCAAAGCAGTCACGAAGTAGGAACGCCCAACTTCGGTAAAATCAGTATAGAGTTTCTTGGGACTAGCGAGATACTATCGAAGGTTCGTGTAGGACTTCGCTAGAATAGCCTCGCCTTTGACACAGTTAACAAGAAAAGGGGTACCATTTATATGAAATGATGCTTGTGAGGCAAGCTTCCAAAACCTAACAGAGAGATTGGTAACCGTCCCGGTACTCACGGTACCCGAGATCTCAGAAGAGTACGTAGTCTATAGTGATGCCTTTAAAGAATGGACTAGGATGTGTGTTAATGCAACACGGTAAAGTTGTTGCTTACGCGTCCCGTCAACTAAAAGAATACGAAGATAATTACCCTACCCACGATCTGGAGTTGGCCACTGTAGTGTTCACGCTGAAATTTTGGTGACACTACCTGTATGGAGAGAAAATTCAAAGTTTAACCAACTACAAGATTTTAAATATTTCTTCACCTAGAAAGAGTCAAATAT
The DNA here is from genome assembly GCF_002806865.2 of Cucurbita pepo subsp. pepo. Classification (NCBI taxonomy): domain Eukaryota; kingdom Viridiplantae; phylum Streptophyta; class Magnoliopsida; order Cucurbitales; family Cucurbitaceae; genus Cucurbita; species Cucurbita pepo. Next base: position 11,949,324 of record NC_036638.1, read on the forward strand.
GAGACAGAGAAAGTGGTTAGAATTGGTGAAGGACTACGATGTAGATATCCAATACCACCCTAGAAAAGTAAATGTGGTCGCAGACGCTTTGAGTAGAAAGGCGGCCCACTCTTCGGCCCTCATTATGAGGGAAGTAAGGGTACAAAGAAAATTCGAGGGAGCCAACATAGTTGTAGCGACCGAGAGAGTCATGGCACAACTGGCCCAACTTACAGTGCAACCTACACTTAGGCAAAGAATGGTTACCTCCCAACGAGAGGATCCAAACCTACAGAAAGTCTTAAGCCAGCTAGCTGAGAGTCTAGTAAATGGATTCTCGAAGACCTCAGATGAAGGGCTATTATATTAGGGACGCCTATATGTCTCAACAATAGAGGAGCTAAGGAAAGAAATACTAACGAAGCTCAGAACTCGCCATTTGCCATGCACCCAGGAGGTACCAAGATGTACCAAGATTTAAAACAACACTTCTGGTGGAAGAGCATGAAGAGGGATGTGGCCGAGTTTGTGAGCAAGTGCTTAGTTTGTCAACAAGTGAAAGCTCCTAGATAAAAGGTGGTGTGATTGTTGCATCCCCTAAGCATACTAGAGTGAAAGTGGGAAAACATAGCAATGGACTTCATAGTAGGATTACCCAAAACGCTTAAAGGCTATACAATGATCGGGTAGTTGTCGATAGGTTGACCAAGTCAGCACACTTCCTACCTGGGAAAGCTACATATATATAGTTGACAATTGGGCAAAGCTGTATGTGAAAGAAATAGTAAGACTACATGGAGTCCCAGTATCTATAGTGTCTGATTGGGACCCACCTTTACGTCAGCGTTCTAGCTCAGACTTTAAAAGGCGCTGGGTACCCGCCTCGACTTTAGTACCGCCTTTCACCCCTAAACAGATGGACAAACGGAGCGTTTAAACCAAATTCTAGAGAACATGCTAGGCGCTTGCATACTAGATTTTAAGGGAAGTTAGGATTCCAAACTCCACTAGATGGAATTCTCGTATAATAACAGCTTCCAAACAACTATTGGAATGGCACTATTTGAGGCTCGATACGAAAAACGGTGTAGGTCCCCACTATACTGGGATGAAGTAGGCGAGAGAGAGTTAGTAGGACTCGAGCTGGTTCGACTCACCAATGAGGCTGTCCAAAAAATTCGAGCAAGGATGCGTATCGCTCAAAGTAGACAAAAAAGCTACGCCGATGTAATGCGTAGAAGCCTGGAGTTTGAGATAGGGGACACCTAAAGGTGACACCTATGAAAGGTGTCTTGAGGTTCGAACGTAAGGGCAAGTTAAGTCCTAAATTCATTGGACCATTCGAGATCCTAGAGCGAGTTGGTCCAGTAGCGTATAAGTTAGCCCTACCTCTAGCCCACTCAGGAGTACACGATGCATTTCATGTGTCGATGCTGAGGAAGTAC
>NC_036638.1:11951044-12011175 GCF_002806865.2 Cucurbita pepo subsp. pepo
AAAAAAAAAAAAAAAAAAAAAAAAAACCTTACGCAATAGGAACATTACGTTCGTTAAGGTACTGTGGCGGAATCACAACGAGGAAGCCACGTGGGAGAGTGAGGACAAAATAAGAGAAAAATACACTGAGCTAGTACAAGAGTTTGAGACTTTCGAGGACGAAAGTTCTTTTTAGGGGTAGATAATGTAACGACCCGAAAAAAAAAAAGAAAAAAAAAAAGAAAAAAATAATAATAATACTAGTAAGTAAATAATTAAAAAAAAAAGAAAAAAAAAAGTAAATTATCGACTCTCTCTCGGCCTTCCCCAAATATCTCCCCAACACCTCCAACTGCAACATGATCTGCAAAAGAAAGAAACAAAACATAAACAAAAAAATGGCAGATTTTGGGAAGGAAAAAAATCCGAGAAATAAACAAAAGAAAGATAGCAGATTTTGGGAGAGAACAATTGGAAATGGCTTCAGCCCAAGCACATTTGATAGGAATGGAAAGAGATAGAAAATTTATGGGTAAGTTAGATCTCCTCTTCTTTTATCTTTTGTTCGAGATAAAAAAGTTATTTTAGATCTTTTTTTCAATTATGTAGATTTTTTGATATCTTATGGAAAATCAAAATGGATTGAAAAAATAGCTTTGTCAATTGCATGGATCATTATTTTTAGGAAAGAGAAGAAAATCATAATTGTATCGAGGGAATATAATATTATAACAAACCATAATTGGATTGAATGATTCAAAGCCGCATGAAATAATATTGACATATTTTCAATTTGAGTTTTAGAAAATTTAGAAACAACGAAAACTTGGAATTCGATTTTTACTGAGACCGTTTTAGAGTTGTATTTCACATTGTTAGTTGGATTATTAATTAAAATGTGAAATAGTAACAAAAGGTGACGAACAGTGGGATATGAAGCGAACTCCAGCAACCTTTGGAGCAGCTCTCGAGGAACGGGAGCTTACGTTAATTAAATTAAGGAATACTTCGGCTAAGGCCAACCAGGTAAGTGGCCTTACTATAGGATATGCTAGAAATTGTATGAGTTACGATGATGTATGAACTATGTCATACAATGCGGTATATGAGTTATGATGATGTATGAGTTATGATGATGTGTGGGTTACGATACTTGATGATGTGCTCAGTATATATATTTTTGATGAATGTCGTACTTGATATGTTTGATGAACTTTGTGGCAATATGATGAGTATGATGATTGCGTGACGTTTACCTTAATATGATGATGTTTTCCATATTGAGCATGTTATATGATGATGAGTGCTATATTGCATCATGTCGTTAGATGGACATAGGATACAACCCTAAGAGCATGAAAATGATTAATATAAATATCCACAANATAAACAAAAGAAAGATAGCAGATTTTGGGAGAGAACAATTGGAAATGGCTTCAGCCCAAGCACATTTGATAGGAATGNTTGTATGTTCATAAGCATATGGTTACTTCCCCTAGAGATGATGAGTGCGGATGCGCACCATATGATGAGCGTGAATGCGTACAGGTGCGAACGCACACAGATGAGGGTGTTCATGAGGTGCATGACACTATGGGGTTCCGCTGACCTCCGGACGTCGCTACAGATTAGCTTGACTAGAGGGTCCAGGGGGTGTGCGAGCGCCCTGGGGATTTACACTCGCACGTGTGCGTCGTGTGTAGGGAAGTACTACACATCCAATTTGTCTGAGATTGGAGGTCACCCCTAAGATTATAAGAGATAGGTCCCTAAATCATGATTGCATGTATTTGCATTTGCGTGGCCCCTATAGTGGGGCCACTTACTGAGTATTCTTTGAAATACTCAGGCCGTGTGCCACATCTTTTTTTTTTAGGTAAAGGCAAGGCGCACTTGCGTGGCCCCTAGGGTAGATTCATATTTAAATTTCTAGTCTTACGTTAGAATATGTTATTTTACATTTCATTGTATTAAATTATTTTGTATTGGTTTTTGTTTTTTCTAAGTTTCAGTATTTCATATTTAAACACGTAAGATCATGGCTGTGTTTTCCAGAGAAGAAATTGTTTTAAACGTTTTTTTGAAGTTTACATTACAAATTATGTTCATGTAAGAGTTATATTTCCGCATTATAGATTAGCATGAGACGTTAGTAGTGACTTTGAGTGTGTGAAAATTTAGGGTTGTTACACCAAAGCCCCCTCATCTCTCTTATATTTCTTCTTCCCCATTGGATTCCCTACTCCTTCATTGACATTGAATGGCTATGCGGTCACTTTATGTTCATTTGGGTATGCCGAAATCTAAAAGAAGCTTCAATTTAGGTTTATGCTTCAAACACCATAAAAGGGATACCTAAAAAAAATAACATTATAACTCAATTCAAGGGTTTTGATTCAATAGAAAAAGATAATATTACCATTCTTGATTAAGACTAAGTAATTATGTTAGTAATCGTGAATCAAACAATGGAAATAGTATTTCTTACTTATTATAAACTCAGGATCTTCTTCCTTAATTAGTCAACGTGGACTACTCCTCAAAGATATTCAAAGATCAAGGAGCAAGATTTGGAACCTTGTTCTTAACTGAGTCACTCCATAATCAAACTAGATTAAGGCTTGATTGAATGGCTAAAATGCTCAGATTTCTAGTGGTAAAAGTCTCAATTTGAGATCTCAATTTCCTTCCTCCACAATCTGATTTTTACATAATAATTTTGAGATCTCAATTTCCTTCCTTCACAATCTGATTTTTACATAATAATTTGTGGGTATTTATAGTCTTCGCACAGTAGAAACTTTCAATTATGTCATGATTTAATCCCGATCCCCTTAAATCTCCACAAAAGATGAAGTCAACTTGAGCAATCACTTCCACCCTTTTGCCCATTACAAGAATTGTGAAATTAAAAATAATAAATAAAGTTTTGTAACAACTTATCAGTCAAGTGCAAGCCACTTCATCGACTACTTCAACCCAGCAAATATTAACTTCTGAAGCTCCAAATGGTCCTTCCTCAATCAAATCAGCTTGTAACACATGAAATAATGGTTGAACCGAGTCTATCCAATTTGGTAGAAGAAGAATGAATGCTTGTTGAATCTTCTTGGCCTTGGATCGTGTAATAGGTTCAGTTGGAATATTTGGAATTTGAAACACCATGATCCTTATCAAGCATCCTCGCTGGCACACCACCCAGTGACTAGCTCTGATACCATTTGTAACAGCGGAAGCCAACCACTAGAAATTGTCCTCTTTGACCCGTTAGGTATCATCGTCAGCCTCACTATTTTAAAACGCATCTACTCGGGAGATGTTTTCACGCTCTTATAAGTTATTCTTCATTCCTCTCTCCAACTTATGTGGGATCTAACAATAAACGGTTAGGATATCCTATTGGCTTGTTGGCTTCATTCCCATTTCCACACACTGTTGGCTTGATGAGTGGGCATCATGGTATTGCCTGAAACAAATCTCACATCAGATTTGTAGTGGGATTTATTAAATCCCGTTGTCGGTGCTACTGGAGGTGCGCAGCCTGAGGTGGCACAAATTGAGGTGGTACAACTGCGTCTGTCCTAGTCACTGAACCTTCACGAGGTGGGCTATCTTCACCCCCACCTCTTCCTCTACCTCTAATAATGCGTCGTCTCCTTCCTCGTCGTCCTCTTCCTTGTCCTCTATGTGGCATGATTCTAAAACCAATAAATAATTTTTCTAAAGTCTATAACTTGATAACATAAAGTGCATCATTTTACATATAATCACAACATATAATTTTGCAAACATGGCATATTCATAGAAATACATCCAGGTCCAACATCATGCTACCATCAATCATATAATCCGAGCTTAAAAAATTTGATACTAAATTGCATTCAATATTAGTAAACAGACATAGTACATGCAATGGAAGGCGTTTCTTTTTCTTATCTTATACAATACACACCTGACGGTGATGGGACATCGATGGTGAGACTATGGAACGTGCCAAGCCTATCTTGCAGGCTAGTCTACAGAATCTATAACCTAAAGCTCTGATACCCAATGTAACGACCCTAGATTTAAAGTTGCTACCATCATCATATCCTATGCTCCTATACGAAATTAAACATTTAAACTTTATCTTAAAAAACTGTCATAAACTTATGCGTTTGAAAGCAGTTTTAAAACAACTTAAATAAAGAGTAACTAATACAATTAAAACATCAAAGTAAAAACGCCCGGTACTAACCTAAGTCTAAGAAAATAAAATACTACTATCCTATGCACGTGTCATTATCTCTATTCGTGATGTTGTCTTCAACTGTACTGGGGTATCTTGGCTTTACCTAAAATACAAGTAGTATACGACTTGAGTATTTTAAGAAATACTCATAAGTGACCCTACTATTGGGGTTAGAGAATGCAAACACATGCAACTAATGATCTTAGGGACTATAATCATGATGATAAAATATAAAGCATAAATGGTTGTTCTTGACCACTGGGCACGTGTCGTCATACATAAATCAAGTCGTCCAACCGAGCTGATAGTAAGGTCACTTACTTGGTTGACCTTGACCGACATTTTCTCTAAACTCAAGTACATTTGAATTCTGTCTCTTGAAGTTGCTCCAAGTATCTTCGGGAGTTATTTCCTATAAAAATGTACATCTTGCTTCGTTAGTAATTTACATTTCAAATCTAATTTAACTTGAACTTGAGAAATAAGACGTTATACTGACCTTAATTATCTTTATTAAAGTAAAAATCAACTTCGGAAGGGTAAAAAACATAAAGGTGGGTGTCAAAAATGTCAAACGGAGCCAAATATGCCGTTTTTTAGCTTAGGATTTCGAGAAGCTGAGATGAAGGGGCCGGTGTATGCAGTAGTGACCCTGTCGCTAAGGGACATTGACACATGAGCAGGTTGCAAAGTGGGTTGAGGCACAGGTCTCGAATGTTCATGTGGGCACGCAGGTTGCTTGGCTGGAATGCGGTTGCGGGTATTCGAGTTTGGGTTCGACTAGGTGGACTTCGTCTTCTCCACCCGTTTTCACGCATTTTCCTTTCTTCATTGCTCACTGCTAGCAGTTATTTTATACTTTAACCCATTACGTATCACCATCAACCTCGGAGTTTCAAAACGTGTCTACTAGGCAGAGATTTCCACAACCTCATAAGAATGTTTTGTACCCCTGTCCAATTGCTAGTAGATATTGTTCATTTTGACCCATTCTGTATCACTGTCAGTCTAACAATTTTAAAACGTGCCAAGATAGAGTTGTATCCACATCCTTGTAAAGAATACTTCCCCTCTCCAACCATTGTGGGATCTTACAAAAAGGAGTCAGGTTTCCACATGATTTTCGAAACTTAAAAACAATAAGGTAAAGTTGAAATGAGTACAATCCAATAAAAGTTAGTGTGGCATGGAGAATTTGTTCGAAGTACAATTCATGAAATCCCATAAAAGTTAGTATTCAAGTTTAATAACAAATGGATAGCCTGTTCATAGTACAATCCTATAAAAGTTAGTATTGTTCAAGTTAAATAACAAATGGAGAATGTGTTAAGAGTACAATTCAGTTAAAAAATTAAAAATTAAAAATAAATAGATGTATATCGAAAAATAGTCAATAATAAAGAACTAAAAAGGAAACATAGAAATTCAAAATAAACAGATGACTTGACCGGACAACACCCTCTGAGACTGCACAATTCTCGAGCAACGATTCTTACTTCGACGAATAGTCAACAAAAATGAAAAAAAAATGTAGAATTTCAAAATAAATTAAAAATACACACAAATGTAGAATTCTTACCTCCACCAATAATCAACAAACAACTAAAAAAGAAATTTAGAATTTCAAACAATCATGGAGCAGCCTTTCTTACCTTGACCAATATTAAACAAATAACTAAAATATAGGACTCGACCCCTTTCACAATCCCCTCTATGACTACAGAGTTCTTGAATAACACTTCTTACCTTGACCAATAGTCAACAAACTACTAAAAAGAAATGTAAATATTCAAAATATACTGACGATTGTATGCAAGCAAACGATTAACGATTAGATGCCTTGGGACAACACCCTCTATGACCGCACAGTTTTCGAGCAGTGATTCTTACCTCGACCATAGTCAACAAACAACTAAAAAAAATGTAGAAATTCAAAATAAACAAACAACTAGATGCTTTGGGACAACCCCTCTATGATCTCACAGTTATAGAGCAGCGCTTCTTGTATTGACCGATTGTCAACAAACAACTAAAAAAGAAATGTAAAAATTTAAAATAAACAGACGACTGGACGCCTTGGGACGACACCCCCTGACTTTATAGTTCTCGAGCAGCGCTTCTTACCTTGACCAATAGTCAACAAACAATGAAAAACTAAAATTAGAAATGCAAAATAAATAGATATATGTTCATCGATAGCTCAATTCACATAAGTTACCACTCACATAGATATCTTGTTTCGAAAACAAGTTATAAAACAAAACATTTTCATACCAGACAAGTAAAACATGTGAATCAAGTACTTTTTACAACACAAAATAATCAAAGTAAGTTTTCAACAACAAAAGCACATGTACTTTTAAACCAGACTTAGAAAAGGATTCCTTGTTGTCTCGAGTTTGCTAATCTTGTCCTCGGTTGGCCTGCAACTTCTTTATTTGACTAGAAACGTTAAAATAATCTTGATAAGAAATTAATTTACCCAATAAATAGCCCATCTACTAATTTTTTTAGCAGCATGTAACATCATATATACCAAAGGTCAAGAATACTCATTGTTCCTAGCTTAACACACAGCTTTTCGGTTAGGAACTCTGCGAGAATTAGTAGACTACAATACTCATATCCTAAATCTTGCGATAATTTGTTTTGCGATAAATAAAAATGTAGTAAAGATGAGAATCAATATTTGGTCTACCATGGTTAGAAGAAATCTCTCTCCAAAAGAACAAAATTTTATGGACAAGGCCAACTAAATTGACAAGCATCAAAAGACATTGATAGATTTTCGGATGCTTGCTAATTTTGTTAGCCAATGTATGCTACGTGACAAAATTTAGTGCATCTAGAGATATTTTTGCCCACCATAATCTAACATTCCAGGCCTCCAAAGCCCCCTCATCTCTCTTATATTTCTTCTTCCCGATTTGCTTCCCTACTCCTTCCCCCTCATCCATTTTCGGTGTTTGAGGAAACTTGCTACTTTTTTCGTTCTCTCTTTTTAAATATCTTTTTGTTCCCTTTGTTCATAGATTAGGTTGTGAGGTTAGGTTCATTTGGCCATGTACAAACCTAAAAAAGCTTCAATTTAGTTTCAACATTCAATATGATTCAAACTCTTTAAAAGGGATACCTAAAAAAAAATTGGAGTTGAAGTTGCATTTACATTTTATTTAAACGACCAGAAGCTACATATGAAAATTAAGGGTTTTTATTCAATAGAAAATGTTCTATTTTTTAACCTGGCAGCTAACAGTCACACATTCTAACCAACTAAGCTATTACAACTAATCATTTGTAAAAGGTCATGTTGGCTTTTCCAACGCACATTCATCACCAATAGATATATTCTACTTTGGCTCGTTATGTACTACTGTGGTTTCCACACTCTTAGTACAAATTTTTTATCCCCTCTCCAACTAATGTGGGATCTCACAATCCACACTCCTTCAGTGTCTAGCGTTGCAACCCTAATCCTCTACCCAACTATCCATGGCTTAATTTCTTAATAGTATATTCTCTCAAAACATGATTCATTAAGGGCATAAATGTACTAGTATCATTAGTTAACCTAAATGTCATAACAAACCATTCATACCATCTGAACTCAATTTTGAAAATTGTTTTCTCTTCATCTCCTACCTGCATTGTGTAATAGCAAAATAATAATAATAATAATAATAAATAAATAAATAAAATGTCAGATTTGAGAAAAAAGTAAAATCAGCGAGACTGCAGATTTAGAGATTTTGTTATGTTATTACGGTAAAATCTGGATCAGATTTTCTTTCCTTTATCCAATATTTTACGCGATCATGTAATAATCTAATCTCATTTTCATGTATCAAATTAATTAGATTTTTGTTGGCAGTTCTATAAATAAGTAAGATTAGGCAAACAATGGATTAAAATTAGTCAATAATATCTGTTTCGAAAATAAATACTGAGTAGGAGTAATGTCTGTTTAAAGAATGAAAATCTATTTATATAATCAGAAGTGAGGAGGGAAGATTGAGGAAACATTTGGTGAATAGAATTTAAAAAATAAAATCGAAAATATCATAGGACAAGAAATTCCATTAAATTTTGTCCAATAACAATATATTCCCTACAGTAATAATAGAAAATAAGATATTTAGTGAAAATAACATTATATATATATTTCAAAACTTTTAACAATGGACCAAGGTAGATTAGAGATAATGTTATAGAGTTCAAACTTGAAACTGATGTCATGGGCTCACATAGGTTGACTAGGATTTCAAACGACGGAATCGAACTTTCATTAAAGATATATTCGTGACAACGCCTTAAGCTAGACAAGTAAGTGACCTTACTATCGGCATGGTTATATTTGATGTTGACACGTGCCTGTGGTTCTGCACGTGTCATATATACTGATATGTGTGAATTATCTGTGAATCGGTATGCTTATATTATGTTTAGGTTATGTTATAATATGTTGAATGTATGATAATAATTATGGTACGATGTGTTCAATGATATGTTTGAGATAGGATACGAGAAGAATGCACAAAACGAAATGTAACGATAAGACGTTCATGAAACGTTAAGGTTAGGTTACATAGCGGAGTGCTATGGATAGGGGAGATTGATGAAAGAATATGGTTAGGATATGGGTGGAAAGGGATAGGTTTGTGATAGATTGATAGAACGATAGCGTTATGATACGTTCCTGTGATGATATGACTAAGGTACGATTACGTAATGATATGACTGTGATAGGTATAAGAACGTTAAAACTATGATAAGTTAGGGAACGATATGACCACGAAGTGTTTACGATATGACATGTTTATGATACGATATATTGTGATGTGATATGTTATTTTTAGATTGTTTTATGTGATCATTGAGGTAATTGTTGTATGAATTGCACGTTATGGAACGACATGTTAAAAGCATGGAGCATTATGTTATGTTTTCTAAATTGTATGTATACAGCATGTTACGAATGACATGATACCATGATAAATGAAATGAAATGATATGTAACCCCGTTAGGATTATGTATGGTACGTAGACTGAAAAATGAGAAATGACATGTTAAGCATAAAAGATGATAGTGCAGTTATATTCATTAATGATAAAAGTAGAAATGTTGGGGACCTCATGCATTATGTGTGCTCATGCATTTAGGGGGATACCCCTATTCCATCACGAGGGTACGGACGCGTACATCCAATGGCAGGATAACGATCCTTATGTTTTGCATAGCGCTGCCATGACGGTTACTAATTCTAACGGGTGTTCGGCCTAAGGAGCTCCCAGAGTATGCTCGCTCGACAAGGAATGTGGCCCAACGGTGTGCGAACTGACTGGTGAGCCCATACTCGCATGTATCGGCTGTGTGTAGAGTATATGGTACACGTCCAAATTACCCGTTAGGACAGTACCGTAGGGAAATAGATTGAAAGAATAGATCCCGGCATTGCATTCACATGTTCTTGCATTTAACCCCAATAGTGGAGTCACTTACTGAGTATTTCATTAAATACTCAAGCCATGTGCTACTACATTTTTCAAGTTAAGGCAAGGCATTCCTATACAGCTGACGACGGCATCGCAACTCGAGACCATGGCACATGTATAGGATAGTGGTATTTATTTTCTTAGACTTAGGCTAGAATAGGATGTTTTTAAATTAAAACTTATTTATTTTATTTCGGGTCTTTTGTTGTGTCGTTTTAAAGATATTTTCTAAACACGTAAGTCCATGGCTGTGTTTTAAGATAAAGGATATGTTTTATGGAATTTAAATGAAGTCTTCTGCATCCAATGTTTAGGATATGTATACAGTAGCGACCTTAAATTAAGTAGAAAATATTGGGTCATTACACATTCTAATTTGATGATATCTTGATTTCAAAACAATCTTTATAAATAGACATGAACAATGAATTCATCAAGCATATCGTCTAGTCTAGGAATAGGATGTCGATACTTTACAGTGATTTTGTTGATAACTCTATTATCCATGCACATGCGCCAAGTTTCATCTTTCTTTGGCACCAATAAGACTGATATAGAACATGAACTTAAACTTTCTCGTAAATAGTCCTTCTCTATGATCTCGTTCACTTGCCTTTGAATTTCTTTAGTCTCAATTGGATTTACTTTGTAAGCTGGCTTATTAAGAATGACTGCCCCCGAAATAAAGTCTATTTTATGTTCAATGCCTCTAATGGGAGGTAGTCCTTTCGGTACTTCATCTTTAAATAGTCTTCAAATTCGTGTAAAAGAGATTGAAACACACTAGGCAAAGTCAGGTTGTTATACTTAGAGACCAAACATCCTTTCTTGTACATAAGTATGAAGATGGTTTTTTTGTGAAAACACGGCCCTTCTCATCTTTCCAACTCTAGCCAAACAAATCACTCTCTTTCTTTTTCAATTTCATCTCTTTTTTCATTCTTTTCCCTATTTTTTTCTCTTTGATTTTTCTCTAATTTTTCACTAAATTCTTGCATTTCTTTCAATTTTTTTCATCGAACTCTTTTTTTTTTCTTCCTCCAACTTTAATTGATCAGCAAATGGTAGAACTGGATGATACAAGAGTAGTTTTTCTACCATCTTTAGTAAAAGAAGACCTATTCAAATAACCATCATACATGACCTTCCAAATTGCCATGGTCGGCCAATATATCTCCAGCATGCATTGGTAGCACATCACAAACAACTTCATCTTTATATTTTTCCAAAGTGAAACATATTAAAGCTTGGGAAACTACATTCATTGTTCCACTATCATTGAGTCATTGAAGCTTATAAGGTTTAGGATGATGTTGGGTTGGAATTTGCAACATTTTGATCAACATGGTACATACTACATTGGTGCAACTTCCACTATCAATGACAAGACTACAAGAAGTCCCCTGACTAAACACCGCATGTGAAACAGATTATCTCTTTGATAAACAACATCATTCTTCATAACTTGAATTTTAAGAAGTCTTCTCGTAATAAGTGACAAATGACTCACATCTTCCAATTCCTCCTCTTTCTTCTAGACTTCTTCAACTAGCTCATTAATCTTCCCTCCATTTCCCTCGTCTTGGTTCATGATTGTACAAACAGTAGTTAATATGCTTAGGATCTCACACACTCAACTCACTGATTTTACACTCAGGAACACTCATGTTTAACAAACAAAGGTAGGCTATGTGGGAAAGTGACTAAATTATGATCAAGGTAGGCTAATATATGGATAAAGCAATTCTTATAGTAGCGAGCTATTCATGGCAATCAAGATAAATTAATTATGAATTACAACAAAATAAAACAATAAATGATCAAACAAACGAGGTACACAAAGAAATTTTTCGGTAGAATTGCACACTGAAAATAAATTGTAAAAGGAAATGTTGTTAAGATTTTGACAAATTCCCTTCTTATTTGTAAAATATAAGAGAATTATCAAACTTTCCTTTTTACACAATTTGAACAATTTCAGAAGTTACCTATATGTTTAAATTATGAAAGAACAATATCAAACACAACGGTTCCATAAATGGACAGATATGAATAAAAGATAAACAATAGCATAAATGAAAGATAAAATCAATTTTAGAGTAGGCCACGAAGATGTAACTACTCTGAAACCAAATTGATAAGGCAACCTCAATCCTTAGTCCAAGGATCCAAGCTTTTTACTGAAGCAAGAACCCTTTAATCAAAGAAATTAACACCTCCTTATATAAAATTCGGATCAACCAAGAGATAAGGCTAGAATTAGATTGTCTCTTACGATAAAAGATCTAGAAATTTGGAACCTTGGTCTAAATTGAGTCACTACGTCGAACTTGATCAAGACTTCATTGAATGGCTTAGATGCAATCTATGACAAGAATGGCATGAAACTTAAAAATGACAAAGATAATGCTTGGATTTCTAACTGTAAAAGTCTCAGTTTAAGATCTCAATTTCATTCCTTCACAATCTCATTTTTTGGTATTTATAGTCTCCCCACACAAGAAACTTTCAATTCTTCAGATGCGCGCTAAAGAAGTTAGTGACCATGATTTAATCTCGATCCCTTAAATCTCCACTAAAGACGAAGTTAATTTGACCAATCACTCCCACCCTTTTGCCCGTTACAAGAATTATGAAATTAAAAATAATTAATATAGTTAACTTATCAATCAAGTGCAAGCAACTTCATCCACTACTTCAACCGTGTAAATATTAACTTCTGAAGCTCCAATGGTCCTTCCTCAATCACATCAGCTTGTAACACATGAAATAATGGTTGAACCGAGTCTATCTAATTCTTTAGATGAAGAATGAATTCTAGTTGAATCTTCTTGGCCTTGGATCGTGTAATAGGTCCAATTGGAGCATTTAGAACATTAGGATCCTTATCAAGCGTCCTCGGTTGCACACCACCCAGGAACTAGCTTTGATACCATTTGTAACAACTGAAGCCCAGTACTAGTAGATATTGTCCTCTTCGACCTGTTACGTATGGCCATCAACCTCACTATTTTAAAACGCATCTACTAGGGAGATGTTTCCACACTCTTATAAGTTATGCTTCATTCCTCTCTCCAACTTATGTGGGATCTAACAATAAGCAATTAGATGGCATTTTGGCTTGTTGGCATCATTCCCCTTTCCACACCCTATTGGCTTGTTGAGTGGGCATCATCGTATTGCCTGAAATGATTCTCACATCATGCTTGTAGTGGGATTTATTCCAGCTATCGGTGCTATTGGAGGTGCGCAACCTGAGGTGACACAACTTAAGATGGCGTAGTTGCGTCCGTCCTAGTCATTGAACCTACACGAGGAGGGCTATCTTCACCCCCACCTCTTGCTCTGCCTCTAATAGGAGGTCGTCTCCTTCCTCGTCATCGTCTTTCGTGTCCTCTATGTGGCATGATTCTAAAACCAATATATAATTTTTCTAAAGTTTATAGATCACTAACATAAATTGCATCATATCGCATATAATCACAACATGCAATTTAGCAAACATGACATATTCATAGAAATACAATTAGGTCGAACATCATGCTACGATAAATCATATTTTTAGTGCTTAACAAAGACAAAGTAGATGCAACTAAAGGTGTTTCTTTTTCTTATCTTATAAAATACATACCTGACGGGGACAGGACATCAATGGTGAGGCCATGGAACGTGCCAAGCCTATCTCGTAGGCTAGTCTACAGAATTTATGACCTAGAGCTCTGATGCCAACTGTAATGACCCTACATTTCTATTAACCTAAAGTTGCTACGGTCATCATATCCTATGCACTTATACAAAATTAAACATTTAAACTTCATCTTAAAACATTGCCATGGACTTACACGTTCGAGAGCATCTTAAAACAACATAAATAAATAGTAACTAAAACAAATAAAACATAAAAGTAAAAATGTCATATACTAACCTAAGTCTAAGAAAATAAAATACTACTATCCTATGCACGTGTCATTATCTCTATTTGTGTTGTCGTCGTCAGCTATACAGGGGTTTCTTGCCTTTACCTACAATAGAAGTAGCACACAACTAAAATACTCATAAGTGACCCCACAATTGGGGTTACGGAATTCAAACACATGCAACTAATGATCTTAGGGACCTATCGTTAAAACTATCATAGGGGTGGCCTCCAGTTCAGACAAAATTGAATTTGTAGTACTTCCCTGCATAGGACCCACAAATGCAAGCGTGGATCCTCAGATGGTTTGCTTCTCCTGGACCCATCATAGTCAAGCTAGCTATCTGTGACATTTGGAGGTTAGTAGACCCCTGAGTGTCATGCATGGAATGATGATGATCATCATCGTAGTGTACGCATAGGTACTCATCATCGTAAATGGGAAGTAACTCGATTTATATATACAAAAAAAAATGCATGAGGTCCCTAGGGTTTTTCATGTTTAGAACATTTTTATCCCTACGTACCCTTCACATATTACTCTAAGTAATATGCATGCTTTGGCCTTCATATATTCATCATTAGCTATGGTTCTATCTTAGAAAAACTCAATCTTACAGTGGATCATGGAATTTAATACATGCACCACTTCTTATACAGAATAATGTCATATTAATCAATTTTATAATCTTACATCATTCATCGTTATGTTATCATGTATCATCATCATCATATCATCATCATACAACATCATCATGTAACATCATCGTATAACATAATATAATATCATATAGCATTATCATATAACATGCATCATCTCATATAATATAGTCTCCACCTCAGAAAATATAAAGCATAAATGACACGTGCAAGAACCATTGGGTACATGTTGTCATACATAAATCAAGTCATCCGACTGAGCTGATTGTAAGGCCACTTACTTGGTTGGCTTGGCCGACATTTTCTATAAACTCAAAGACGTTTGAATTTCGTCTCTCAGTTGCTTCAAGTGTCGTCCGGAGTTGTTTCCTATTAAAACATCCATCTCGCTTTGTTAGTAATTTATATTTCTAATATAATTTAACTTGAACTTGGAAAATACGACGTTATACTGACTTTAATTACCTATATTAAAAAAAAATCAGCTTTGGAAAGGTTAAAAACGTAAAGGTCGGTGTCAAAAATGCCAAATCGAGCCAAATATGTCGTTTTTGAGCCTAGAATTCTGAGAAGCTGAGCCGAAGGGGCCGGTGTATGCAGTAGTGACCCTGTCACTGAGGGACACTAACACATGCGTAGGTCGTGAAGTGGGTCGAGGCACGGGTCTCGAATGTTCATGTGGGCACACAGGTTTGTGTAGTGGATCACGGGTTGGGTCGTGTTCGGTGTATTTTGGGTTTGAATGTGGGTTTTTGGGCCAAGCACAGAGGAACTAACTACTGGACTGTTTTCTAGTGGGTATCTGATTGCATTGTTTGGCCGAAGCTTTGTATTTTAGGTTACTGGAGCAAACTAGGTATGGGGTTGAATGGCTATAATGAGGTTGCGGGTATTCGAGTTTGGCTCCGACCAGGCGGACTTCATCTTTTCCACCCCTCACCTCGGTTAGGGTTGCCTGTGGGTTTTGGGTCGTGAGTCGGATCTCGGGTCAGACTTCGTCTCTCTTACCCCGATTACTAGAGAATTTTTTTGGTGACTCTCTCTCTCCTCGGTCA
The DNA here is from genome assembly GCF_002806865.2 of Cucurbita pepo subsp. pepo. NCBI lineage: Eukaryota > Viridiplantae > Streptophyta > Magnoliopsida > Cucurbitales > Cucurbitaceae > Cucurbita > Cucurbita pepo. The sequence goes on from NC_036638.1 coordinate 11,966,379, forward strand.
CGTCGTTTCGATGTCCTTTTTTCTCTTTTTTCCTCCCTTTTCGAGTCTCCTCCTCCCCTAATCCCGTTTATAGTGTTTGTTTGGTCGTAAGGGCCTAAACTCTTAGATCTGAGAGGGTTTGAAAATCTGACGTTCTGTCTTCCTTACCCAATGTCGAGCCTAAAACTTTATTCGACTTTGCTCCGCGACTTCTTTTTGGCGCTTTCGACTTTGGATACCGGTTTTTAACCCTGTTTGACATTTTTAGACCCAATCCTACAATTGGTTACCCTCTTGAAGTCGATTTTGACATTTACAGAAGGTTTTGAGATGAGTACGACCATTGTTTCAAAAAACTAAAATATTATAAGAAAAATTATAGGTTTACTTACGCATAGTAGCTAAACGAGGTCGTTTGATCTGTGCTAATTCGGTGTTGTGAACTCACATAGGTTTTCTTAGATTTTAAAGGGCAAACTTGAACTAGCTTCATGTATGATTTAGGGACTTCAACTTAGTTACCTTGGTAAGTGACTCCACTACTATCCGAAGTTGGCTTGACTACTCTGAAGGCTAAGGAATGGTGGGTTAGCTTGGTGGGTTTAGTTTTAATGGTGGTTTTGAGGTTAGTGAGGAGGAAAAACATTAAGGATATGGAGAAGGTGTCTGAAAGAGGAGAGAGTTTTGATACAGTTTGGATTGGGAAAAGTAGACTGCCTTCTTCTGCTTTAATGGTAAGAACAAAACCAACTCTTGAAAATAGTTACCTTCCTTGATTCTTTTTCTTCATAGTTGTTGGGACGTTTTCGTCATTGTGTGGAACGTGTAGTGAGAGAAAGAACGTTTAAACGAACGATATAATCGGTAGAATTTTTTAATCTTGAAGTGCAGAGTTGTCGAAACGATTCTTTTATTAACTTCTCTGGGTCGTATTAAAAGAGAAATGAATAATACCGTTGATGATCTCATGGATAAACACCAAGACCAAAGATGAAGAGTTATTGGGCTCTCGATCATTGCTACAACAAGCTTCGGTACCATATTTAAGAACGGTAAGATATCAAATCAAAGCGAAGCCTTTGTAATGAACTTAATATTGTATGAGCCAATTTGCTCGATATGAATGATTAAAATGCTATTTTTTTTACTGGTCGTGTTGGGTTAGAATTTTAGAGAGCAGTAAGAAAAATGTATTTGATTTTGATTTATTTATTATTTTTTTTGTTTTTTATATTCAAAAGCTTTGAAAATTTTAAATGGTGTGCATCAAATGACATCAGAATATAGTGCTTTCTAAATAAGACCAAAAGAATCTTTAGAAAAATTACTAATTTAAAGTGTCTTTTATAGTAAGAAAAAAAAATATATTTGGTATTGAATATAAATAAAAAGGTTCATTAGTTTGAATTAAAATATATTTTTTTTTAGACCCATAAGAGTTCAAACTTTAGTTAATTTTGCAATTATAATGGATCAAATCTTAGAAAAGAACCGGAAATGAAATTTTAAAAGAAAAAGGGAACGTATAACTTTATAGTAATAAGTAAAATGGGCTAAATAAATTTGAATTGGGTTGCGTATTTTACTCGATAGAACTCATGTCGTTCAATGTATTTGAATCAAATTAACTTAATCTTTTGGTTCAAAAATTTTATATGACTAAATTTTTTCAGTATAACCCTAAAAACAAAGGTTTAGATTTGGGATTTTTTAATAACTAAAACAAGTATTTTGCATTCATTTTTTGAGGAGCTCATTGAAAGCTTACCTTAAATAAGAAGGGACACTTTGAAATATTAAGCAGCTAATCTTTTCGTTAATATTGTCTCCTCTTTCCTTCGGACTTCTAATATTTGAATTGGAATAATCAAGGTATTCATATCATTCGACTCCTCTTTCCTTCTGATTTTTCTTACTTGTCACTATTTTTTTTTTTTTTTTTTTAAAATTATTTTCTTACAAACACGTTTGAATACAATGAAATTTTTTCAATTCCTACCTCACGTCAGAACTTAAATGATTTTGTTAGGTTATCGAAACTTATTCATAATTTACTTAATTAAATAACATTTATTGTAAATGATCAATGGAAGAATTAAAAATATAAGGGCTCATTTGGTAAAGTTGGAAGTTGTGATTTAGAACCATCCTTCATTCTATTGATAAAGTGAGAAGGGGTGATTTGGAACCATCCTTCAAATCCACCTCTTCAGCCTCGTTATAAGTCTAAAGACCGAAGATTTAGGTTAGTAGAGAATATATATATATATCTACATACGGTAGAATTCACGTTTTTATTTTAAGTTTTGAAATTTAAAAAATAAAAAATTAAACTATTTAATTACAAAAAATTAAACTATTTAATTTTTACTTAATGGTTTTATTTTTGTATTTTAATGTTTTTATTTTCGTATACATCTTAAAATTTATATGTATATATTTATCTTAGTTTGGGTGTATCTAACCTAAAATTTCGGATTTGCTATGGACTTAGGCCTGCATATCGTCAATCTAGGAACCCAATTCTATTGGGACTTTAAGGAGAATTTGTTTTCAAACGACATTGTTTTGGTGTGACTTTGAGAGCAAATTAGGGCATGCTTCATTCAAGATTTTCTGGTCAAAAAAGGGAACATGACTTTCTGATCGAGGGGTAATGAAAGATGCATATGGTTGGCAGATAGTAATTGGCTTTTCATTGTTTAATAATCCTCTAAACAAATTTGAATTCTTGCACGCATGGGAAAATGGTTGTTCTCAACCTTGTTAAATAATGATCTAAGTTAGTGGATGAAATGTCCCATCTTTATTGCTTTTGTGGAACAAACATTTGTGAGAACAACCAAGAAAATAAAGTTGTTTTAGTTATTTACTATGTGTATAAAACCGGAAAGGTAGAATAATTATGAAAAATGAAACATGTACTGACTCCTACGCAAATGAGAGTAAAACTACTATAAATACTTTGAATTAAATTGTGGTTGTTGATTTTGATGGGCAATATCAAGACCGTTACAAGTTCTTAGAAGCATTACACCCTTAAATGAAGCAATGACCAATTTCAAGCTCTCTCTGTAAAACTAATAATAACCATTGATATAACAATCTCAAAATGAATATTAATGTCTTCATAAACTTTCTTTTAATCCCACAAATTTATGAAACATTTGCTGGGAAAGTATCTAAACTATAAGTGAAAGGTATCTCAAATTAAGCAAGGAGTAATGACATATCATGGATCTAAATTAAAAGAGTGAAGTATTTTTCTTCAATCTGGCATGGACAATTAGATTCACGAGAATTCTCACAACTCGTCATGATTTTCCTTCCTTCCACTGGGACTTTTGTTTTTATTTTTAACTATTACATAAACAATTTGATACACCATAAAATATATCTAATTTATTATATCATTAAAGTTTATCAATTGATGTACTTAAAATGCATTTTAAATGAGTACGAAAATTAAAAAAAAAATTAGATTATATATCGAGTACAATCGAATACTTATTGTTTAACGAGTCTAATTTTCCATTAAAAAATAAGATCCCTACGACATGCATGTCATGACTACCAAGTGCAGAAATCCTTTAAAATAATTTACTAAAACAAAGATTCATAAAAAACCATTTAAACCAACCAATATCGAAATCAAAATCCAACAATTTAAAATAATGCAACACACTTATCAAATCAAATCTAAGGGCTGCTCCATCAAATGCAAATGCAACTACCTTGACTTCACTTCCATGGTCGTCTCCACAGTGACACCGTCATTCATACATTGTTGGCTTACCTTTACCTAAAAAAGATGCAATCAGATGCAATCATGGTGAGATCTATCTTTTCTTAAGACATCATGACCTTATTCTCTATTTCAAGTTCGAGTAAGGTTTGATGTGTAGTACTTTTCTATACATGAAACACACATGCGCACATGGACCCATTAAGTGAGCTCGTATACATACCTCATGGGTTTGATGGCAAGCTAACGAACACTCACGTTGCCAGAAACCACAAAGGGGAAGGAGCATGCATAATATCATAGTGTACATAATAAGAAAGTGTACACATGTGTACTAATCATAACGAGAAAGTCTCTCGATGCATGTGGCATGTGAAATGAATGAGGTTCTATAGTTTCGAATCATGATACATAGTTATGATGCAAATCATACATCCATTTTATTTTTCATGACATAGCATTCCTATGAGACATACATACGTATACCGGACAAATCTTTTATGGTTAATATACATGGTTTATCAATGTCTCATAGGCACAACGTGAACATGTTAACATAATATGTGTTGGGTTTTATGTCCTAAAACTCATAGTTTGTAAACAAAAACATATTCTATTTTCAATAAAGTTATTATTGTTGTTTATTCAGTAAAGATTGTTATTGAATAAAGTGAACTTTACGATCATTAATCTAAATCCAATAAACTAAGAACACTCTGGCTATAGTATGATTACTTGAACTATATGTAGAGACATAAGAGTGGATCAAGTTCAAGTGTATATAGTCAAAATGATCTATAGTATAAGGATAAGGCTGAGTACCTTATTCTGAGGATACTATGGATGCGGCCTACTTTTGTATATGATATAAACAATGTGATCACTAAATTGTACACGTGGAGACATGTGAGTGGGGGCGTCCTATGCAATGAGTATTGCATAAGGTCGGACCATGAAGAAAACCACTCTCACTTTATAATGTCGTTTACTGTTGAGACTGATTTTCTTTTCGTTCGATGACGTAGGTAACTCGATCTTAATCCTGAGATAACCATGAACTCCTGTTTATTCGGAATTATCCTTAGATTTACATGAGTGAGAGTGGCTCGAGTTTGCTGACTCAATAGGCCTCCCATTTCAGGGGTAAGACTGGGTGAATAGCTGGGGACGTGGGGTGCAAGATGGAATTCTCTCCTACCCACTTTTAGGCATAGAAGAGAGGTAGTTCCATTAAGTACTGACTCCAGGACTTGAACAAGAAGTCCCACCCACTCATTGCCCTGAGAGGGATTCGGTTTACTGGTTGGACCACAAACCAATTGTTCATAAGAGGATCAGTGGGACATAAGGAAGAAGAAGCAACTTCAGGGGTAAAATGGCTAATTGACCATGCTTTATGTAACGACCCTAAATTTCCACATACTCAGAGTCGCTACTAACGTCTCATGCTCATCTATAATGCGGAAATATAACTCTTACATGAACATAATTGATAACGTAAACTTCAAAAAACGTTTAAAACAACTCCTTCTCTGGAAAACACAGCCATGGTCTTACGTGTTTAAATATGAAATTTAGAGAAAACAAAAACAAGTACAAAATAATTTAAAACAATGAAATGCAAAACAACCTATTCTAACTTGAGACTAGAAATTTAAATATGAGTCTACCCTATGCACGTGCCACAGTCTCTGCTCGCGATGCCGCCGTCCTCCGTACAAGTGCGCCTTGCCNTCCAAATCTTTCATTTATCTTATATGTATTTTATTTTTTTTTTCTTCCTTTAATTTTGTTAAAATCTAAAATTCACAGATAAATTTTCATTTCAAATCTTTCCTTTCTTCTTTCCTCTTTCCTTTCTTATTTACCTATTAATTTTTTTGTTCGGATTCTTCTCTTTACTCTCTATTTTGTATTTATTTTTCTATCTGTTATGTTGACAAATATTTGCCTCATCTGTTTAGTTATTTTCTATGACCTAACATCATAACCAAAAATCTAAATATCTGGGCAAGAGAACCAGGGATCTAATTCTGAATAATTAGACAAAGGAAAAGAAAATATGTTCGGGTTATTTTTATATGACCTAACATCATAACCAAAAATCTAAATAAATGGGCATGGTCAGATTAATTAGATAAAGGAAAAGGAAATCTGATTGGGATAAATGAAAAAGAGATCTGAAATATCACTTACCGTAATAACAAACCAAGATCGCTCTACAAAGCAAGATCTCTCTCTAATAATTAAATCTCCAGCTCTCCTTGCAAATCTGGTGGTTGGTATTTTTTTTTTCATGGTAGGAACCGCATCGAGTATTTTTTTTTTCATTGTAGGAACCTCAGATGCATCCAGTATTTTTTTTTTCATGGTAGGAACCTCAGATGCATCCAGTATTCTGATTTGGGTTTTTTTTAAGATGAGTTGGTTGAGGAGAGATAGTTGGGAGAGGGAGGGGGTTAGGGGGAGTAGTTTAGGGAAAATTATTATTTTAATTATTTAATTATTTAGTTATTATTTTTTTTTGGTCGTTACACTTTAGCTACGAACAACTTGTGAAGGATCGTCTTACTAATCATGGTTATATCAAATGGACATAAATATATCTATAGTGAGGGGATTGCAACTACAAAGCTATAGTGGAGTGTCCTAGTAGTTAACGAGTGTTGTTGATTAACAAGGCTAATGAGTTTAACTGGTCAATCTTGGATCGTTGGAGCCAATAATCTATAGGTCCATTAGGTCCCTCTGCTAGATCATATCGGACTGAACAATAGAACAGTGTGACGAGTGAGTTTGAAGTGTTCGAATTCAAATTAGGGAATATCCGCTACATATATACGATATATTTAACCGCATTTTTGTTTTATTTACGAATTAAACAAAAAGAGAGAATTTGAGATATTTAAATAAGTTTTAAATATTTTAATCAAATATGTGTTGGAATTAATTGGAATTGGCTTTTAAGTTAATATTAAATATTAATTAAATAGTTTAATTAATCATTTAATATTACTTTAATTTAAAATTAATTATTCAAATTAGTTGTTGAATTGAAATGAAAAAAGTCAAAATGTTGACTTCATTTCATGGAAAAATCCATGTTAATGGAATTTTGAGATGTCAAAATTTGGTTTAACAAAACTTGCATGCTTGCTAAATAAACCCCACAAGTGGAATTTTAAGTGTCAAAATTTGGTTAACTTAAATATGCATGCTTGACACATAATCCCATAAATTTGAATGGAATTTTGAGTGTCAAAATTTTGTGATCTCAAATTTGCATGAACATGGAAACATGACTCTATAAATAGAGTGATCATGGTACATGAAAGGTCTTCTTGGTGAAAAACCTTGAGAAAAACCTCTCACAAACACTCTCTTCATATATACAAAATCCCTCTCAAGTTTAGTCACTCACCGGATTTCACAATCCCGTTCTAAGGCCGGAGGATAGTGGAGAAGACACTAGTGGTGGTTCGAAATTGGTTCGTGAGGAAAAAGGAATTTGAACTACAAAAGGTTAGTATTCAAACTCATTACGTTTTAATACTTATGGACATGCTAGTTATTTACTATAATTGATGTTCTAAAAGTGCCTAAGATCCAAATTGCTTTCGCATGTGTTATATTAACACCATCAATATGCGTGGTGTAATATGTGAAGGTTCAAGCATTATATATCATTCATATCGCAACGTAGATTCATAACATATATATCATTCATATCATAACATAAAATGTAACCCCCCTAATTTTCTTAAGTTAATTAGTGACGTCAACTCATGCCTGCACATAAATGTAGAAATTCATAATAGACACTTTTAAAATAAAGCCATGGACTTACATAATCAATTCAAAACATGAAATTAAACCGTTTTAAAGGAAAATCAAGCTTCACACAAACACCTAACAAAATTGACTGAAATCCAATATGTCTTATCATGTACTAACTTAAAATTCAAAACATTGAAAACATTCAACTGCCCTTTTATTGTCTATTCTGACTTCCATGGCCTGCCCAATGTTCACCTTCATTAGTTCATAGGATCTTTACCTTTACTCAAGAGATTAAGTTCGTATGTGGCTTGAGTATTTTATAAAATACTCAGTAAGTGACCCAACTGTTGAAGTTTGATACGTAAACACATGCAATATATGAGTGAGACCTATCTGTTATAAACATAACATAGCCTTGGGATCTTATAGTTTCGGGAAGGATTGGATGCATGGTACTTCTTCATACACGGCCTACGTCCATGCACACGGGCCCACAGGGTGGGCTCGCATTGTACCCCTGGGCTTGACTTGGTCGGGCACAACACATTATACGTCACCACACACCACAGAAAAAAATGCTAGCATGATATCACGACGAACATAAATATCGAACGTACACGCCCGTACTAACATAACATAATGAAAAAGTATCCCAATGCATATGATATACAAACATGCATAAGGTTCCATAATTTACATTTCATAACATAACATTTAATATCTTTCATTTCTTTTTCCTTTCCTAACAGAGTTCATTTATGTAACATGTATGCATGACATCTCACAATCCATCACAAACTTTACATGTAAGATATATATTTCATTCATGACGTTTCAGTTCATTCATAAAAGTAGTATAATTGGTTACATGCATACGTGACGTATGTCTCATATCAATACAAAGATACATAAACATCTAATAACATAAACATAACACATATTTATGGTACATGTATAAGCCACATGACATGCACCATCATAGATCAAACAATAGCCTAACTCAAACAATAAGATCACTTACTTGGTTGGTCTTTGTCAAAATCGTTAACAATTTGGTAGACACCTCGAAACAACAATCCAACGTCTAACTCTTACCTATAGCAATTAATATAACATGCTTAGGACCTCCTAATAACTTAACTTAGCTAAACATTATGATCAATTCCAATATAACTGACGAGATGCATGTCCTTTAACTAACGAGATGTATAGGCTATGACCTTCCAATTTTGTATCCACACACACTTGAACCCTTTCTTGGAGGCATCACTACGAACAATATAGCCTCCTAAATCTTTAGAATTGTAAATACTGGCATCGACACTAACCTGTGCTTCAAACCTTGGAACCTCGCTTCAAATGTCTCAGCCCACACAAATGGAACACCCTTCACAATCTGGCACGAAATGTAGATACTACCCTATTAGATCCAAGAACCTATGTACCTCAATATCTGTAGATGGACGGACCCACATAATAATTAAGACATACATGTAGTAACCTTATTTTTTAATGGAAAAGTAGGGTTGTCACGTATTGTTATTTCTAATGTTATCACTACTTTCTTTGTTTAAATTTATTTCCTTACCAGCATATTTGAATTCAATGAAAATTACTTTTAAAATTCAGGGGAGAGAAGTTAAATGAAACTTTTTTTTTTTTTTTTTTTTTTTTTTTTTGTTTGTTTGTTAAAAGACTTATATGAAAGTTTTTGTTTCTAAGTTACTTTTATAATTTACTCAATGACCGGCTACACATAGTATGACTATAGGTAAATGACATTTAGGTCATATATAATAAACATCTAATGTATAGTAATGAATGTAAATCATTATATACGGTAGATTTTTGTACATAATAAAAATACATTTAGTAAATAGAACCATATCTATCATTTTAAAGATGTATTTTGTGAATTTTTTGTATTCATACTCGAAGTCATCAATATAAATATCTAACACATATTCTTTTTTGATTTTCTCTCTCCTATTATTTGTTTTAATATAAATGTGAGATATTGTGCAGTCCTAAAAAAATATGCCAAAAAAGAACGTGCCGGTAAGGTTGAGTTTCCATCCGACCCTTCCACGCCACATTGGAGTTAATAAAGAGTATTCCAAAAGTGCTTATAAATAACACCATATCAAATCTCATTTTCAAGAGAAGAGGAAGATACAAATCTCTACTTAAAATGGGAGTTGAGATTCTCAACCTTACTCACATGGGAGAATAACTTTGGTTGTTTTTTCTTTTTCTCACTATTAACTTTGTATTTATTAATTGTATTAACAAATTGTGAATGACAAAACTATCTAACTATTTAGATCTAAATATTCATTGATATATTAATACGTAACCACATGGGTTTCATTATTGTCTTCTTTTTATAAAAATAGAGTAAACATAAATAATTTGAATTTTTTTACTTCGGTAATGTTACCTAGAATATTCAAATAAACTTTTAAAAAATATGGATGGAAAAAACATATTAAATAAGTATCTTTTTTAACTTAAATTTGTTTTAAAATAACCTTTGTGCACTCATTTAAAGTAGGATGGAAATGAGCGAAGAAGAATGGTTGAATAATTGAACAAATGATCTAATAAATTAATTAATTTGATTGCTTTGAAACCCTATCAAATACACAACTAAAAACAAAAGACACAAATCATTTTGAAAATTTAGAGATCTATAAGAAACAAATAAAATACCATTATTCTTTTTGAAGTTCATATATTTATGACACACAAATCTTTACAAGTTTGTGATCCCACGGTCTAGTGGTTAGGACATTGGACTCTGAATTCAATAACCCGAGTTCAAATCTCAGTGGGATCTTCTCTATCTTTTCTATATTTCTTTACTTAAAATTCAAGTCAGAACTTTATGAAGCTAGATATAAAACTCAAAATGGGATCTTTTCTATCTAAAGATTAGAGATCTATGCCATATAAACTTGAAACATCTAAGATGTCCCATGTATTTCTCACCTCGATTTCTTTATGAAACATAAAGATGGTGATGTCTTAAAGTGCATGGTCTTAATTTTGGAATTTGAAACTCAACTTATTCAAGAAAGCAGAATTTTGTTTCCTTAGGCAGCCTTATCTAAGACGTATTAACTCTCGATTTCTTCATTAAAAGCGCTCAACTTAATCTCCGAAAGCTAAAGAAAGGGTCAATTTTGAAGAAAATGGATTGTAAGTAAGACTTCGATCCTTACTCCCAAATTTTAAACGAAAATAATTTTCTTCAATTGGACTTGCTTTGAGTCTTGTTAACCTTCGTGGTCTTCTACGGAAATATTCCTTGGAGGTTCGAAAATCGAACATGATAGGTTTCTTGACAAATTTGCATGTAGGCTCGTATTTAATTTTCGTGCTTCAACCATCTTCCTTTAAAGACGGACCAAACTGAGAAGTTGTGTTTGAGGCACCTTCAACACTTTATTTCATCACCAAACTTGTGGATAGTCCCATTTAGGAGATGCAAAAGCAAGTTTGAAGGAAAATGGTTGACTATGACTCTCAAATTTGGAAGAAATCCGCGAGTAAGAAATCCAAAATATCAGAGGCTATAACAACTCATAGTTGAAGGTTTGACTTAGCTCGATTCTTGCTCCAAACGAAAGCTCCTACTTCAGGATTTATAGAGAGAGCTTAAATCGACGTTAAAAACTTCTAGATTTTCGTGAATTTGAGATTAAATTTTATGAAATTTATGCCAAATATATTCTCTCTGATTAGTGGGCAACTGATCTCCACTTTAAATTTGATCATTGGATTCAATGAGTTGTGTCTCTTCTATAACATACTTAGAAGGCCATTTGAATATGACATGATTCAAAGATTTTATACAAAGTTAAAAGGCCATTGGAATATGTCTAGATTTAACCAAGATTTGGGGTGGTAAATGACCAACATACCCCTATAAGAATTATAAAATGTTTTCAAGATTACAAAAAACCTCAATTGTTAAATAAATTTGTTAAGAGACTCATTTATGACCTTAAGGGTAAGTATGCAAGATCACATGAGGAAATTAGAACGTGTTTGAGGTATGAACTTAAGAAAAATGACGAAACAACCCTTAAAAACCTTTTATAAGAATCAAGGTTTGTTATGAATATCAAATGACAAGATGTGTATATGAAACTATTCTTAAGTATCTCAAGTTTTACTACATATAAGAACATTTATTAAGCTTATGCAATATTCGTCTTAGGTGAGAGTTTTATTAAGTCACTCCTTAGTGTTTCATAGAAATTTGAGGAAATAACACTTTTTCTTTTTCTTTTAAATGTTTATGCACAAATAGTAAGAGGAAGCTTTGAGGTTGTATGAGGCAAACTGGTCAATGATTGGATACTTTCGCAAGATTTGGAGTCTGTGATTTAAAAGATAAAGTAATACATATAGACTAATCAAGTCATGATCTAGTTAAAGGAAGAAACTAAATCACCTAGAAGAAATTAGGAAGGTTTGAATTAAGGTTGAATGTTATATCTAAATTATTCCAACATTAATACCAACACGAGATCTTAGTTAGAATGATGTTGTTGGGCTCACTAATTTCCCATAGCTTAAGTAATTTTTATGAATCAGATATTTAACAAGGTTTCAAGACTTGTTTTATAATAGTGTTCATATCCATTGTAGGAGGCTAATTAGAGACAAAAAAGATAACAAGATGAGCCCTTAAGCCAACTTGATACCCCTATATAAAGAGCATGGATTGTGAGATCCCACAACCGTTGAAGAGAGAAACATTCTTTATAAGGGTGTGAAAATTTCTCTATGCGTTTTAAAAGCATAAGGTAATCCCGAAAATCAAAAAAAGACAATACCTGCATGGGCCAATTTCATTAATTCTCAATAATGATACTAGATTTAAAAGATAATCACTTATAGTTTTAAGTTTATTATGCATAAAATTATGTAAGCGAAACTCGATTGACTGAATGAGGAGCTACCGATCTACAATGTGCATAAAGCCTATGGCCTATTAGCTCAGTTGGTTAGAACGTCATGCTAATAATGTGAAGGTCATTGGTTTGACACTTGCATGGGCCAATTTCATTTCTTCTTAATAATATCTTTTCATGATACGGGGTTACAACATTACGAACTTTAAAGATAATGACTTAAAGTTTTAAGTTTATTATGCATAAAATTATGTAACATAAACTCGATTGACTAAATTAGGAGCTATCGATCTACAATGTGCATAAAACCTATGGCCTATTAGCTCAGTTGGTTAGAGCGTCGCATTATTAACGCGAAGGTCACAGGTTTGACACCATTGGCAATTTCATTAATTTTTAATAATATCTTTTCATGATACGAGTTAAAACACTACGAACTTTAAAAGATAATGACTTTTTTAAGTTTATTATGCATCAAGTTATGTAAACGAAACTCGATTGATTGGATTAGGAGCCAACGATCTATAACGTGCATAAAACCTATGTCCTATTAGCTTAGTTGGTTAGATTGTCGTGTTAATAATGTGAAGGTCGTAAGTTTGACAATTACATAGGCCAAATCTCATTAATTCTTAATAATATCTTTTCAGGATAACCTTTCACAATTTTTCTTTAATCTGAGCCGTGATAGGTTCTTCTATGAAGGATGCAATTGGAGGTTTTCTGAGAGTCCTTTCACGAACAAGGAGGTGACTTTCACAATTTTTCTTTAGATCTAAGCCTTGGAGGTTTTCTAAGAGCCCTTTCACGAACAAGAAGGAGGTAAATGACTTTCACAGTTTTTCTTTAGATGTAAGTCGTTCGATATGTTCTTCTATGAACGATGAAATTCGAGGATTTCTGAGAGTTCTTTCACGAAAAAGAATGTGGTAAATGAACAAACTTTGAAGGCCAGATTCAGTATTGTGACTGTCAGTAGAGAAAATTTTCCGGCAAGCCACATGTCAACTTGCGGGAGGGAAAGCGCGTCAGACAGCAGGCAAGCCGCGTGTCAGACAGCCGGCAAGCCGCGTGTTAGACAGCCTGAGGGACACATATTGACGATTGGGTGGAATAACTCGTCAGGCATGTTGTAAAGTGACGCGTCTGCAATTGATATGCGACCCATGGTAACTCTTCCGACCCACGCCCACGTCTAGCCCAGTTTGACTCGAAGGATGTTCGACCCGATCCGCATGGTGCCACGCTTCAATGTAAAGAATTTCACTTCCTAGCGCGCACCTCCGGTTTTTAACCCACGACTCATCAGCAGCTGACCTTTCTTTCTCCACACCTTCTTCAATTCTCTTCACAAGCTGAGAAATTACCTTCCCATTTTCTTCCTTCTCCTGTTTGAGATAGAAAGAACTCTCACTCAGCTCAGCTACTTCATTCTCTAACCTTTCAATCTCCATTTCTAAAAGCTTTCTTTTCATTTTCAATCTCTACTTTCTCCTTCAAAAGGCACTCGTTCAGCGATTTCAACGTCTGCAACTGAGACTTCTCCACAGATTTATCCACGGTAGATTTTGGTTGTTGCTCTAAATCTCTGTTCTCCTTCTGATAATCTGGAAGTTTCTTTGGCTCATTCTCCGATCACCGTGTTCAATCCTGATTCCTTCTTCAATTTTCTCGTCTCCGATATCGCGATTTTGACAAATCCGCTGCGTATCCCCTCGTTTCCAACGGCTTCCACCGCCTCACAACTACCGCCGTCATCTTTTTCTCTGCCGTGTTCTTTCGCTTTCAGATCTTCATTTTGAGCCATCAAGAGAAGACCTTTGTTTGTTGCATCATCAAAGGCTAGGTTGATTGTTTCTTCCACCATTTTATCAGCTCGACAATTGCCCCTCTGCCACAGTTGTAACATTTGTGGAAGTTACAATCGTTCGCATAGTGACCATATTTGTGACATTTATAGCATTAAATGTTGGAGTAAATTGATCGGCTGCCTCTTCCTCGACTGCGTCCTCTTCCACGCCAATTTGCTTGGCTCGACTGTCCCTTCTTCTTATAGTATCCTTCATGACTGCTGCCTTGACCACCATGACCATATTTACTACTTTCACAACCAAAACCTCTACCTTCAAAATTTTGAGAGTAGAGTACCTTTTCATCTTTGATTGACACCTTGGTTTGAAGTGCTTGATCAAGTGTTTCCTTCTTCTTCTTCTTACATTGCTCGTGTGCCTCAAGAGAACCAGCTAGCTCGTCGACTATGAACATCGCTAGATTCTTTAACTCTTCTATCGCGCATAAAACATTCTCAAAGTTGTTGGTTAATGACCTTAAAATCTTCTCCAAAACCCGCGTCTTGGCTAACATTTCTCCATTTCAGTTGAGTTCGTTTACCACAGTTTGTACATGCGTGATGTAGTCAGATACACTTTCTAACTCATTTATCTTCATGCTCTCTGACTTGCCACAAAGAGTTTGGAGACGCACTTGCTTGACTCGATCGATTCCTTTGAACATTTATCCTAAAGTGTCCCACGCTTCTTTTGAAGTAGTTGCACTGGCAAGCTTCTCAAAGCCCAACTCGTTGATGACTCGGAACAACATGTATAGTGCCCCCTTATTCTTTGATCGCACCTCTTTTAACGCCTTGTTTCGTGTCGCTGTATAACCCGTGGTATCTTTTGGTTCTTCTAACCCTTCTTCGACCACCTCCCATGCATCTTGAGAACCGAGAAAAGCTTTCATATGAATGCTCCAATTCTTGTATGGCGGCACTACTTGTATGGCGAGCGTATACAGATTTTCACCGATCACAAGAGCTTGAAATACTTATTCACTCAAAAGAAACTCAACATGAGGCAAAGGCGTTGGTTGGAGTTAGTCAAGGATTACGACATTGAAATAATGTATCACCCCGGTAAGGCTAATGTCGTAGCTGACGCACTAAGCAGGAAAACAGCTTACTCTTCGGCATTAGTCACAAGAGAGTGTAGGTTGCAAGAGGATATGGCGTCGGCTGAAATAGAAGTGGTGACAAGAGGTGCAGTTGGAAGATTGAGTCAGCTTAGAATCATAAATGCTCAGAGAAACGACCCTCACTTATACTCAATTTGTCAGCAGAATGAGGCAGTCAGAGAAGAAGGTTTCACCCTGTCTTCTGATGGAGGGCTACTGTGGCAAGGTTGGCAGATAGTCAGATCAAGGAGGACCTTTTGACTGAAGCCCATGAATCGCTATATTCAGTACACCCTGGTAGTACCAAGATGTATCATGACTTGAAGAAGTGCTATTGGTGGCCAGGGATGAAGCGAGAAGTTGCCCTTAGAGTTAGTAAGTGTCTCACGTGCCATCAGGTGAAGGCTCCTAGACAAAAACTCTTAGGCCTATTACAACCCCTAGACATTCCACAGTGGACGTGGGAGGATATAGCCATGGACTTCATATCAGGATTTCCCAAGACCTCGAAGGGATACACAGTTATTTGGGTGATTATAGATAGGTTGACGAAATCCGCCCACTTCATTCCAGGTAAGGCTACCTATACGGTGGATAAGTGGGCAAAGTTGTATATGGAACAAATTGTCAGACTACATGGGATTCCAGTCTCCATTGTGTCAGACAGGGATGCACGTTTTACCTCCCACTTTTGGAAAAGCTTGCAGAAGGCAATGGGGACCCAACTCAAATTCAGTACAACGTTCCACCCCCAAACTGATGGCCAAACAGAGAGATTGAATCAGGTTCTAGAAGACATGTTGCGGGCATGCGTGGTTGATTTCACCTGCAGTTGGGACGAATACCTTCACCTTATGGAATTTGCATATAATAACAGTTACCAGGCAACCATTCAGATGGCACCTTTTGAGGCCTTGTACGGGCGAAGATGTCGGTCCCCAATTTTCTGGGAGGAAGTGGAATATGAAAAGACAGAAAAATGAGGCAGAAATATGAAAAGGCAGTGGGTAGGTCTGCCACCTACCCAAAATCTTCTCTTTAAATCTTGTTGGTGAGAGGCCAATAAATTCGAGGGAGGGGTTGAACCAAGCTGTTTTTGAAATAAGAAGGAAAAAAAAAAGAAAAGGGAACATTGTAAGAGTCGTAGAAGCTGAAGAAGGAAAGGAAGGTCGCTGGAAGGAAGGAGCTGAGCGTTGGATTTAACGAACCGTTGGACCCGACCCGACCCAATTAGCAGATTCTGATCCACTACCAAAAAACTAGGCTCGAAGGACCTAATTGTAGATCTTTGAACGAATTGGAAATTTGTTGAAGACCCGAAACAAGCTCGAAAAGTCTACAACAAGTAAGTAACCGCATGGAGCAAGTTCTAAGAAATGCTTGTAGGAGTCGGTTTGGATTATGGGCAAATGATCTAGTATTATACTTAGGAGTTTGGTTAACATTAGTTTCATTTATGGTACTTCGATAACGTGAGTGTTTATACCTTGATTACAGTTAGGGTTATATAGCTTCCGCATGCATTATTGTGAATTTCTCTGATAAGCGTTTGGGTTTATGTGTTTCCAAGGAAGTCGAGATAGATTGTTATTTCTTGATTTGCATGATAAGTACGATGTGAGCCTTGATACTTTGTGCTGTTTTTTTTTTGGGTGTGGATAGCCCCTTTATTGCCCATGTGTGAAT
The DNA here is from genome assembly GCF_002806865.2 of Cucurbita pepo subsp. pepo. Taxonomy (NCBI): domain Eukaryota; kingdom Viridiplantae; phylum Streptophyta; class Magnoliopsida; order Cucurbitales; family Cucurbitaceae; genus Cucurbita; species Cucurbita pepo. Next base: position 11,983,446 of record NC_036638.1, read on the forward strand.
TGGACTATTTTGTTATGTGCTAGATAGCATGAATTATGAATTTCGTAGATTATGGGTTACCGTCTTTTAGTTGTCATCTATTGTAGATATGGGTGGCCTTAGTAAGTATCATACTGTAGTACCACGTCAGGGGTGCCTAGTGGGGAGACCCATGGCCTTTAACTGATCTAAACCCGACCGGGGTGTAAGACAGGTAGTTTACAGACCTAGCCCGGCGAGGCGTAGTGATAGGTAGTTACTGATTCTCAGGAACAGGTAGTTAAGGCCAGACACCACTAGGGAAAATCCACTGATTTAAGCTCATTAGATAGTTAGGTATGGAAAAAAATCCATATCAATGAGAATCCATGGGGTCTTCTTTTGAGACCATAGTAGTCTTTGCTAGAGATAGATTCGAGCATATAGTCAAAGTTTCCGTGAATAGGATTAAGTCCGATAAGAGCCTACAAGTAGGTTCTTACTGAGTATTTTTATACTCATCACATATTGCTATTTTTCAGGTGCTAAGTAGACCAATGTCGGAGGCGGGAATGTGTGGAGCCGTGCGGCTATAGTGGAGACCCTTAGATCGAGTCCTCTTTGTCCATGTCGTTTTTAATGCCATTTTGATGTTTATTTTGGGAAAACTTATGCTATTTTGTAACTGTTTGTCTTTTGTTGTGTTTCCGCGGATCCCGTTATGTTTTGGAACTATTTCGATTTTTAATGCTTATTAGATAACATTAATTTTATTGTGTCTCCCGTCTTATCAAATGAAAATGTTGTAAGGCTTTTTATCCTAGAGTCCACGTAGCGATTCGTGATTCGATGCGTCGAAGAACGGTTGTTACAGATACCCTGCATCTCCTGATTTTCTTCATTTTCACTATTATTGATGATGGGAATTTGAGGATTTTCACTATTATTGATGATGGAAATTTGAGGGTTTTATGATGCAACAATTGTAGGGATGTTATTATTGATGATGGGAATTTGAGGGTTTTATGATGCAAGGATTGTGGGGATGTAGCTTATGATGGGAAATTTAGAGTTTTATGATGCAAGAATTGTGGGGATGTAGCTTATGATGGGAAATTTAGGGTTTTATGATTCAAGAATTGTGGGGATGTAGCTTATGATTGGAAATTTAGGGTTTTATGATGCAAGAATTGTGGGGATGTAGCTTAGATGGTAGAGCTCATTTAGCATGCAAGAGGTAAGGGGATATCCCGCATCTCCAAAAGAAACTGTTTGTTATTAATATTTTACTTCTATTCAACCTTTCCGTATTTATGACATAATTAGCAGAGATATTTTTTCATTTTCACTAGAATTGATGACGGGACATGTAGGGTTTCTGATATAAGTATTGTGGGAATGTAGCTTAGATGGTAGATTGCTTGCTTAGCATGCGAGAGGTAAGGGGATCGGATCAATACCCCATATCTCCAAAAGAAACTATTCGTTATTACTATTGTATTTCTATTTAATTTTTCCTTATTTATGATATAATGAATAGTGTTATTTTTTATTTTTACTATTATTGATGACAAGATGTTTAGGATTTTGTGACGTAAGAATCTTGAGGATATAGCTTAGATGGTAGAGCGTTTGCATCCCATGTGAGAAGTACTGGGATCGATACCATGCATCAACAAATGAAACGATTACTAAATATATTAGTTCTTATAAACTTTTCCTTATTTACGACATAATGATGATGACGGGAAGTTTAGAGTTTTTTTTATGTAAAATCGTGGGAATGTAGCATGCGAGAGATACGGGGATCGATACCTCGCATCTCCAAAAGAAACTATTCGTTATTACTATTTTATTTCTATTCAATATTTCCTTATTTATGACATAATGAGTAGCGATATTTTTTCATTTTCACTATTATTCATGACGAGACGTTTAGGGTTTTGTGACGTAAAAATTGTAGAGATGTAGCTTAGATGGTAGAGCGCTCGCTTTGCATGCGAGTTGTACGGGGATTGATAACCCGCATCTCCAAAAGAAAGTATTTAATTTGTTATTATATTTTTTTATTTTCACAATTATCGATGCCCCGCATCACCAAACCAAACTATTTGTTATTAATATTTTGATATTTTTTTATTTTCACTATTATTGATGATGGGACATTTAGGGTTTTATGATATAAAAATCATGTGGATGTAGCTCAGATGGTAGAGTGCTTGCTTTGCATGCGAGAGATACGGGGATCAATACCCCGCATCTCCAAATAAAGACTATCTATTGTTAAATATATTATTTCTTTTCAATTTTTCCTTATTCATGACATGTTGGGTAGCAATATTTCTTCATTTTCACTATTATTGATGACGGGAAATTTAGGGTTTTGTGATGCAAAAATTGTGGGGATTCAGATGGTAGAGCGCTCGCTTAGCATGTGAGAGGTATGGGGATCGATACTCGATACCATGCATCTCCAAAAGAGAGAAATTATTTTTTTAAGTATGAGTTAATTTAACGTGTTATGTAAAAGGTGGGTACGAGAGAAAAAGAAAAGATACTTATCTAAAGATTATTATATCATTATGGCTATGTCATTGTAATGTCCCACAAGCACATATAAAGAGAGGACATAACAAGCACATATAGAGCGAGGACATATTGCAAGTAAAGAAATCAATATAGTAGTTATACTGCTACTTGTCGAGAGGTTATACTGCTACTTGTCGAGAGGTTATACTGCTACTTGTCGAGAGGTTATACTGCTACTTGTCGAGAGGGAATTTGATGAATTCCTCGAAAGATAAGAACTTATAGGAGATGCATATGATGGAACTTCTTCACAATTGCAATATACCAATGAATATTATTGTTATTTATAGCTTCTATCACAATAATATAAAATTTGGGGTCAAAGCCTATATTGGACTGAAAACCAAAGCCTATATTGGACTGAAAAGACCATTCACCATACGCTTGTAAATTAAATTATATCTACCACCTCTGAAATTTTCCACGGCAAACCTTCCAACAGCTTGCACTTCTTCATCATTGACATGGTCGAATCTTACAACAAAGTCTAATTGAGCTTCCCTCTATTAGGATAGCTTCGAATCAAATTCTTTAGTTTGGACAATGGTTGCATTGTCTTAGTCAAACAACCGAGACTAATGTATTACCAATAGTATAAACATTTTGTACGTGTATTTTCTTACATATTAACAATTGTATACAAATAATAATTAACTTTATGAGTAGAAGTTTGGATGGAGTTTTATTAAATAGGTAATCTTAAATTATATCTAAAAATATATAAGATTTTTTTTTCTTTTTATATACATTTAGGAGAACAAAACAAAGATTGAAGAACAAGTCTTCTTGCCATGTTTTAATTTTTATTCTTTCTTATTCTCAAAGATTAAAAAAAAAAAAAGTTATCCTCTCTCAAATATGGTTCGTTATTTGATTATTTTCTCTTGAGTGAATTTTAAGTGAAACACATTCTCTACCCAAGTAATTGCAAGATGCAAGCTTCACACTAAGAGGAATCGAAGTCTCAAGTATCAACGTCCTTAAGTGTCAATTTTTATATTCCATCTCAACATAAATTAAACTTATTTTCATGAAGATATCTATTTATAAAAACAAAATATCTCAGAGTCATAAAAATAAAAATGAGATATAGATACTAGACATAAATATGATACCAAATAGATATGGTAACATGTCATTCTTAAGAAACTAGGACACCGATGTGACAATGATACATTAATTAAAAAGAATTATTTCAAAAAAATTATCAATTTTATATTAGAAATAAATTCATATAAATAAGTTTATATATTTGTATACTTAAAAAAAAGCTTAATGTACGTTTCACTTTCAAAATATATTCAAAGTCAAGTGTCTGATACGATGGATTATAAATTTGTAATGTATCCATTGTATTAACAAGTGTTTAGTATATGCCTAACGCAGGTCAGATTAGTGACACTAAGTTATTCTCATGCTTTCTTTAACCCATTTAAAGTAGTTTAAAAACCAGCACGTCAAATATTATAATTGACTGACTACAACTTCAATTTTGTACTTTAAAGATGGTTTTGACCAAAGAGAAATAAAATCCTTAATTTAGTACATAGTAGTAAAGATGGACATGAGAATGAGTTATTCTAATATGGAAATAGATTTAACCTTAAGTTATATCTCATATTCTCTTTTAATCAATTATTTAGTTTTATTTAGTATGTTTTAGAAAGATACGTCCATCAATAGCAAAAAAATAAAATAAATAGAATAGATTAAATTAGCTAACTAACATAATTAAAAAAAAACATAAAGGATGAATTGATTAAATTGGCTAATTGCTAACATAATTAAAAAAAAATGTAACAAAGACACCCAAATAAGATTAGGAACACAAGTAAAAAAGAAAAAAAAAAAACACAAACAGCCAAAAATCAAGATTTAGAAAGTGTTAAACTATTTTGATATATATAGACATTTCAAGACTTTACTCATGCAATATTCCCATGAAATCTAAAGCATCATAAAATTTAGAGAAATGATTGAAATTGATGTCATGTTCATATAGGTTGACTTTAACACAAAGGACAAATCGAACTTTTTTAAAGATAAATTGGGGACACCAGCCTAAGCTAATCAGGTAGGTGGCCTTACTATCCGTATGGTTATATTTGATGTTTACCGTGCCTGTGGTTCTGAAAGTGTCATATATATTGATATGTGTGAAATGTTTGTAAATCGATATGCTTATGATATGTTATAATATGTGAATTGTATGATAATACTTACGGTACCATGTGTTCAATGGTATATTTGAGATAGGATACGAGAAGGATGCACTAAACGTAATGTAACGATAGGAGTAAGACATGTTCATGAAACGTTATGGTTTGGTTACATATCGAAGTGCTATGGGTATGACAGATTGATAAAAGCGATATGGTCACGATTGATTCATAAGACAATACGATTAGGTTATGGGTAGAAAGGGATAGGACTATGATAGATTGATAGAATGATAGGGTTATGATACGTTCTTGTAACGTTATGACTAAGGTACGTCCAGGTAACGACACAACTATGATATGTCTAAGGACGTTAAGGCTATGATAAATTAGGGAAGGATATAACCACAAAATTTTTACGATATGATATGATTATGATACGACATGTGAAGGACGGATATATATCCAACAAGTGTCAAAGAGGGACGTGAGAATAAATTATTCTCAAGCTTTCTTTACATCCGTCAAAGAGTATTTGATAAGCTTTCAAAATTAAGGGTCTTCTTTTTTGTTCTTCCTTCTTTCTCCCTTTTCACGTTTAATTTTTTTTTAATAAAAAAAAAAGTTTAATGTGAGAATGAAGAAGTTAGAAAGGAGAAAGAAATGAATGTAATAAAACTTCTCCGTCGGTAGGAATGGAAATGGTGAATGGGTCCTTGACGATAGTCGACCACTATACTCTGGTTTTGGATGTAAGTGATGATTATCAGTCATATGAGTTGTGTCAATACCACACCGTTATCAAGAGGAAGTAAAGTAGAGTAGATCAAGCGATCCATTTGTTGAGAGTACGATAAGAGGCACACAAGTAAGAATGTTGGATATAACTACTCTTTCACATCTGAGGGATGAGTCTCAAAGATCCAACTACAATATCAAAGAAACTTCGGGTGGTAGCGATTGCTTGCATTGGTGTCTCCGTGGTATCCCAGACACATGTAACATGATTTTTCTTGCTCAAATATAGCTTCATTTGTCTTAAAAGTTCACTTTTGAGTAATCCTGGAAGGCTTCTTAATTTGCAGCCTCTGGTGAAGATGATCACTCCGAGGTGGGTTTGTTAGTGAAGATGCAATTATATAATCAGGGTTTTATATCAATGGTTCCATTTATATCTATAAATGAAATTTGTGGTGTATTTTTTGGAAATTCAACAATAATCATCGGTTATTTGGTTACCATTCTAAAGAAATTCAACTTTCGACCTTTTGTGAATGCTCAAAGCTACTTGCAAAGTACTGTCGATTATGATCCATAATACTCACCGACTCGAAATTGAGGTTTGTTCATGTTTGAAAATGTGACAAACCAAAAGACAAGATGCTAATTAATATTGTTTGTGATTGTTGTTCTGAATTCTTCATCTTTGAATACATAATTTGGTTGGCTTATGAATTTTTCCATCCTTTAAAAATATTATTTTTTTAGTTCAGGCCTAATTTCATAATAGGCGATTGAATCACAATATTACAATATTGTAAGTTGCTTTTAAGATTAAAGGTTGATGAATAAAGTAATTACGGATGCATATTATTTTGATCTAGCACATAAATGCTTCTTAAGGTTATAAAGATCATTTGAATTATAAACCCTTTAATTCAAACAATATTTANTGGGTGGTAGTGATTGCTTGCATTGATGGCTCCGTGGTATCCCAAACACATGTAACATGATTTTTCTTGCTCAAATATAGCTTCATTTGTCTTAAAAGTTCACTTTTGAGTAATCCTGGAAGGCTTCTTAATTTGCAGCCTTTAGTGAAGATGATCACTCTGAGGTGGGTTTGTTAGTGAAGATGCAATTATATAATCAGGGTTTTATATCAATGGTTCCATTTATATCTATAAATGAAATTTGTGGTGTATTTTTTGGAAATTCAACAATAATCATCGGTTATTTGGTTACCATTCTAAAGAAATTCAACTTTCGACCTTTTGTGAATGCTCAAAGCTACTTGCAAAGTACTGTTGATTATGATCCATAATACTCACCGACTCGAAATTGAGGTTTGTTCATGTTTGAAAATGTGACAAACCAAAAGACAAGATGCTAATTAATATTGTTTGTGATTGTTGTTGTGAATTCTTCATCTTTGAATACATATTTTGGTTGGCTCATGAATTTTTCCATCTTTTAAAAATATTATTTTTTTAGTTCGTGCCTAATTTCACTATTGAATCACAATATTGCAATATTTTAAGTTACTTTTAAGATTAAAGGTCCATGAATAAAGTAATTACGGCAAGTTCTTTTTATGCATCTTATTTTGATCTAGCACATAAATGCTTCCTAATTATTTTATTTATTTTTTTATGAATTAGGTTATGAAGATCATTTGAATTATAAACGCTTTAATTCAAACAATATTTAATAACTAATCATTTTAATATTTATACTCAAATATACTAACAAGTACTAATAACACTAGTCTCAATGACTTAAAGAATACAACTATTATTTCGAACTATAAAGAATTTAATTCCAACCTATTCTAATGGACAAACGCTTTATTAGACTCTATTGTAAGATTTCACTTCATCAATTTAAGTAGCGTTCAACTACAACTATAAATATCAAATTCTTAAGTATTCATGAACAAAATCGGCCTAACAATGTCTCTTGGAACTATTTACCAAAGGTGTTAGAATGAGCCGTGTGGAAGGGTTGCCTTTAGATGCTTTAGTACCAATTAAGGATGTCAATATCCTAGTAGTGCAGAATGCAGGAAGGTTCGTAGTTGAAAAGAATAACGAGAATAGTGGACATCGTTTCATCTACAAGCGTGTGGTGAACGGTCTGGTTGGTATGACTAGAGAACGTCGTCCTCGCAGAATTTATATTATTGTGATAGAAGTTATAAATAACGATGATATTCCTTGGTCTTTTATTACAAAGGTGCAGAACTTTTAAAGAAGTTCTCGAGTTCCTTGTCCCCAAGTAGCAATACAACTACTAGAATGCTATCTCTACTTATAATAAAGCCCTCTCTCTCTCGAAATATATATGTGTGTGTTTGTGGATGTATTACTCTCTTTTATTAATGAAATATGGCATAGTCATAATGATATTATGAGTATCTTTTCTATCCCTCCCTTCCTTATCGCTATATAAAGAATATGAAGATTATAAGTAAAAGATGTACAAGTAATTTGTTACTTTTGAACTTAAAATGCTTATAATTCAATATATCTTTGTTATCAACAATAATTATCAAACGGTATATAATTTTGTCCAAGTAAGGTCGCTTCTCATTCCCTGTATGATATCATAACACAAAATCGAGCGGAAGGGTTAACGATAAAATGATAACAAAAACCCATTCGTCGAACTAACTATAAAGGAAGGGTTGGTTGGAAACCATGTCTATACTTCTTTGCTTTAATCACAAGTAACTAAAGATATATAAGAACAACAGAATATGGCATGCCCAGTCAAAACATAAAAAATTTCTTGCCATGTTATAGTTAATGAATATGGTATGAACAAAGATCTGACGTCACACTTCATGATTGGAGACAAATACAGTGAGCTATGGTCGTCCATACCGTCCTTTGGTCCAATTATGTCAAGCAAATGTTGCAGCAAGCAAAGAGTTTTTAATAAGTTCGCTATTGCAAAGAGCTCGGTTTAAGGCTCAAATGTCTCTGATGTGAAAGGCGCACCAATTCAACGAGATTTAAGTAACCATGAATAAGACACATGATACAGCTTGTAAATGAAACGATGTCCATAACTCTTGTTATTTTCTTCCACTACAAACCTTCTAGCCTCTTGCACTTTTTTGTCATTGACATCCTTAATTGAAATTTGAATTGAAGGAAACACTTCTCCACAACTCATTATGGAACACCTTTGATAGATAGTTTCAACAGATTTACTTTGCCGAGGAATACTTTAAAATTCGATATTTATAGTTGAACGCTACTTAAATTGATGAAGTGAAATTTTACAATAGATGTTAATAAATCGTTTGTCTATTAGAAGAGAGCTTGGAATTAAATTCTTTATAGTTGGGATAAGGGATGTTTTAGTCAAATTAAGTATACTTTTTAGTTTTAAAATAAATTAATTTTTTAGTTTAAAATAAATTGATTTTTTAGTTTTAATTTTATTCCTAATAAATTAATTTTGATGTGGTGTTATGTATTTTAATAAAATTAATATTAACTTAATCAACAAAAATTTGTATTTTTTTAAAAATTATAAGCTAAATTAATAAAAATACCATTGAACTTTGCACTTTATCTAAAAAAAATATTCATAATTTTTTTAGAAGTTTCAATAATACACTTAATCTTTAAAAAAAAAAAATCTATAGAAACTATTAATTTGTTTTTTAAAAAAATACAGTTGAATTTTCAAAAAAATAAAAAATAAAAAAGCTTCCAAACTACTCCATAACTTTCACAAGTGTTTAAAAAAAGATAGATTGGGAGAAAATTGTGTTCATGGGGAGAAAATTGAACGTTATTTTAGGAGAAGGTTTTCAAGATCAATATAAGATCCTGAAAACATAACAAGAAGTAATATCCTAGCTTAAGGTCGCCATTAAGAACCTACTAGTAGACTACTTACTAAGTTTTACTCACTCCATGTTTATCATTTTTTTTTAAATAACTAAGAGTTGGTCGTGGATGAGAGTGGACTTTGGAGTGTGGGCCATGGACTAACCTCTGTTTTTAATCTAGTATTTTTTGTTCTTCTTTTAAGTCTGCTTCTTATTTTGTGTTTGTAACGAGTATGTATATGTAACACCCAAAAAATGAAGGAAATTATCTCCCATACGAATAAGCCACTCATGAAAAACCGAAAGGATAGAAAGGAAAAAAAAAATTAAAGAATTAAACAAGAACAAAGGACTTAGTCCAGTGACTCGTGTACCCTAACAAGTGATTTCAAGGAGTTAAAAGGCCTTTTGAAAACGATTGGAAAAGAAAAAGTATATCAAAAGGGCAAAAAAGTCATTTGATCAATTATCAAGAATCTTTCCGGATTTGTAATTCCTTATCTAGAAGGAATCTCATGATTCAAAAAAAGGGAAAATGATAAAAAAAGCAATGAGAAATTTGTAGAAAAATTATGGATTTCTAGAAATAATAAAATATTCGAAAAGTGGCAAATTACCAAAATACCCCTAGAAGAATGGATAATTATAGAAATGCCACTCTAATTAGAATCAGAGCATCTACCGTGACCATCCGAGCAAAATCTTTCGAACTCAAATCTCAACCGTCGGATCTCCTCCAAAATTTGATATGATCTAGAACGAACACGCATGGATCATCACATCCAACGACTAGTATTCAAAGCCAAGGTCGGCAAGGCTATGATCGGAGTTGATATCTCCAAAAAATTATTCAGAAAGTTCGATCTCTAAATAACGAAGATGCTGGAGCTCTCAATGTCGGTTTAAGCTCCTTCTATAAAGTCGGAAGTAGGAGCAACAATACGGAATAAGAATCGAGAAAGGTCGATCCCCTAATTGAAGGCAATAAGCGTTTAGATTATGGGTCTCCTACCCTCAGATTTCTTCCAAATTCGAGAGCAATCCTCCACCATTTCTCTTCAAACTTATTCCTACAGTTTCTCAACAAGATTACCCACAAGTTCTATGACGGAATAGAGTGTTGAAAGTGCCCAGAAACCATTCCCCCAATTCAATCCGCCATTGAAAAACTTCAAGAAAAATTTGAAAATCCAATCCGAGGATACATGATGACACGTCGAGCAAGAATGATTCCAATCAGTTTCTGCACCTCCAAGGAATGCTTCCATAGAAGACCATGAAGAAAAATAACCTCGAGAGCGTGCCAAATTGAAGGAAATAGGTTTCAAAATTAAATTCGAGATAAGAGTCAAAATTCCTATCTACGGTCTCTTTTCCTTCAAATTAAGGATTCCTCTAGCTTCAGAGGAAGAAGTTGAGTAAACTTGATGAAGAAATCGAGAGCTGAAACGTCGTAGAATAAGTTACCCACGAGATAAAAAATCTGGCATTTCGAGTGAGTTGCATAACGAGAACGATTTCCGGAAATTAAGGTCCTACACTCAAAGACGTTCCTCCAAACCAATTCCTTTAGCCTGAAGATAGGATATGGAAGAGGTTCAATGAAGAAATAGAGTCTTGAAACCCCTAGAATCGGCTACCCAATAAGAAATCCTTTGTTTTATCTCCAGCGATAAATCAGATTTTGGATGAACTTTGGTAGCGAATATCTTAGGCTACGATCCACGAGAAGTTATCAAATAAATCCCTAGCCCTTTCTTGTAACATCCATCTTTAAGTTTCATGAAGAAATCGAGGAGAGAAACGTTGTAAATGTGGCTGTACAGGCCGATTTTCAGATGGCGGCGATGCGAAAAATGCGCATCTTCTTCCTGTTCAGAGGAAGAAAGCATTGATACGGCCAGTTCAACTGAACTGTCCAAGTCAACTTAAAGTTTGATCTTTTCTCGAGTTTTCTCAGTAGATCTTATTTTATGAAATGTTGTATGAATCCTTATCCCAAGAGGTTATATAAGGTAATGAAGTTTGGGAGTTATTGGAAAACTTTAGTTAGCGAAACCAAGATATGGGAGAAAATGCTCATCGCGATCCATATGACTTTACCTCCTAGGATAACTAGAGTGGTATCCCTGAAATAATAGATTCCCCAAATGTACCCTTGGTCTCTAGTAGATACTACATGCACAATATCATGCTGGGCTATTCCTAAGAACTAATAAGTTCCAAGCTTGACTCAAGACGTTATGCATAAACCTAGGATCACCAAGAATCCAAGAAAACACCTAGGTTAATGCAAACATCATGCTTAACAAGTTGCTAGGATCCATGCCTGAAGTAACCATTATCTCACTTCACGAAGTGTACCGCGAGGCCCCTATTTCTCTTTAGGTGGGATGCTATGGTATATGTACCATGAGCAGGATTCCATGATGAACTTATTATCTCCCTCACCTAAATGAGATTCCCTGCACCACGATTTGCTAGCAGGATGCCACGATTATGACAACGCCACCTATGCACTCATGGGGAGAAAATTAAGAGTTACTTCGGAAGAGTTTTCATGGTTAAAATACGATGCATGACATGACAACCTCTAAGGTTTAATATCCTAGCTCAAGGCTTAGACATGCTCCAAATTACCAACTATTTTCTGTAAGGTCTATTTTATATGACATGAGAATAAATTCAATTCAAGTTGGTTGGAGCAAGTTCGGAACCTAAAACTCATGCTAGTTATTATGGGTTCAAATGATTACGGAGGTCATGTTCATGAAGCCTTGGAAGGCATTGGAAGGCATGAAGCGGAGCAACTTCGAAATAACTCAAGAAAGTTACACCTTATGCCTCAAGAAAATTTGTGTTTTCGCATCGAATGCTAGGTAACACCCTTTTGTTTTAAAATGTCTTGTGTTGTCGTTCCTTATTCTGTGTTTTCGCATCAAGGTCATTTCATAAAGGTCCTACTAGGAGTTGAATCTAGGTCGTTGGATTCAAAGTCCAAAGTGCTAACCACTACACCATAGAATCCCTTATAAAAATTTATTTTGGAATGGTTTTCCTATTTTATGCAGATTCCACAAGAAGAGAGATCCTATCACGAGTCAAACTCAAGTTATTGGATTCCAAGTTCTAGAGTTGTTTTATCTAACTCGTTGTGATCTTGAGCACCTTTAGAGTGGTTGCAGAAGTATCCCTCCAATGTTGATTGAAGCTCTTGGAGAACATGTAATTTTATATATTTCTTATAGTTAATTTATATATTGTTGTATATTACAAACAAATTGAAATAATACTTTACATCCCAGTCTTTCTTTCTTCCGTGCAAAACTTAACATGAAAACTATATTATTTCAATATTCACTCGAGAAACAAGGGGTGAAAACTATATTATTTCAAACCCTCCATTATTGCTTCTACTTTGCGTGAAAATGCTTCCACTAAATCATGTTGCTAACTAGGTTGTTTGATTTGGTTCAATTCTTGGGTCCACTAGATTGAATCGACCTAGCTCAATAAAATTCTTGATAATATAAAAATTATAAGTTTCTTAAATTAGGTTAACTTAAAAGTTTAACCCCTAATTTTTTTTTAGAATGTTTAGCTTTATTTCTAGTTGATCTCTAAATGCTTAAAAGTATCTAATAAGACTTCTATTTAAGGAACTTTTCTCTTTAAAAAATGTAAGACTTCAGGTTTATTATTAAGGAATTTCAAATGAGTGATTTGATATATCATAGAGGACAAAAATATTTATTTGTTTCAAATATCTTATGTTGACCATTCTTTTTTGTCAAGTATTTTGAATATTATCATTGTGAATTACTAATGGCATTAGATTGAATCTCATTAATAACAATATCCCAAAACTCAGGTAAAGATGACATCAAAATTAATACTTTAATTTCATCTTCAAAATTTATTTCCACTTGACTGTTAATCATAATAGTGACCGTGCACAAATATTTACAACCTTAAAAGGTAGAAATTATAAGGAGTACAAGAGAAGAGTGCTTAAAATAGTTTCAAAATATATAAAAAAAAAATAGTAGGAATTGGTCAAAGTCAACATNAATGAGGGTAACATTTTTTTTTATTTCTATACTATATTAGGCCCTTTGGTTTGTTGGCTTTACAGATGAGTTTACCATTTACATGTTTTCATTTTTCTACTTTGTCTGCTTGCATTTAGAAATGAAGCAAAATTAGTCTAAGGGTTTAGATTGTTATAATTCTAATTTTTAACTAAAAAAAAAAAGTCTCGTTGTCATGCTTAAAACTACCCTAAGGGTATAATCGACCTATTATCTATTGGCTTTATTGCCTTAATCTTTTGATGATAACAAACCTACCTTCAATTATTAACAATTCTTAGTATTTTGTCCACAGTGTAAGGTTGGGAACAACGATTTCAACGTCTTTTTTGGTTCACTCAAATTAGAGATAAAACGAAGAAGTTCCAGTCAAAACAAATACCCAACGTGATGATGTGGTGGAAAAATTGACATCATGGACCAATCAAATTCAAAACAAGATACCTGATGTGATGATATGGTGACAAAATTGACATTATGGACCAACGGCAAAATTGACATCATAGACCAATCGAAGTATGACATTTATAAATTTGGTAGAGTAACAAATGCTGGAGTTTTCAATTACATTTATAAAAATTTTCCATTACTTTTAAATTATAAAATATTTCAATTACATTTATAGTTACCTTTTAAATGGAAAGAAATTATAAAGATTTCATATACATTTTATAAAAACTGGTTATTACTTTTAAATCGAAAGAAATTATAATGATTTTATTTAGTTTTCATAAAAATAATTATTTGAATTACAAAATCATTTCAATGGGAAGGATTTCATTTAGATTTATAAAACTTTTAATTATTTTTAAAATGTTACTCACAGTTTTCATTAACATTTTTGTATAGTTTATATATATATATAATAATAATAATAATAATAATAATAATAATAATAATAATAATAATAATAATAATGAATTTAAAATGTTCTTTAATATTTATTTAAAATTATATATATATATATATATATATATATTTAAATGGAACATGTTGTTTATAATTTTTTACATAAATTTAAAATAAATAAATATTATTTTTCGTGGTCCACGTTTCCGTTCACGTTTTAGTGGTCCATATCAATTCCTATTTTTACAACTTAATCACCATTTAAACTCATTACCTCTTAATATTTTTCACAACACAACACATAAAGAACATTTGTTTACTGGATCTAATTTTTTTTTTAAAAAGCCTCCATTGTTACTCTCTCCAAGCTTCCAATTCTATTTTTTTTATCTTATTCTTGAGAGAGTTGTCTATTATTTAAGAGTGTTTATCTTATTCCGGAGAGAGATGTCTATTATTTAAGAGTGTTGTGGTGTGTTTCTTATCTTATTCCTGAGAGAGATGTCTATTATTTCAGAGTGTTGTGGTGTGTTTCTATAAGATTTCAGACAATTGTACTGGTTTGATCTTGAGCCGTGGAAATGATTGAGTTTGCTCTTGAACTCGTAAAAAGATCGGTGTACTGGTTTGATCCTGAGCCGTGCAAAGGATTGAGTTTGCTCTTGAACTCGTAAAAAGAGCGGTGTACCGGTTTATCCTGAGCCGTGCAAAGGATTGAGTTTGCTCTTGAACTCGTAAAAAGTGCGGTGTACCAGTTTGATCCTGAGTCGTGCAAAGGATTGAGTTTGCTCTTGAACTCGTAAAAAGAGCGGTGTACCAGTTTGATCCTGAGCCGTGGAAAGGATTGAGTTTGCTCTTGAAGTCGTAAAAAGAGCGGTGTAGCGGTTGGGCTCTGATCCGAGGAAAGAGTCAGAAAATTTTATTCAAAGTTTTATTCAAATTCCTACTATAAAACTAAGGTGTTATATTTTCTAACCCTTTTCCTATTTAAGTTCTAAATTATTGTTAAGTTTTATTGCATGGTATCAAGTTTGATTGTTATTAAAAAAAAAAAAAAATTAATAACTACATTGTTGAAACCCTATTCACGGGTTGTCATATCGATCCAACATTATCCTTCTACCAACAGGAGCAAAAGGCAACGTTACTATGTGAAACTAGTTTCATGTCATTTATTCAACAATAAGGGTGTTAGCATGCATTTGGAAATGAACCCTTATTTAAAAAATTTAGATAAAATAGAAAAGAATTGTTATCTCAAAGACAATGATACTATGTGAAACTAACCTCAAGATGCTTCCTTAACTCTTAGGGGCGGTAAACCAACGGTTCCTTCATCCAAGACCCATGGCCCAACTCCCAACATGGAAGGGATAATCTATAGAATCATTCCAAGAACCCTAACGGATGGGTTACAAACTCACATTATCAAGCTCGACAACAAACAATGTCGCCGGCAAACTTAGGAAGACTACATGAAATTACGAATATATCAATGTAGGATTTTTTAATTTACCGATTTTTAACATGTTAAATTATGTAAAATTACTCGCAAAGAAGAATATTTTAGAGAGCCCTTCCTTTTTATTTAAGATTTTGATATTTAAGAAAAGAGAAAATGAATAGAAATAGGAGACATTTTATAGATTTAGGAGGAGTAAGTGAAAACAAAAAGGGAGTCATCGACCCATTTTCGGTGGGTTCTCCAAACACGGATTGCAAGTTAAAAGAGGTTTAAAACAAAGTAAAATGTTTTCTCGAAATAGAAAAAAGAATTAAAATATAATGAACATATATATTTACATTATATTGCAAATTAAAAGAGGTTTAAAACAAAGTAAAATGTTTTCTCGAAATAGAAAAAGAATTAAAATATAATGAACATATATATTTACATTATATTGCAAATTAAAAAAGGTTGAAAACAAAGTAAAATGTTTTCTTGAAATAAAAAAAGAATTAAAATATAATGAACATATATATTTACATTATATTCAAAATAAAGTTTATAGGTTCAAGTACAAAATAAGGGAAATGTTGAAAAAAATCATTTTAAAATATCAAAAATAGCTGGTGTTGTTTGTCTAATTGAAAACAAAGTAAAATGTTTTCTCGAAATAAAAAAAGAATTAAAATATAATGAACATATATATTTGCATTATATTCAAAATTGAGTTTATAGGTTCATAGTACAAAATAAGGAAAATGTTGAATATGGAAAATATGGAGTGAGTACAAGAGTTAGCGTAAGTTAATAGTGGGTGCTTGGATACCACAATGATGATAACAAACCTACCTTCAATTATTAACAATTCTCAAATGCTCTACCACTGAGCTATGGACCCATTTCGCATGATTTCAACTTTAGTGACTCCTTCTACCGAGTGTCAAAACAAAAGTGTAAAAAGTGTGTCCAAAATAAAAGGGCCCAACCAAGTTCAAACGGGTGACCGGTCAAATTCTCTACCACTGAGCCATGGATCCATTT
The DNA here is from genome assembly GCF_002806865.2 of Cucurbita pepo subsp. pepo. Classification (NCBI taxonomy): domain Eukaryota; kingdom Viridiplantae; phylum Streptophyta; class Magnoliopsida; order Cucurbitales; family Cucurbitaceae; genus Cucurbita; species Cucurbita pepo. Next base: position 12,000,147 of record NC_036638.1, read on the forward strand.
TGTAGGATTTTAACCTTAGTGACCCCGTAGACATAGTGTCGGTCCAAAAAGTGTAACAAATTTCTATCCTAGATAGAAGGGCCCAACTAGGTTCGAATTGGTGACCTCTTGATCTGCAATTAAATGCTCTAACATTGAGCTATGGTCCCATTTTGTATGATCTCAACCTTAGTGACCCCTTCTACAGATTATCGGTCCAAAAGTGACCCTACCGAATCGACTATGGACCAAGTTTGTATAAATTGGTGGATTACCTATCTAGAATTAAACACAGGTCGTTAGATTCAAAGTCGAAAGTGCTAACCACTACACCATAGAACCACTTGTTAAACTTTATTTTGGCAGCGATTTTGATAAGCGTCAACAACGCTGGATTTTGCAAAGCTAGAGGTCGTAGTATCCTTAGAGACTTTCACAAGGTGTTTTCAACTTCTTTTATAGGTAATTGAACTTTTGAGTCCATGCAAATGATTGGTTGGATTAGTATCAGTTTGAGAAGACAGAGGAGAGAAGAGAGACTTTGTTAGAAACTCTCCCATAGGTAATCTCCCAAGGTGTTTTCAACTTCTTTTATAGGTAGAATTTTAAAATCAAACCACAACAAAATTTACTTTTATCTAGCAAAATTATTTTTTGTTTCAAACAAGATTATTCCCTTCTTTTTCTAAAACTAAATTTGACTCTCCCAATAGATTTTAATAGTTTTGTTAATTAAATTTTCTTTAAATTTGTTGTACACAGAGTACAATGGAAATAATACTTTTTTTTATTTTTTTTTTTTTACAATTTTGTAATTTGTATGGTATTATTGGAGGCTTTTGAATGAAATATGATAATTGATTCTCTGTCCTCTTTGACAATTTTAGATACCTCCATATCCGATATTTGATGCGTCACGTTTCATTATGAGATCTGCCCTTGGGTCAATAAGACTTAAGCAGAGAGTTTATTTGACTAATGAATTGATTTTTTTGGGTTGTAGAGATATCCCTTACAAATCAAGACTTTGTATTATTTTGAAGACACTCATCAAGACATTTGTAAATGTCCGTGATATCTTGAAGGATATAAGACACGTAATAGAGAACCAAATTTTTTTTTGAAGTTGGCTTTTCTAGGATACGTCATCACCAAATTTTGAAACAAAGACCATTGGATGGGTTTTAATAAGGCTCAAATAAATTTAAAAATAAAAAAAACCAATCTTAGTTTGATATTATTTGATTTTGGGTATGGACACAACTAGCTGATTTCTTTTGATTACATTAATGAATGTATGTAGATGTTTAAAGCGTTGATCTTAATGGTTTTAGAAAATATCAACACATCATCAATATAAACTATCGAAATTTTTTGAAAGGATTGAAAATATCATTCATAATCTTCTGAAATTCGGATGGAGCGTTTTTTAGCCTAAATGACATGACGTTCCCCTCATATTTTCTAATTGGACATTAAATGCTATTTTATATTTGTCCTTTTAAGAAATTAGAATTTTCCGAAATCCCAATTTCATGTCGAATTTTATAAAAACATTTGACTCTAAATTCTTTTTATCAAATCATTTTTGTTTTGGATTGGATATCTTATTTATTCTAAAACCTTATTCAAAGGTTTGTAGTTAATTACTGGTATCAGAATTTCTGGTTTTTTTTCACCATGTTGTTAACCTAAAATGTCAGAAATGACAACCGGCTCTTTGGAGACCTTATCAATTTCCTCTACAAAATATCACCTAAAATGTCACAGTATTTAGTGTTTGATACTTTTTGACTTAACCCTAGGGTTCTATTTACGGTGAACTTGTGATTATTTTTGTCAAATTATATATTTGAATACCTAATACATTAAGATATAATATCTTATTTAAATAATATTAAAATGTGGTAGAATATCATAATATATGTTTAATTAATATGAATATCATTCAAATTTTAAATATATATTTTTATTTAATGTTTATGATACACATCAATTATTTTAATATTTAACATATCAAATACGTTAATATGTTTTGATATTATACTTCAAGACTATAGGAACTTTCTCAGAGGACCTGAGAGTTACATCGGCCCACAATGCATCTCATGGACGATGCAAAACTATGGTGGCGCTTGAAGGTGAATTGTATAAAAAACTGGTCATGCACCAAAAGATTATGGGAAGACCATTGATGGAATTGAAGCACTCGACGCTCCCCTGTATGGGTTTCCAATCAAAGACCTAATGTTTGATGTTGACTCTTTTGAAGAAAGAGCCACGTGATCGAACAACAAGAAACGTGGCGGTATCTCTGAGAACTCTATCACACACATAAAAAAACGTGTCCAAGAGTTAGACATTACACAGAAAATCTGGCTTTCATCGAGGAGACCCGAGTTTGATTCTCGACAATGAAATTTTATTTTCTTATTTCTTTTATTTTATAGTTTCATCTTTTGTCACCAATTATATTTAAACTTTACCTAGGTTTGAGAAGCACTATAATGGATGAGTTCAATAGTATCTTAAATTCAAAAGGCTTTTATGAACTTGGTTTGAGAGGCACTATAATGGTCAAGTTCAATAGTATCTTAGATTAAAAAGACTTTTAACTATTAAATCATAGATATTTGGTTCAATTTCAACCAGTGAGGTTGAGGTCATTCAAATGGTTAATGTGATAATTTGGTCATTTTCAAGGTCTCTTTTGTTGAACGTCATCATGGCTGAGATGACTGAGATGAGCACCAGAGTGAGTTTGACAAGGAGGGTCGTAGAGAACAACACCCCAAGCCAAGCTCATGTTGGGCTTAACAAACTGAAAATCCAAAAACACAAACCCTTAAATGGGAACCAGGATGCTAAGGAATTAAAAAAACTTTATTTTTGATGTTGAACACTACTTGAAGGTTACAGGAACTTGCTCATAGGACCTAAGAGTTACGTTGGCCACAATGCATCTCATGGACGGTGGCGCTCGAAGGTGGATGATATAAAAAATGGGTCATGCACCATAAACTCATGGGAAGACCGTTGATGAAATCGATGCAATCGACGCTCCCATTGATGGGTTGCCAATTAAAGACCTGCGTTTGATGTTGACTCTTTTGAAGAAAAAGCCACACGATCGAACACCTCGAAATGTCGTGGTAGCCCTAAGAACTCTATCATACGACCTGAGAGTTGAGGGCTACAGGAACTTTCTCATACGACCTGAGAGTTGCGTTGGCCGCAATGCATCTCATGGACGATGCAAAACTATGGTAGTGCTCGAAGGTGAATGGTATAAAAAATGGGTCATGCACCATAATCACATGGGAAGATCGTTGATGGAATCGATGCAATCGACGCTCCCCTGGATGGGTTGCCAATTAAAGATCTAACATTTGATATTAACTCTTTTGAAGAAAGAGCCACACAATCGAACAGCTCGAAACATCGCGGTAGCCTTGAGAACTCTAAAACACATAGGGAAGGACGTGTCGAAGAGTTAGACATTAAGCAAAAGATCATGCTAAAACTCTTCAGCGATCTGACAAAAGACTTCAGGATATATACACCAAAAATCTATTGTCTTCCAGCGGTCAGGATATCTGGCTTTCACCCAGGAGACCTGGGTTTGATTCCCGGCAATGGAATGTTATTTTCTTATTTCATTTTATTTTACAGTTTCTATCTTAGACTAAAAAGACTTTTATGAACTTCGTACGTAAGAGTTATGTTATAGATATGTTGTTCAATTTCAAATGGTTAATGCGATAATACAGTCGTTTTTGAGGTCTCTCTTGTTGAACGACATCATGGTTGAGATGACCAGGTGATTCAAATAGTTAATGCGATAATCCAGTCGTTTTCGAGGTCTCTCTTGTTGAACAACGTCATGGTTGAGATGAGCAGGTGATTCAAATGGTTAATGCGATAATCCAGTCGTTTTCGAGGTCTCTCTTGTTGAACGACGTCATGATTGAGATGAGCAGGTGATTCAAATGGTTAATGCGATAATACAGTCGTTTTCGACGTCTCTCTTGTTGAACGACATCATGGTTGAGATGAGCACTCGAGTGAGTTTGACAAGTTGGGCTGTAGAGAACCACACCTCAAGCCAAGTTCATGCGGGCTTAACAAACTTAAAATCCAAGAACACAACCCCTTAAATGGAAATCGGGATGCTAAGGAATTAAAAATCTTTATTTTTTTTTACGTAGAACAATACTTGAAGGTTACTGGAACTTGCTCATAGGACCTAAGAGTTACGTTGGTCGCAGTGCATCTCATGGACAATGCAAAACTATGGTGGCGCTCGAAGGTGAATGGTATAAAAAATGGGTCATGCACCATAAACTCATGGGAAGACTATTGATGGAATCGATGCAATCGACGCTCCTTTGGATGAGTTGCCAATCAAAGACCTGATGTTTGATGTTTACCCTTTTGAAGAAAGAGTCACACGATCGAACAGCTCGAAACGTCGCGGTAATTCTGAGAACCCTTCACACACATGAAAGGACGTGTCGAAGAGTTAGACATTACCACTTCATTGAAGCATATTGTATGATTGATGTTTCTTGGTTCACATCATACTTTCTTTTGGAGATGTGGGTTATCAATTCCCGTACAACTCGCATGGAAAGCGAGCACTCTACCATCTAAGCTACATCTCCACAATTTTTACGTCACAAAACCCTAAACGTCTCGTCATGAATAATAGTGAAAATAAAAAATATCGCTACTCCTTATGTCATATATAAGGAAATATTGAATAGAAATAAAATAGTAATAACGAATAGTTTCTTTTGGAGATGCGAGGTATCAATCCCCGTATCTCTTGCATGCTAAGCAAGCAATCTACCATCTAAGCTACATTCCCACAATACTTATATCAAAAAACCCTAAATGTCCCGTCATCAATTCTAGTGAAAATGAAAAAATATCTCCGCTAATTATGTCATAAATAAGGAAAGGTTGAATAGAAGTAAAATATTAATAACAAATAGTTTCTTTTGGAGATGTCAGATATCCCCTTACCTCTAACATGCTAAATGAGCTCTACCATCTAAGCTACATCCCCACAATTCTTGCATCATAAAACCCTAAATTTCCCATCATAAGCTACATCCCACAATTCTTGCATCATAAAACCCTAAATTTCCCATCATAAGCTACATCCCCACAATTGTTGCATTGCCTGGTGAGCTCGCCGTTGAGGGTGTGCCTTACAGAAGATCGAGCAACCTTTCTTTCCCTACCTTGTATGCTTTTCCGCTTATCGTGCAACTAGCCAACTAGCCAAAGAGAGAGGGAGAGGGATCATGTCAATCAATTTGTATGTGCATTTTGTCCGTCCTGTACTTGCTTGCTTAGCTTTCTTAACCAACATCTCCGATTTCCTCCGAACCAAGAGGTCCTGCTTATCTATACCCAACAGTCACACTTTCAGCCGAAAGACTGATTTTTTTTCATAAAGTCGGAGAATTGTGGGTTTTATGATGCATATAAGCCCTCTCTCTCTCGAAATATGTGTGTGTTTGTGGATGTATTACTCTCTTTTATTAATGAAATATGGCATAGTCATAATGATATTATGAGTATCTTTTCTATCCCTCCCTTCTGTATCGCTATATAAAGAATATGAAGATTATAAGTAAAAGTGTACAAGTAATTTGTTACTTTTGAACTTAAAATGCTTATAATTTAATTTATCTTTGTTATCAACAATAATTATCAAACGGTATATAATTTTGTCCAAGTAAGGTCGCTTCTCATAACAAAAACTCATTCGTCGAACTAACTATAAAGGAAGGGTTGGTTGGAAACCATGTCTATACTTCTTTGCTTCAATCACAGGTAACTAAAGATATATAAGAACAACAGAATATGGCATGCCCAGTCAGAACATAAAAAATTTCTTGCCATGTTATAGTTAATGAATATGGTATGCACAAAGATCCGACGTCACACTTCATGATTGGAGACCAATACAGTGAGCTATGGTCGTCCATACCGTCCTTTGGTCCAATTATGTCAAGCAAATGTTGTAGCAAGCAAAGAGTTTTTAATAAGTTTGCTATTGCAAAGAGCTCGGTTTAAGGCACAAATGTCTCTGATGTGAAAGGCACACCAATTCAACAAGATTTAAGTAACCATGAATAAGACACATGATACAGCTTGTAAACGAAACGATGTCCATGACTCTTGTTATTTTCTTCCACTACAAACCTTCTAGCCTCTTGCACTTTTTTGTCATTGACATCCTTAATTGAAATTAGAATTGAAGGAAACACTTCTCCACAACTCATTATGGAACACCTTTGATAGATAGTTTCAACAGATTTACTTTGCCGAGGAATACTTTAAAATTCGATATTTATAGTTGAACGCTACTTAAATTGATGAAGTGAAATCTTACAACAGAGGTTAATAAATCGTTTGTCTATTAGAAGAGAGCTTGGAATTAAATTCTTTATAGTTGGGATAAGGGATGTTTTAGTCAAACCAAGTATACTTTTTAGTGTTAAAATAAATTGATTTTTTAGTTTTAATTTTTGTAGGAATAAATTAATTTTGATGTGGTGTTATGTATTTTAATAAAATTAATATTAACTTAATCAACAAAAATTTGTATTTTTTTTTAAATTATAATCTAAATTAATAAAAATACCATTGAACTTTGCACTTTATCTAAAAAAAAACTCATAATTTTTTTAGAAGTTTCAATAATACACTTAATCTTTAAAAAAAAAAATCTATAGAAACTATTAATTTGTTTTTTAAAAAAATACCGTTGAATTTTCAAATTAAAAAAAACTTCAAAACTTCAAAAGTAAATTGAAGGTTATTTTAGGGGATGGTTTTCAAGATCAGTATAAGATCCTGAAAACATAACAAGAAGTAATATCCTAGCTTAAGGTCGCGATTAAGAACCTACTAGTAGGCTACTTACTAAGTTTTACTCACTCCATGTTTATCATTTTTTTTCAAGTAACTAAGAGTTGGTCGTGGATGAGAGCGGACTTTGGAGTGTGGGCCATGGACTAACCTCTGTTTTTAATCTAGTATTTTTTGTTCTTCTTTTAAGTCTGCTTCTTATTTTGTGTTTGTAACGAGTATGTATATGTAACACCCAAAAAATGAAGGAAATTATCTCCCATAAGAATAAGCCACTCATGAAAGACCCAATGGATAGAAAGGAAAAAAATTAAAGGATTAAGCAAGAACAAAGGACTTAGTCAAGTCACTCGTGTACCCTAACAAGTGATTTCACGGAGTTAAAGGCCTTTTGAAAAGGATTGGAAACGAAAAAGTAAATCAAAAGGGCAAAAAAGTCATTTTATCAATTATCAAAAATCTTTCCGGATTTGTAATTCCTTATCTAGAAGGAATCTCAAGATTAAAAAAAAAGGGAAAAATGATAAAAAAGCGATGAGAAATTTGTAGAAAAATTTTGGATTTTTCAAGAAAAATAATAATAAAATATTCGGAAAGTGGTAAATTACCAAAATACCCCTAGAAGAATGGATAATTACAGAAATGCCACTCTAATTAGAATAAGAGCATCTACCGTGACCATCCGAGCAAAATCTTTCGAACTCAAATCTCAACCGTCGGATGTCCTCCAAAATTTGATATGATCTAGAACAAACACGCACGGATCATCACATCCAACGACTAGTATGCAAAGCCAAGGTCGATAAGGCTATGATCGGAGTTGATATCACCAAAAAATTATCCAAAAAGATCGATCTCTAAATAATGAAGATTCTGGAGCTCTCAATGTCAGTTTAAGCTCCTACTATAAAGTCCGAAGTAGGAGCAACAATACCGAATAAGAATCGAGAAAGGTTGATCCCCCAATTGAAGTTAATAAACATTTAGATTGTGTTTCTCCTACTCTCCGATTTCTTCCAAATTCGAGAGCAACCCTCCACCATTTCTCTTCAAACTTCTAAATAACGAAGAATCTGGAGCTCTCAATGTCGATTTAAGCTCCACCTATAAAGTCTGAAGTAGGAGCAACAATACGGAATAAGAATCGAGAAAGGTCGATCCCCCAATCGAGGGCAATAAGCGTTTAGATTATGGGTCTCCTACTCTCAAATTTCTTCCAAATTTGAAAGCAATCCTCCACCATTTCTCTTCAAACTTATTCTTACCGTTTCTCAACAAGATTACCCACAAGTTCTATGAAGGAATATAGTGTTGGATGTGCCTAGAAACCATTCCCCCAATACAATCAACCATTGAAGAACTTCAAGAAAAACTTGAAAATCCAATCCAAGGATACATGATGATTCGTCGAGCAAGAATGATTCCAATCAGTTTCTGCACCTTCAAGGAATGCTTCCATAGAAGACCACAAAGAAAAATAACCTCGAGAGCGTGCCAAATTGAAGGAAATAGGTTTCAAAATTAAATTGGGGATAAGAGTCAAAATTCCTATCTACGATCTCTTTTCCTTCAAATTAAGGATTCCTCTAGCTTCAGAGGAAGAAGTTGAGTAAACTTGATGAAGGAATGCAGAGCTGAAACGTCGTAGAATAAGCTACCCACGAGATCAAAAATCTGGCGTTTTGAGTGAGTTGCATACCGAGAATGATTTCTGGAAATTAAGGGGTTTAATGAAGATAGGATATGGAAGGGGTTCAATGAAGAAATAGGGCCTTGAAACCCCTAGAATTGGCTACCCAATAAGAAATCCTTTGTTTTATCTCCAGCGATAAATCAGATTTTGGCTGAACTTTGATAGCGAATATCTTAGGCTATGATCCATCAGAAGTTATCAAATAAATCCCAAACCCTTTCTTGTAACATCCATCTTTAAGTTTCACGAAGAAATCAAGGAGAGAAACACTGTAAATGTGGCTGTACAGGCCGAGTTTCAAATGGCGGCGATGTGAAAAATGCGCATCTTCTTCCTGTTTAGAGGAAGAAAACGATGATACGGCCAGTTCAACTGAACTGTCCAAGTCAACTCAAAATTTGACCTTTTCTCGGGTTTTCTCAGTAGATCTTATTTTATGAAATGTTGTATGAATCCTTTTCCCGAGAGGTTATATAAGATAATGAAGTTTGGGAGTTATTGGAAAACTTTAGTTAGCCAAACCAAGATATGGTAGAAAATGTTCATCGCGATCCATATGACTTTACCTCCTAGGATAACTAAAGTGGTATCCCTAAAATAATAGATTCCCCAGATGTACCCTTGGTCTCTAATAGATACTACGTGCACAATATCATGCTGGGCTATTCCTAAGAACTTATATGTTCCAAGCTTGACCCAAGACGTTATGCATAAACCTAGGATCACCAAGAATCCAAGAAAACACCTAGGTTAATGCAAACATCATGCTTAACAAGTTGCTAGGATCCATGCCTGAAGTAACCATTATCTCACTTCACGAAGTGTGCCACGAGGCCCCTATTTCTCTTTAGGTGGGATGCTATGGTATATGTACCATGAGCAGGATTCCATGATGAACTTATGCACTCATGGGGAGAAAATTAAGAGTTATTTCGACATGGTTAAAATACGATGCATGACATGACAACCTCTAAGGTTTAGTTCCTGAAAACGAAACAAGAAGTCATATCCTAGCTCAAGTTTTAGACATGCTCCAAATTACCAACTATTTTCTATATGGTCTATTTTATATGACATGAGAATAAATTCAAGATTTCAAGAAAAATTGTGTTTTCAATGCCAGGTAGGTCTATTTTATATGACATGAGAATAAATTCAAGATTTCAAGAAACTTGAAATTTGTGTTTTCGCATCGAATGCTAGGTAAAACCCTTTTGTTTTAAAATGTCTTGTGTTGTCGTTCCTTATTCTGTGTTTTCACATCGTTGAACCCAGGTGTTGGATTCAAAGTCCAAAGTACTAACCACTGCACCATAGAACCCCTTGTAAAAATTTATTTTGGAATGATTTTCCTATTTTATGCAGATTCCACAAGAAGGGAGATCCTATCATGAGTCAAACTCAAGTTATTGGATTCAAAGTTCTAGAGTGGTTGTAGAAGTAACCCTCCAGTGTTGATTGAAGCTCTTGGAGAACATGTAATTTTATATATTTCTTATAGTTAATTTATATATTGTTGTATATTACAAACAAATTGAAAGAATACTTTACATCCCCGTCTTTCTTTCTTCCGTGCAAAACTTAACATGAAAACTATATTATTTCAATATTCACTCGAGAAACAAGGGGTGAAAACTATATTATTTCAAACCCTCCATTATTGCTTCTACTTTGCGTGAAAATGCTTCCACTAAATCATGTTACTAACTAGTTGGTTTGGTTTGGTTCAATTCTTGGGTCCACTAGATTGAATTGACGTAGCTCAATTAAACTCTTGATAATATAAAAATCATAAGTTTCTTAAATTAAGTTAACTTAAAAGTTTAACCCCTAATCTTTTTTAGAATGTTTAGCTTTGTGTCTAGTTGATCTCTAAATGCTTAGAAGTATCTAATAAGACTTCTATTTAAGGAACTTTTCACTATAAAAGATGTAAGACTTGAGGTTTATTATTAAGGAATTTCAAATGAGTGATTTGATATATCATAGAGGACAAAATATTTATTTGTTTCAAATATCTTACGTTGACCCTTCTTTTTTGTCAAGTATTTTGAATATTATCATTGTGTTACTAATGGCATTAGATTGAATCTCATTAATAACAATATCCCAAAACACATCCAAATTAATACTTTAATTTCATCTTCAAAATTTATTTCCACTTCTGCACAAATATTTAATCATAATAGTCAAAGTCAACATTTATTTCAAAAAAAATTTCAAAATTTATTTCCACTTATGCACAATTATTCCCACTTATGCAAAAAATTATTTCCATTGTTTTTTGTCAACCAAATTAATACTTTAATCATAATAGTCACCCGTGCACAAATATTTACAACCTTAAAAGGTAAAATTATAAGGAGTACAAGAAAAAAGTGCTTAAAATAGTTTCAAAATATAGAAAAAAAATAGTACAAATTGGTCAAAGTCAACATCCATTGATCACTTATGGCACACCACAACACA
>NC_036638.1:12011207-12014651 GCF_002806865.2 Cucurbita pepo subsp. pepo
AGAAGTTATCAAATAAATCCCAAGCCCTTTCTTGTAACATCCATCTTTAAGTTTCACGAAGAAATCGAGGAGAGAAACACTGTAAATGTGGCTGTACAGGCCGAGTTTCAGATGGCGGCGATGCGAAAAATGTGCATCAACTTCCTGTTCAGAGGAAGAAAACGATGACTTGGCCAGTTCAACTGAACTGTCCAAGTCAACTCAAAATTTGACCTTTTATCGGGTTTTCTCAATAGATCTTATTTTATGAAATGTTGTATGAATTCTCGAGAGATTATTTAAGGTAATGAAGTTTGGGAGTTATTGGAAAACTTTAGTTAGCGAAACCAAGATATGGGAGAAAATGTTCATCACGATCCATATGACTTTACCTCCTAGGATAACTAAAGTGGTATCCCTAAAATAATAGATTTCAAGACGTTATGCATAAACCTAGGATCACCAAGAATCCAAGAAAACACCTAGGTTAATGCAAACATAGTTCTTAACAAGTTGCTAGGATCCATGCCTGAAGTAACCATTATCTCACTTCACGGAGTGTACCGCGAGGCCCCTATTTCTCTTTAGGTGGGATGCTATGGTATATGTCATGATTTGCTAGCAGGATACCACGATTATGACAACGCGACCTATGCACTCATGGGAAGTGGTAACACCGTTTTTGTTGTAAAATGTCTTCTGTTGTCGTTCCTTATTCTATGTTTTCACATCAAGGTCATTTCATAAAGGTCATACCGGGAGTTAAACCCAGGTCGTTGGATTCAAAGTCCAAAGTGCTAACAACTACACCATAGAACCCGTTGTAAAAATTTATTTTGGAATGGTTTTCCTATTTTATGCAGATTCCACAAGAAGGGAGATCCTATCATGAGTCAAACTCAAGTTATTGGATTCAAAGTTCTAGAGCTGTTTTATCTAACTCGTTGTGATCTTGAGCACCTTTAGAGTGGTTGCAGAAGTAACCCTCCGGTGTTGATTGAAGCTCTTGGAGAACATGTAATTTTTTATATTTCTTATAGTTAATTTACATATTGTTGTATATTACAAACAAATTGAAATAATACTTTACATCCCCGTCTTTCTTTCTTCCGTGCAAAACTTAACATGAAAACTATATTATTTCAATATTCACTCGAGAAACAAGGGGTGAAAACTATATTATTTCAAACCCTCCATTATTGCTTCTACTTTGCGTGAAAATGCTTCCACTAAATCATGTTGCTAACTAGGTTGTTTGATTTGGTTCAATTCTTGGGTCCACTAGATTGAATCGACCTAGCTCAATTAAACTCTTGATAATATAAAAATCATAAGTTTCTTAAATTACGTTAACTTAAAAGTTTAACCCCTAATTTTTTTTAGAATGTTTAGCTTTGTGTCTAGTTGATCTCTAAATGGTTAGAAGTATCTAATAAGACTTCTATTTAAGGAACTTTTCACTATAAAAGAGGTAAGACTTCAGGTTTATTATTAAGGAATTTCAAAGGAGTGATTTGATATATCATAGGTTGACCATTCTTTTTTGTCAAATATTTTGAATATTATCATTGTGAATTACTAATGGCATTAGATTGAATCTCATTAATAACAATATCTCAAAACTCAGGTAAAGATGACATCAAAATTAGTACTTTAATTTCATCTTCAAAATTTATTTCCATAACTCAGTTGACTAATAATCATAATAGTCACCCGTACACAAATATTTACAACCTTAAAAGGTAAAATTATAAGGAGTACAAGAAAAAAGTGTTTAAAATAGTTTCAAAATATAGAAAAAAAAATAGTAGGAATTGGTCAAAGTCAATATGCATGGATCACTTATGGCACAGCACAACACAAATGAGGGTAACATTTTTTTTTATTTCTCTACTATAATAGGCCCTTTGGTTTATTGGCTTTACAAGATGGAGACATGAAGTTTTCTATGTTCGAAATAAATTTGGTTGATTGTTTTCTTGTTAGCATTGGTACCATCAAAACTTATTTATTTCTTTGAAATGTTTGAGTTTACAATTTACATGTTTTCATTTTTCTACTTTGTCTGCTTGCATTTAGAAATGAAGTAAAATTAGTCTGAGGGTTTTAGGCAGATTGTTATAATTCTAATTTTTAACTAAAAAAAAAATTAGTCTCGTTGTCACGCTTAAAACTACCGTATAGGTATAATCGACCTATTAACCTTCCACCAATAGGAGCAAAAGGCAACGTTACTATGTGAAACTAGTTTCATGTCATTTATTCAACAATAAGGGTGTTAGCATACATTTGTAAATGAACCCATATTTAAAAAATTTAGATAAAAGAGAAAAGAATTGTTATCTGAAAGACAATGATACTATATGAAACTAGCCTCAAGATGCCTCCTTAACTTTAGGGGCGGTAAACAGAGAATCATTCCAAGAACCCTAACGGATGGGTTACAAACTCACATTTCAGTGGGTTCTCCAAGCACGGATTGCAAGTTAAAAGAGGTTGAAAACAAAGTAAAATGATAAAAGGGCCCAACCAAATTCGAACGGGTGACCTCTTGATCTGCAATCAAATGCTTTACCACTGAGCTATGGACCCATTTTGCATGATTTCAACCTTAGTGACTCCTTCTACAGAGTGTCAGTCCAAACTCGTAAAAAGTGTCTGTCCAAAATAAAAGGGCCCAACCAAGTTCAAACGGGTGACCGGTCAAATTCTCTACCACTGAGCCATGGATCCATTTTGTAGGATTTTAACCTTAGTGACCCTTTAAACATAGTGTTGGTCCAAAAAGTGTAACAAAATTTTATCCAAGATAGAAGGGTCTGTTAGGATTGCACAACAACGCACACGCTCGATCTAGATAAACACAAAAAACAGGATAGAGAAAAGAGCAAGGAGAACTCTGGCTAAAAGGATTTTTCTATTGATGACTTCACGTATGTATAGTAAGAGAGAATTACAGAGAATAGAAAGTACTTTTCAAAGCTCTAGCGAATGGTATATATATATAGTTCAGTTTACTATATATAGGTTTATCAGATTTAACCATCTACTATATATAGCCCATTTACTATATATAGCTTTACCCGATTTAATCATCTACTCTATATAGCTATTTACCATATATAGGTTTACCGGATATAATTTTACCAAATATAGCTGTACCGGATATAGCTTTACTAAATATAGCTTTACCGGATATAACCGTTGACCAAGTTATAAATAAGCCGCAGGCTCCATAACTTAACAATTCTCCCACTTGGAGACTGATCTAGTCAACCAAGAATTTCATTCTCAAACGACCATGAGCATCTTCATGGTCTTCATGGCACAATATAAATTGAGGCTTGCACAACCTCAATATTCCAACATCAACACATTTTGTCAACATGTTTGCTGGATTCTTTGCACCCTCTATCTTCTCCAAACACATCACCATCTTTCACTAACCTGCAAGTGAAATGGTAT
>NC_036638.1:12016579-12033204 GCF_002806865.2 Cucurbita pepo subsp. pepo
ATACACATCAATTATTTTAATATTTAACATATCAAATACGTTAATATGTTTTGATATTATACTTCAAGACTATAGGAACTTGCTCAGAGGACCTGAGAGTTACATTGGCCTACAATGCATCTCATGGACGATGTAAAATTATGGTGGCGCTTGAAGGTGAATTGTATAAAAAATGGAATTGAAGCAATCGACGCTCCCCTGTATGGGTTTCCAATAAAAAACCTAATGTTTGATGTTGACTCTTTTGAACAAAGAGCCACATGATCAAACAACAAGAAACGTGACGGTATCTCTGAGAACTCTATAACACACATAAAAAAAAACGTGTTGAAGAGTTAGACATTACACAAAAGATCTGGCTTTCATCGAGGAGACCCGAGTTCGATTCTTGAAAATGAAATTTTATTTTTTTATTTCGTTTATTTTATAGTTTCATCTTTTGTCACCAATTATATTTAAACTTTACCTAGGTTTGAGAAGCACTATAATGGATGAGTTCAATAGTATCTTAAATTCAAAAGACTTTTATGCACTTGGTTATAGTCAAGTTCAATAGTATCTTAGATTAAAAAGACTTTTATGAACTTTGAACCTTTAATAGTGTTATGTCATAGATATTTGGTTCAATTTCAACAAGTGAGGTTGAGGTTATTCAAATGGTTAATGTGATAATCCGGTCATTTTCAAGGTCTCTTTTGTTGAACGCCATCATGGCTGAGATGACTGAGATGAGCACTAGGGTGAGTTTGACAAGGAGGGTCGTAGAGAACCACACCCCAAGCCAAGCTCATGTTGGGCTTAACAAACTGAAAATCCAAAAACACAAACCCTTAAATGGGAACAAGGATGCTAAGTTATTAAAAAGCTTTATTTTTGACGTAGAACAATACTTGAAGGTTACANCTTTCATTTTTATTGTTAGCGGGGATAGCTCAGTTTGGAGAGCGTCAGATTTAAGATTTGAAGGTCACGTGTTCGATCTCCACGTTCACCGCACCTGTTTCTATTTGCATAACCTGACTATTCAATAAAAAAAATTAGTCATTATTTATTTTTAAAATCTCAATGAATCAACGAAAATACCTTTATTGATGAGCGTCAGACTGAAGATTTGAAGGTTATGTGTTCGATCCACGTTCACCTTTCTGTTCACGTTGCATAATTTGACATGTTTAAAATTGCGGGGATAGGTCAATTGGGAGAGCGTCAGACTGAAGATTTGAAGGTTATGTGTTCGATCCACGTTCACCTTTCTGTTCACGTTGCATAATTTGACATGTTTAAAATATAATGAATTAGTGGGAGTGGGTCTCTAGATCTAAAGATAGTGTGGATTCCTAATTCTTTATTTGACTATAAATGCTTATAAGACTTCTTTATTTGACTATAAATGCTCTGTAAGATATTTAGTAAAATGACTCATTTTATTGCATGGAACAATAAAATTGATGTTCCCCTAGAATCGTCAATACATTCTACTTTCAAAGTTGCTAAGTTGAGTTCTTTTGACGTAGGTGATGTAGAATCGTCAATACATTCTACTTTCAAAGTTGCTAAGTTGAGTTCTTTTGACGTAGGTGATGATTTTTCTGATTCGAGGATGAATCCTGAAGAGGGGGATGATGATAAGAATCACGGTGTACAATCTACTTTCAATGTTGATAAGAATATTATTTTCTTATTTCATTTTATTTTACAGTTTCTATCTTAGACTAAAAATACTTTTATGAACTTCGTACCTTTGTTAGAGTTATGTTATAGATATTTTGTTCAATTTCAAATGGTTAATGCGATAATCCAGTCGTTTTCGAGGTCTCTCTTGTTGAACGACATCATGGTTGAGATGAGCAGGTGATTCAAATGGTTAATGCGATAATCCAGTCGTTTTCGAGGTCTCTCTTGTTGAACGACGTCATGGTTGAGATGAGCAGGTGATTCAAATGGTTAATGCGATAATCCAGTCGTTTTCGAGGTCTCTCTTGTTGAACGACGTCATGGTTGAGATGAGCAGGTGATTCAAATGGTTAATGCGATAATCCAGTCGTTTTCGAGGTCTCTCTTGTTGAACGACGTCATGGTTGAGATGAGCAGGTGATTCAAATGGTTAATGCGATAATCCAGTCGTTTTCGAGGTCTCTCTTGTTGAACGACGTCATGGTTGAGATGAGCAGGTGATTCAAATGGTTAATGCGATAATCCAGTCGTTTTCGAGGTCTCTCTTGTTGAACGACGTCATGGTTGAGATGAGCAGGTGATTCAAATGGTTAATGCGATAATCCAGTCGTTTTCGAGGTCTCTCTTGTTGAACGACGTCATGGTTGAGATGAGCAGGTGATTCAAATGGTTAATGCGATAATCCAGTCGTTTTCGAGGTCTCTCTTGTTGAACGACGTCATGGTTGAGATGAGCAGGTGATTCAAATGGTTAATGCGATAATCCAGTCGTTTTCGAGGTCTCTCTTGTTGAACGACGTCATGGTTGAGATGAGCAGGTGATTCAAATGGTTAATGCGATAATCCAGTCGTTTTCGAGGTCTCTCTTGTTGAACGACGTCATGGTTGAGATGAGCACTCGAGTGAGTTTGACAAGTTGGGCTGTAGAGAACCACACCTCAAGCCAAGTTCATGTGGGCTTAACAAACTTAAAATCCAAGAACACAACCCCTTAAATGTAAACCGGGATGCTAAGGAATTAAAAAGCTTTATTTTTTACGTAGAACAATACTTGAAGGTTACTGTTACTTGCTCATAGGACCTAAGAGTTACGTTGGTCGCAATGCATCTCATGGACGATGCAAAACTATGGTGGCGCTCGAAGGTGAATGCTATAAAAAATGGGTCATGCACCATAAACTCATGGGAAGACTGTTGATCCAATCGATGCAATCGACAATCCTTTGGATGGGTTGCCAATCAAAGACCTGATGTTTGATGTTTGATGTTTACCGTTTTGAAGAAAGAGCCACACGATCGAACAGCTCGAAACGTCGCGGTAATTCTGAGAACTCTATCACACACATGAAAGGACGTGTCGAAGAGTTAGACATTACCCAAAACATCATAGTAAAACTCTTGAGCGATTAGACAAAAGACTTTAGGACAACTACACCAAAAATTCATTGTTGTCCAACGGTTTGGATATTTGGCTTTCACCTAGGAGATTCTGGTTTGATTCTCTGAAATTGAATATTATTTTCTTATTTCTTTTTATTTTATAGTTTCATCTTTTGTCACCAATTATATTTAAACTTTACCTCATTTTGAGAGGCACTTTAATGGTCAAGTTCAATAGTATCTTAGATTAAAGACTTTTATGAACATCGTACCTATGTTAGTGTTATGTTCTAGATATTTGTTTCAATTTCAACAAGTGGGGTTGAGGTGATTCAAATGGTTAATGCGATAATCCGGCTATTTTCGAGGTCTCTCTTGTTGAACGCCATCATGGTTGAGATGAGCACCCGAGTGAGTTTGACAAGGAGACTCGAATTTAAACTTTACCTACGTTTGAGAGGCACTATAATGGTCAAGTTCAATGGTATTTTAGATTAAAAAGACTTTGTTAGTGTTACTTTGTACCTTTGTTAGTGTTATGTTATAGACATTTGGTCAAGTTCAACAAGTGGGGTTGAGGTGATTCAAATGGTTAATGTCAATTTATTTGATTCAAATTGTTAATGTGATAATCGAGTTGAATAGTTATAGGTTAATTCCAAGGTCTCTCTTATTGAACGCCAATAAGGTTGAAATGATTGAGATGAGCACGTGAGTGAGTTTGACAAAATTGAAATAAAATCAAATAAAATCACTAAAAAAATGAATAAAATTAAAAAAAATTGAAAAAAAATTAGCCTTATGACACTTCCTTCAACTCGAAGGGCCGTAAATCAAGGATTCCTTTGCCCAAGACCCGTNAAGGATTCCTTCGCCCAAGACCCGTGATCCAACTCCCAACATGGAAATGATAAGCTATAGAATCATTCCAAGAACCTCAATGGATGGGTTACAAACTCACATTACCAATCTCGACAACTGGACGTGTCATCGGCGTTAGAAGAACGATCACATCAGAGCAAGTCATGGGGATAGAAGATCCCGTTGAAGGATGATAGACCAACCGTAATCTTCAGCCCAACGAGCCAAGCTTTTGTAGAAGCAAGAACCCTTGTATTAAAGAAATTAACACCTTGTTATACAAAATTTGGATCACCAATAGATAAAGCTAGAATTAGATAATGAGATCATTGAGAAACAAGATTTGGAACTTTTTTCTAAATTGAGTCACTTCACAATCAAACTTGATCAAGGCTTGATTGAATGACTCAGATGCAATCTACCACAAGAATTGCATGAAACTTAGAAATGACAAAGATATGCTCAGATTTCTATAAGGGGATCGTCTCAATTTGAGAGATCAATTTCATTGATCACAAATATGCTTTTACATAATAATTTGTGGGTATTTATAGTCTCCCAACAAAAGAAGTTAGTGTTTGTGATTTAATCTCGATCCCTTTAAATCTCCACGGAAGATGAAGTCAATTTGAGCATTACAAACTTTATGAAATTAAAATAATAAATAAAGTTTTCTAACCACTCATGAAATAATGCTTGCAACTTCATCCACTACTTCAACCGTGAAAATATTTACTTTTGAATCTCCAAATGGTCTTGACTCAAACGAATCAGCTTATAACACATGAAATGATGGTTGAACCTAGCCTATCCAATTTTGTAGATGAAGTATGAATGCTTGTTGAATCCAATTTTGTAGATCCAATTGGAACACCGTGATTCTTATCATCATCCCCCTCTTCAAAAAGATTCGTCCTCGAATCAGAAAAATCATGGCTCAGTGGTAGAGAATTTGACCGATCACCCGTTTGAACTTGGTTAGGCCCTTTTATTTTGGACAGATACTTTTTACACTTTTGGACTAACACTCTGTAGAAGGGGTCACTAAAGTTGAAATCATGCAAAATGGGTCCATAGCTCAGTGGTAGAGCATTTGATTGCACATCAAGAGGTCACTAGTTCAAATCTGGTTGGGCCCTTTTATTTTGGACAGACACTTTGTTCGATTTACTCTCGACCACCGAGTGTCTAAAGGGAAAAGAAATAAGAATAATTACCGATTTCATGTACATTAAAAAAAGAATGTGGTATCCAAGCACCCACTATTAACATGGTTAAAAACATAATTACCGATTCCATGTACATTAAAAAAAGAGTGTGGTATCCAAGCACCCACTATTAACATGGTTAAAAACATAATTACCGATTCCATGTACATTAAAAAAAGAGTGTGGTANACACATGAAATGATGGTTGAACCTAGCCTATCCAATTTTGTAGATGAAGAATGAATGCTTGTTGAATCTTCTTGGCCTTGGGTCGTGTAATAGGTCCAGTTGGAACACCGTGATTCTTATCATCATCCCCCTCTTCAAAAGGATTCGTCCTCGAATCAGAAAAATCATCACCTACATCAAAAGGACTCAACTCAGCAACATTGAAAGTAGAATGTATACCGTGATTCTCATCATCATCCCCCTTTTCAGGATTTGTTCTCGAATCGGAAAAATCATCACCTATATCAAAAGGACTCAACTCAACAACATTAAAAGTAGGATGTATAGACAATTCTACGGAAAGATCAATTTTATTGTTCCAGGCAATAAAATTAGTCATTTTACTAATGAGTCATTTTACTAAATGTCTTATACGTATTGTGTGCATGTAACAACTTAGTCAAATAAAAAGGAAAACTCATTACTC
Source organism: Cucurbita pepo subsp. pepo (assembly GCF_002806865.2). Classification (NCBI taxonomy): domain Eukaryota; kingdom Viridiplantae; phylum Streptophyta; class Magnoliopsida; order Cucurbitales; family Cucurbitaceae; genus Cucurbita; species Cucurbita pepo. Next base: position 12,022,357 of record NC_036638.1, read on the forward strand.
CTCAGCAACTTTAAAAGTAGGATGTATTAACAATTATAGGGAAGATCAATCTTATTCCATGCAATAAAATTAGTCATTTTACTAAATGTCTTGTAGCACATTATGTGCATGCAACTTAGTCAAATAAAAAGGAAGACTAATTTGTAAGGTATTTAGCTAATTCATTGATATTTTAAAAAGAAATAATCACTATTTTAAATTGAATAGTGAGGAGTCAAATTATGTGACTTGAAATCAAGTGCGGTGAATGTTGATCGAACACGTGACCTTCAGATTTTCAGTCTGACGCTCTCAAAACTAAGTTATCCTCGCTAATATTTAAAAAAAAAAATCATAAGTAAAGGTATTTTCGTCCATTCATTATATTTTAAAAAGAAATAATCACTAATTTTAGATTGAATAATCAAGTTAGGCAACTTAATGGACTTATGCAACGTAAACCAAGTGTGGTGAACGTGGATTAAACATGTAACCTTCAGATATTGAGTCCCAACTGAGCTATCCCCGCTAACATTAAAAATCAAAATTCATGTGTAAAGGTATTTCCGCTAATTCATTATTCATTGAAATTTTAAAAATAAATAATAACTAATTTTTTATTGAATAGTTAGCTTATGCAAATGGAAACAGGTGCGGTGAATGTGGAGATTAAACACGTGACCTTCAAATCTTTAGTTTGACACTCTCCCAAGCTATCCCCACTAACATTAAAAATAAAAATTCATAAGGCTATGCTAACATTAAAAATCAAAATTTGAATAGTTAGCTTATGCAAATAGAAACAACACTGACCTTCAAATCTTTCATTTTGGATTAAATAGTTAAGTTATATGCTACTTAATAATCACCTAAACTATAAGGTGGAGTGAATGCGGATCGAACACAAGACCTTCCAATATTCAATTTGACGCAAAAAATGAATAATCGCATGTTCTAGATTGAATAGTCAAGTTATGCAACTTATTCAACTTATCCAAGCTAGAAAAAGAAATAATCACTCATCACTCATTTTGGATTGAATAGTTAAAGTTATGCTACTTAATAAAGGTGCATGAATGCACTCATCACTCATTTTGGATTGAATAGTTAAAGTTATGCGCTACTTAATAAAGGTGCATGAATGCGGATCGAACACAAGACCTTCCAATATTCAATTTGACGCTCTCCCAACTAAGCCATTCCAAATAACATAAAAACAAATAATCACGTGTTTTAGATTGAATAGTCAACTTATGCATAAGTAAAGGTATTTCTGTTGTCTAAAATAATCACTAATTTTTTAAAGAATAGTCACAAATTATGCAACGTGAACCAAGTGCGGTGAACGTGGATCGAACACATGACCTTCAGATCTTCAGTCTGACGCTCTTCAAACTGAGCTATCCCTGCAAGCATTAAAAATGAAAATTCATCCGGAAAGGTATTTTTGCTGATTCATTGAGATTTTAAAAAGAAATAATGACTAATTTTTTTAGTGAATAGTCAGGTTATGCGAATAGAAACAGATGCGGTGAACATGGAGATCGAATACATGACCTTTAAATCTTAATTCTGACACTCTCCCAACTGAGCTATGGCCACTGATATTAAAAATGAAAATTCATAAGTAAAGGTATTTGCGCTAATTCATTATATTTTAAAAAGAAATAATCACTAATTTTAGATTGAATAGGAATGTTATGCAACGTGAACCATGTGAAGCATTGATTAAACACGTGACCTTTAGATCTTCAGTCTGACGCTCTCCATAGTGAGCTATCCTCGCTAACATTAAAAATGAAAATTCATGTCTAAAGGTATTTCTGCTAATTCATTTTAATTTTAGACACTAATTCATGACTTCCAAATCTTCAGTCTGATGCTCTCCCAATTAAGCTATCCCCACAAACATTAGATATGAAAATTCATCAGTAAAGGTATTTTCGCTGATTCATTGAGATTCTAAAAAGAAATAATGACTAATTTTTTATTGAATAGTTAGGCTATGCAAATAGAAACAGGTGCGGTGAACGTGGAGATCAAACACGTGACCTCATGTTGGGTTTTATGCCCTAAAACTCGTAGTTGGTAAACAAAAACATATTCTATTTTCAATAAAGTTATTATTGATGTTTATTCAGTAAAGATTGTTATTGAATAAAGTGAATTTTACGATAATTAATCTAAATCCAATAAACTAAGAATACTCTAGCTATAGTATGATTACTTGAACTATATGTAGAGACATAAATGTGGATCAAGTTCAAGTATATAGTCAAAATGATCTATAGTACAGGGATAAGGCTGAGTACCTTATCCTGAGGACTCTAAGGATGTGGCCCACTTTTGTATATGATATAAACAATGTGATCACTAAATTGTACATGTGGAGACATGCGAGTGGGGGTGTCCTATGCAATGAGTATTGCATAAGATCGGACCATGAAGAAAATCACTCTCACTTTATAATGACGTTTACTATTGAGACTGATTTTTTCACTTGATGACCTAGGTAACTCGACCTTAATCCTGAACTAACTATGAACTCCTGTTTATTCAGAATTATCCTTAGATTTGCATGGGTGAGAGTGGCCCGAGTTCGGCAACTCAATAAGCCTCCCATTTCAAGGGTAAGACTGGGTGTTCCCTTAAGTACTGACTTAAGGTTTTTAGCAAGGGGCCTCACCCTCTCATTGACCTGAGAGGGATTCGGTTTGGTGGTTGGACCACAAACCAATTGTTCATTAGAGGATAAGTGGGACTTAAGGAACAAGAAGTAACTTTAGGGGAATAACGGTAAATTGACCCAGCTCTAGTTATAAACAACCTGTGAAGGATCGACTTACTAATCATGGTTATATCAAATGGACAAAAATATATCTATAGTGAGGGGAGTGCAACTACTAGGCTATAGTGAAGTGTTCTAGTAGTTAACGAATGTTGGTTAACAAGGTCAATGAGTTTAGCTGGTTAATCTCGAATCGTTGGAGCCTATGAGCTATAGGCCCATTAGGTCCCCCTGCTAGCTCATATCGGACTAAACCTTAGAACAGTGTGACGAGTGAGTTCGAAGTGTTTGAATTCAAATTAGGGAATATGCACTACATATATACGATATATTTAACGGAATTTGTTTTAATTACGAATTAAACAAAAAGAGAGAATTAGAGATATTTAAATAATATTTAAATATTTTAATTATGAATAGGGATTCATAATTGTCGGAATTAATTGGGATTTGCATTTGAATTAATGTAACATATTAAATAAATTGTTTAATTAATCATTTAATATTGTTTGAATTTAAAATTAATTGTTGAATTAAAAGGGGGAAAGTCAAAATGTTACTCCACCTCATTGAAAAATAGTTAGTGGAATATTGAGTGTCAATATATGGTTTAACCAAACTTGCATGTTTGTCAAATAATCCGACAAATTTGAGTAGAATTTTGAGTGTAAAAATTTGGTTTGACCGAGCTTGCATGTCTGCCAAATAAACCCCACAAATTTGAGTGGAATTTTGAGAAAATTTAGTTAACTCAAACTTGCATGCTTGCTCATAATCCCACAAATTTTAGTGGAATTTTGAGCGTCAAAATTTGGTAATTTTAAATTTGTATGAACATGCAAATATGACTCTCCATAGATAGAGTGATCAAGGTACATGGAAATTCTTCTCGAAAAAATTGGAGAAAATCTCTCAAAACTCTCTCTTTACTACTAAATTCCTATCAAGTTTAGTCACTCACCGGAATCCACAATCCCGTTCTAAGGCCGGAGATTAGTAGGGAAGACAGTAGTGGTGGTTCGAAATCGGTTCGTAAGGAAAAATGAATTTGAACTACAAAAAGGTTAGTATTCAAACTCATTGAATTTTAATGCTTTTGAACATGCTAGCTAATGTACTATAATTGATGCACTTAGAGTGCCTAAGATCCAAATTGCTCCGGCACGTGTTATAGTAACACCATCACTTCAAATCTTCTCTGATGCTCTCCAAACTGAGCTATCCCCGCTATCATTAAAAATGAAAATTCATAAGTAATGGTATTTTCGCTAATTCATTATATNGTGGAATTTTGAGCGTCAAAATTTGGTAATTTTAAATTTGTATGAACATGCAAATATGACTCTCCATAGATAGAGTGATCAAGGTACATGGAAATTCTTCTCGAAAAAATTGGAGAAAATCTCTCAAAACTCTCTCTTTACTACTAAATTCCTATCAAGTTTAGTCACTCACCGGAATCCACAATCCCGTTCTAAGGCCGGAGATTAGTAGGGAAGACAGTAGTGGTGGTTCGAAATCGGTTCGTAAGGAAAAATGAATTTGAACTACAAAAAGGTTAGTATTCAAACTCATTGAATTTTAATGCTTTTGAACATGCTAGCTAATGTACTATAATTGATGCACTTAGAGTGCCTAAGATCCAAATTGCTCCGGCACGTGTTATAGTAACACCATCACTTCAAATCTTCTCTGATGCTCTCCAAACTGAGCTATCCCCGCTATCATTAAAAATGAAAATTCATAAGTAATGGTATTTTCGCTAATTCATTATATTTTAAAAAGAAATAATCACTAATTTTAGATTGAATAGGTAAGTTATGCAACTAATCAGGTGCGGTGAACATGGATGGAACACGTGACCTTTAGATCTTTAGTATCACACTCTCAAACTGAGCTATCCTCGCTAATATTAAACCTTTAGATCTTTAGTCTCACACTATCCTTGCTAATATTAAAATTTCATAAATAATGGTATTTTCGTAATTCATTAAAATTTTAAAAATAAATAATCACTAATTCTTGGTTGAATAGTCAAGTTACAGGTGAACGTGGATCAAACACGTGACCTTCAAATCTTCAGTAAGACGCTCTCCCATCTGAGTTATCCCCGTTTTTATTGAATGAATAGGCAGGTTATGCAATTAAAACCAAGTGCGGCGAACGTGAAGATCGAACACGTAACCTTCATATCTTCATTTTGACGCTCTCCCAACTGATCTATTCCTACTAATATTAAAAATGAAAATTCATAAGTAAAGGTATTTCACACAACTTGAATTAGGTGCGGTGAATGCAAATTGAACACGTGACCTTTAGATCTTCATTCTTATGCTTTCCCAACTAAGCTATCCCCACTAACACTAGAAATACAAATTCATCAGTAAAGATAGTTCCGTTAATTCATTGAAATTTTAAAAAGAAATATTCACTAATTTTAGATTGAATAGTCAAGTTATTCAACTTGAATCAAGTTCGGTGAACTTGGATGGAACACGTGACCTTCAGATCTTTAGTCTAACGAATTCATAAGTAAAGGTATTTCCGCAATTCATTGTATTTAAAAAGAAATAATCACTAATTTTAGATTGTATAGTCAATTTATGCAACTTTAATCAAGTGCGGTGAACGTGGATCAAACACGTGACCTTCAAATCTTCAGCTTGATGCTCTTCCAACTGAGTTATCCCCGCTAACATTAAAAATGAAAAACTGCTTACTCGTTAGATAGCTTGGCCTAACTCTATATGGAGCAAATAGTACGGCTACACGGTGTTCCAGTGCCAATAGTATTAGACCGAGACACCTTATGAAATTCGCTTATAAATGGCCACATACGAGGTTCTCTATGGACGAAGATTTCGATCCCCTATCTTTTGGGAAGACGGGGACAAACGACAACTATTGGGCCAGAGGTGGTGCGCAAATTACCAACGCCGCAGTCTAGAAGATTAAAGCTAGGATACAAACGGCACAAAGCCGAGAGAAAAGCTATGCAAACCTAAGGCGCAAGGACATGGAATTGTAGGTAAGAGACCATATATTCCTAAAGGTAGCACCCCATGAGAGGGTGCTCAGGTAGGGTAAAAAGGGGAAGCTAAGCCCTAGGTTTATCCGTCCCTTTGAGATATTAGAAAGGATTGGATCTGTGGCCTATAGAATCGGGCAATGCCCAAACTTGTCTGCAGTACATAATATCTTTCATGTATCCATACTACGGAAGTATACCCTAGATCCTTCGCACGTACTGGCTCATGAAACTCTCTTCTTGAGAGATGACCTAACGTATAAAGAAGACCAGATTCAAATAATAGACAAGAAAGTCAAAAGATTGAGAAACAAGAAAATCACTCTTGTTAAGGTCCTATGAAAGAATCATAGAGTAGAAGATGCCACTTAGGAAATCGAAGGCAAATAAGAACCTTGTACCCTGACCTATTTTAGAATAAGCACTTTCGATGACGAAAGTTTTTAAAGGAGGGGAGAATTTGCAACACCCAAGGTCTCGAATAAGAGACAGTTTATAATCCCTAATAGGTTGTACCTAGAAGCAAAGAACAAGTAAAATTGAAAAAAATTGAGAAAATGGAACTTTTTTTCCAATTTTTATAAACTTTCTAAATCATTAAATTTTTTATATAATAAGAATTACAAGGTGCTTAACAAAGGAAGGCTGTGATCGGAGAAGACTTTTCTGGCAGAAGAAAAATCAAGAATGAAATTATAGAAATTTTAGACGTTTCAATGGTANTTCTGATAGGAGAAGACTTTTCTGGCAGAAGATTCAGAAAAATCAAGAATGAAATTATAGAAATTCTAGACGTTTCAATGGTAGTGAAAAATCGATCTATAAATTATGAATTAGGGTAGACTATTAAGGGCAAGAATCAAGCTTAATCAAATACCCAATCGAGAGATACAAGTTTCTTGTTTTGGGGTATCATGTTCACGGGTTTACCTCGAATTCGAGAATTATAGTCCACTATTCATCTCCAAACTTGTTCCTGCACCTTCTAAATAAGTTTACCCATAAGTTTGGTGAAGGAAAAAAGCCTGTCCACCATGGATGTAAGCTAAAAAAACAATCCAAAGATATAGACGTATTCATCATACGAATCCAATCCCAATTTGTTTCTGCACACCTAAGGATAATTTTTTGAAGAACGCTGCGAAGAGAGATGACCTAAGGAACTTGCATAATCGAAGAAATTCCATATCGGGTAAGATTTGGGGGTAAAACTCAAATCCTTGCTTACAAGCCTAAAGACTCAAAATGGATGATTTTGATCGCTTGAGGGGACTAAATAGAGTATGTTTGATGAAGGATTCGAGATCCAACTCGTCCTGAGTCAAGCTGCCCAATAGAGGGAAAAATCACGTTCTGGGTTGAGTTGCAGACAGAGGAAGGAAACTCAAAATTACTCTCAACCACGCAAAGTCATTTTATCAGGAACATTCCTCTAGCTTAAGTGAAGTGTAAGGAAAATTGTTGTGAAGGATGTGTGGTCTGATAGAGTCTGCGTTATCTTACCAAAAAACAATAACTTCTTGGTTTACTCCGACGACAAAACAAGTTTTCCCTCGACTTTGGACGCCTATAACTTATGTTGTAGTCGACGAATAGGTAAGATAAACTCTTCTTTAACATTCTATCTTTAAGCTTGATGAAGGAATCGAGGGGAGAAACGTCAAAGAATGGGTTGGCAGACCTCATTTTCAGATGGAGGAGTAATATCGCGCAGCATCTTCTTCCCCTACGGGAGGAAGAAGACGATGGCCGATCAACTGAAACGTCTACGTCAGCCCAAAGTCAGACTCTATTTTGTTTTTAATCAAATTTAACCCTTTTCTGGCTAGTTCTCACAAAGTTCTCAATGGTTCTAGAAACTAGACTCACTAAGGAAGCTACCAAAGAAAATTTGGAGGAAATCGAGTACCAGAAGCTTGAGAAACAAGTCCCCGACTTTGTCCAAATAAATACTTGTAGGAATCACTTAGATTCTCATATGAACCTTAGATTGAGTTTAATTAAATAATGATGAAAGAATAAACCTAGAACCTCGATTTATGGCACTGAACCAACCAGGTAGCACGAGATTTAAGTAACGCTAAAATTAGCCACTAAATGTATCCTTTTACCTACAAAGATTTAATCCTGAGCATAATATGACATGTTGAAGAGGTATGTAAAATTTGATGATCATCGAATAAGACTAAGTAGCTCAACAAAGAAACAGGGTAAAATGACCATAATACCCTTCATATGATTATACCTCGTTGTATGATTAATGAGATACCCTTTTTACATGAAATTTCTCACATGGTCCAATAATGAGGTCCTCAAAGTGCTAGTAGGTTTTCACACGAATTAGTCCACGTTAGGTTACCCTCTAACGTTTTCCTAAGCTAAAACCTCAACTCCTAAAGCTTAACCCATGACATTATGTATAAACATCGGTTCATCAATAATTCATGTACCAAGTACCTAGAACTATGTGAATAACATGCTAAATAAGTTGCTTGGATCCATACCCATAAGTAACCATTGTCTGCCATTACGATGTGTACTAAAAGGCCTCTATTCCTCTATNAGGAAAAAATTCATTTGCCGAGAATTCGATCATGTGAATTTATTATGAAAAACATTAAAAAATTCTTACCTAATACTGTTAAAAAATTCTTAGTGAAATTCTATTTTCTAGTATCTTAAAAAATTGATCTTGAATTTTCTTGTAAAGGTTTTGCCTTAAATTTTTTTTACAGAGAATCTGATCCCATAAAATTTTCTAGTGAATTCCTCGCCTTAAAAATTTCTTATAGAGAATAAGATCTCGTAAACTCCTCGCCTTTCAAATTTGTTATATAGAATTGATTTTATGAATTTTTGAAATAATTTGTTTTATAGGGAATATGATTTTGTAATGAAATTCTTCTCTAATCCCTACAAAAAATAATAATAATAATGATAATAAAATAAATAAAAAATATTTGAAGCGGAAAAAGGACAAAAGGAAAAAGGAAAGATGTAGTAGGTGTTGGTAGAAGATGAAGGAAAGGAAATTCCTTTTTAAGAAAGTGAGTAAATATTAAAAAGAAAAACATAATAATAATAATAATAATAAAACAAAAAAAAAAGAGATAAAATTGAAGCATGTGATGAANTAAGTGATTTCAAGGAGTTGAAGGCCTTCTGAAAAGGATGGGAAAGGAAAAAGTAAATGAAAATGGCAAAAAAAAAAAAAAGTCATTTTATCAATTATCAAGAATCTTTCTAGATTTGTAATGACTTATGGAATCTCAAGATTCAAAAGAAGGGGAAAATGATCAAAAGGGATGAGGAATTTGTAGAAAAATTATGGATTTTTCAAGAAAAATAATAATAAAATATTCGAAAAATGGAAAATTACCAAAATACCCCTGGAAGAATGGATAATTACAAAAATGCCACTCTAATTAGAATCAGAGCATCTATCGTGACCATCCGACCAAAATTCTTCAAACTCAAATCTCAACCGTTGGATATCCTCGATCATGTTTCTAAATATTTGAGTTCATAATTATACAAATATTATTATAGTAAGGTCAATGAGGGGAATACACCAATTGTTGGGCAACAAAGTCAACATAAAAAAATTAGATAAGAAATATGAAAACTTGAGTCGTGAAAAGTGTAAATTGGAAAGAATCTTAGTGGCCGAGGACAATGTAGTGTTAAGAAAACTAGCTAGATTGAATCTTCAAAGATTAATGTATATTTTGTGAAAATTGAGAGAAACCTTTTGAGCATGTTTGCCCGCCATTGCACAACAGCATGATGCTTCAAATACTCTTCCTTATGATTACATACTAATGGTTCATGAAGTCAGAAGTCTTTCTTTAATGTTAAGAATATTTAGTCCTAAATTATAGCTTACTATATATATCATATTTGATATTTTATTATAAGATGTTTGTCTTCTATTACAGCTTACCATAAGTATTATGTTTGCCTTTTATTACCGGCTCTTTTCATTTATTGTTATTCCCCTATCCTTCATAATTTATTTGATTATTTGAGAACTTCATTTAGGTATGGTGGTTTTAGCAAATACATGAGATTATAGAACGTAGGGTAGTGTGCTTATCAATAATGTGAAGTTAACATGACAATAATAATAGGTTCTAAAGCACAAAAACATGTGGATAAATTTCAAATATGGAAGCGCATAAAAGATATGGACTAGCAACTAAAAATGATAGATCCACTACAAGGCATTTGGTCTAGTGGTATGATTGTTGCTTTGGGTACGAGAGGTCTCGAGTTTGATTCTCAATATGCCCCCAACAATTATATCAAATTGAAGCATGCAATATTGAAATGTGTTTTTGAAACGTTGAACCAAGAAGTAATTCAGATGTCTTTATAACATGTTAATTGAAGAGAGCAAACAACAAGAATAAACAAAAAAAAAAAAAAAAAAAAAAACTATAAATTATTTATTAGGGTAGGCTATTAGGGGCAAGAAGAAAGCTTAATGGAGTACCCAATCGAGAGATACAAGTTTTTTGTTTTGGGGTATCGTGTTCATGGGTTTACCTCGAATTCGAGAACTATAGTCCACTATTCGTTTCCAAACTTGTTCCTGCACCTTCTAAATAAGTTTACCCATAAGTTTGGTGAAGGAAAGAGGTCCTCAAAGTGCTAGTAGGTTTTCACACGAATTAGTCCACGTTAGGTTACCCTATAATGTTTTCCTAAGCTAAAACCTCGACTCCTAAAGCCTAACCCATGACATTATGTATAAACCTAGGTTCATCAATAATCCATGTACCAAGTACCTAGAACTATGTGAATAACATGCTAAATAAGTTGCTAGGATCCATATCCAGAAGTAACCATTATCTGCATTACGATTTGTACTAAAAGGCCCCTATTCCTCTTTAGGTAGGATGTCCTACAATATTTATCATGAGCTGGATGTTATGATAGGCCTACCTTTCTCATCAGCTAAGAGAGATGTCCTGCAGAACGATTTACCAGTAGGATTACATGATTATGACAACACCACTCATGTGTTCATGGGGAGAAAATTGAAGGTTAT
>NC_036638.1:12033493-12037289 GCF_002806865.2 Cucurbita pepo subsp. pepo
ACTGATCTCCCAATAGAAGTTTTACCTAGGCCATCTGTCGTCACAACCCTTTTAAGGAAGATGCGCCCAAATAACCAGTAAACAATAACATTTAAAGAAGTTTCAGAAAGGGAGAAGAGGATTGTGATAGAAGTTTCCTTAGGTAAAACATCTTTAAATGTCTTAGCCAATCATGACCTCATAATGAGGAGTCTCTTGGACAACAATAACATATCGACAACAAATGTCTTAGCCAATTGTGNTAGAGAGGGAGAAGAGGACTGTGATAGAAGTTTCCGTAGGTAAAACTTCTTTAAATGTCTTAGCCAATCATGACCTCATAATGAGGAGTCTCTTGGACAACAATAACATATGGACAACAAATGTCTTAGCCAATTGTGACGGTCATGACTGCTCAAGGCATGTCGCCCAAATAATCGGTAAACAATAACATTGCCCAAATAACCGCCTTGGACAACAAATCGTTTACAAGAATGGCTGAAACATGCGACATGCAACCACAGGCAACACGCCTTGGGCAATCATGACTCTGACATCTGCCCCCCACACAATTTATTGGATGAGGCTGACTTTGGGTCTCTCGATGCGCTTCCAGCTGATCTCATAATGAGGAGTCTCTTCCAACCTACTAGGTGCTGTTGAAATCACTTCTCGGTTTGTTGAGTCTTCATGTCTTCTCTGTTCGTGTCTTTCCTACTTTCTTCGCTTGAAACTTTTTTCTTATTTGTATGACGTCATACCACCTGCTTCTGCTTGATGTCTTTTGGGTCGAAATAATAACGTTTCAAGTTACTAACGTGGACAACAAGGTTAGTCCGCATCCATAAGAGCAATTGGATTCTATATGATGTCTTCATAATCTTATGGATAACTTTAACTAGTCCATAGTATTTTCACACCAGTTTTTGGTTCTTGTTGCTTTGAACTCGAAGTTTATCTGAACTTAACTTATATGAACTCTTTATTTTTCTTGAAATTATTGTGGTTGACGCTTCCGACTGACCCTTCTCTTCATCCGTCTAGATGATATTTTTGTGTGAACAGGTGTTGCTTCAGTGGTTTGTTTCTGTCTCCCTTCTTCAGTATCTAACCTTGCTTTTGTCTCTTCTGGTGGGGATAAATCCATTATCTGACCTTGTTTTGCGTCGTGGTGTTCATGTAGTGGCAACAAGGTTTCTATTGAGGTTGGCTCACTCGAGCTCCCCTTTTTAATTACAACAGTAGCAGCAAGCGTAGATTCATCATGGCTATGATTCTTTCTCAACTGTAGTATCAACATCATTTTCAACCCTCTTGGTTGATGGATGTTTTTCTGATGATCATCGGGTTAGACTCCATTACTACTAGACATTTTGCTAGGGGCATGTAAATGACTTTGTGTTTCAGCAGGACGTTCATTCCTGATACGACGTCGAAGTCATCCATTTCAACTATCACTAAACAATTTGCCTAGTCCAAGGCTCCAGCTTGATTAGAGTTCTCATTGTGACTCCTAAGACAGGTAAAGCTTCCAATTTGACGGCGTTCATCTTTCCTGTAGCTTGATGCCAAAGGATGTTAAAATATTTGCATCTGTCTCCATCATGAGTTGTGGGTGGCTCTAGAGTTGACAATGGTGTTCCTTACTACTTTGTGCTTTACCCAAACCTCGACATACATAATATATATATATTCATTTAACTATAACACATATGGTCCATGAAAGAATTGTAACTCTTATGCTCATTAATATTATAATGGCTACTACCTAAATTATAACCTAAAGTTGATAATTGATGTCCAATTAGCCAACCCTAAATTTGTAATCATTGTGGAGTGATTGAAATTACAATGGAAGTAGTTTAAACTCCTAGTACCTTAAAGGAAGTTGGTCTCTTCTAATAAAACACGAAGTTCTCTTTAATATCATTAATACAATTATGCTAGACATGAAACTACAACTGCGTTCAATTTAACTCCATTTTATTGTCATCTTGAATGACGTGTGAATATATATTCTTGATTTACCTTGATATTTCATATTAGTTAAGCTTTTTGCAAAATCACAATTAGACAACAACAAAGATGAACTTTGGTCTGTTTATTATTTTAAAGAAAATTTCTTTCTCCATCTTATTCCTAATAACTCTGCAACTAAATTCATATTATGCTAAGAAACAAATTTTTTACTCGCAAGAAGTAAAATATGCAACTTTAACTAAAATTTCATCTAAACAAATTTTATTGCCATACAACATAGATGACAATTATAGCCTTCAAACAAAAACTAGAGTAGTTGTGGTGAACGGGATAGAAACTCTAGTGTTCATCCATAATATACAACCACTACCTAAATTATGACCTAAAAATTTGAAAACATAAGTTGTAGATGAAAATTACATAAAACAATCCCCTAAATCAAAGAACTCGTGTCTAATTAGTAAATCCTAAAGATAGTAGCTAACATAGAGTAATTGAAGCTCCACATGAAGTAATTTAAAGTTCCAGTTACTTAACTAAAGTTTATCTCGTCTTTAATGAAGCATGAGTTGCACTTAAGTTCATGAAATGTTTATAGACTCCAACTCTTAATACGAAGCAAAATAGAAGAATTAAATCAAACAAACTGACGAACTGAGCCGAATAAATCCAACCCAACCCAAACTGATTAGTTTGATTCATTTGTTGGGTTGTAGTTTATTCGATAACACTTGCATATTAGAACAATTCAATATTACATGCCTTCCTTACAAGTAAAATACTAAACCATCAACTTTTTGTTTTATAGTCCAACGACCGCTCAAGAAAATAGATTTCAAACTTGAGAGAAAAAAATATATTGAGTAGGAATTAAAAATGTTGCATTTTTTTTTTAGAAAGGGCATTTAGTCTAGTGGTATGATTCTCGCTTAGGGTGCAAGAGGTCCCGAGTTCTTTTGAGACTTAGAGAAAGATAATGCTCTTTTAATATCATATCATTTACTTATGTACTCCAAGATATATGTCTATAATAATAATTGCTCATTGATTTCATTAACANTTGATTAGTTTGATTCATTTGTTGGGTTGTGGTATGATTCTCGCTTAGGGTGCGAGAGGTCCCGAGTTAATTCTCGGAATGCCCCTATGTTCATTTCTCAAAAGATGAGCCTTAGAGAAAGATAATGCTCTTTTAATATCATTTACTTATGTACTCCACGATATATGTCTATAATAATAATTGCTCATGGATTTCATTAACAAAGAAAATAAATGAAATAATAATGATACATTCCATAAACAACTTAATATATAGTCCATAATAAGGGTTCCATAAACAACTTAATATATAGTCCATAATAAGGGTTCCATAAACAACTTAATATATAGTCCATAACAAGGGCATTTGGTCTATAGTCCATAATAAGGGCATTTGGTCTAGTGGTATGATTCTTGCTTTGGGTGCAAGAGGTTTCCAGTTTGATTCTCGGCCCCTCCAAAAAGATAAAAATAACAATTTTGAAAGAAAGAAAAAACAAAAAAAACAAAATAGTTTAGTTATCAATGGGCCTAACCCAAAGGAATGCGTGGCAATGCACAACTTCAACTTATATAAATTTCATATATTGAGGCACGGAAAATATATAGACTAGCAACTAAGAATTATAGATCTATAGATCTACTACAAAGGCATTTTGTCTAAGTGGTATGATTTTTCTTTTGAGTGTGAGAGGTCTCAAGTTCGATTCTCAAAATGTCCCCAACAATATTATATCAAAATGAATTATGCAAGATAATATGATTTAAAATGTGGTTTTTAAACATTGAACCAAGAAAA
>NC_036638.1:12038160-12043828 GCF_002806865.2 Cucurbita pepo subsp. pepo
TCACAATCCTTTGTTCTATTGTATTCTTTCTAGGAACTTTTCAATCAAATAGGTCATCTATCGTCACAATTCTTTTAAGGAAGATGTGCCGAAATAACCGATGAAGAAGTTTCAGAGAGCCATAAGTTCGAATACTGTCACCTTGATGTGGTATTCTCAGGGGCCGAAGTGCAAAGCCCCGAAGTCTATCCGTGGTCAGGAAGGCAGGCATGTTGTCCACTGTCGTCACATAGGTCATCTGTCGTCACAATCTTTTTAAGAAAGATGCACCCAAATAACCGATGAAGAAGTTTCAGAGAGCCATAGGTTCGAATCCTGTCACATTGATGGGATATTCTCAGGGGCCGAAGTGCTAAGCCCCATAGCCTATCCGTGGTCAGGAAGGCAGGCGAACCGCAAACACTGAAAAAAAAAAGATCTCCTTTTCTATCACACGTAGAATTGTCATTCTTTTGTCTTTTGAAACCCCTTACCTTATCAGTCATCAGGCAGGTTTTTGGTATCATATATCGAGATAATTATTATGAAAAAGCTATTCCACTAGTGTGACTTAGATACCCTTTCTTTGTGGTATCGGTCATGCTATTTGATTAGCCAGAAGTCATCATAGCCTCTCCACCGGTTCCGAAGACTCCTTCGGCATCAATGTGTTCCAATGAAATAGATCAGACCCTTTCCTGAACTAGAACCGAGCACAAAATGCCGAGGAGAAAGTCGAAAGTGAGCTCTTTTCGCGTATACGCAATCTTGAAACCCAATTAGCTCAAGAACTGTCGCCTCAACCCTGGCAAGTATGAGTGCTTGGTAAGAGAGAATGTCGAATGAAAAAGACATTCGATTACGGCAACATTCGCAATTACCAAAGTGCACTAAACCTAGTAGAGATCTTCGACCTAACGATAATGGAACTTCAAGCCCATTTAATCAATCCGCTTTGTACCTTATTGTTGACCGAATCGGATGCACGCCAGGCCTAAATTCTCTCTCAGTCACCCGGAGACGAAAGGAAGATCAGATCCGAAGTTTACGAATCGAAGAAAAAGTGGATCTGAGTTCTACACGCTTTCATTTTCAAAAGCTTCGCTTGCCTGCGGTACTTTATTTAGGATGTGCAACAATACGGTCATCTCTCAGCCGTGTATAGAGAATTCCTTGATCATTTCCTTGGCGGATAACACAAATGAAATCGCTTCCCTGACCGCCCATCTTATGAGTCCATTCTTGTCTTGTTGGTTTGTTGTACTATTCTATACCTCTCTCGATTGATAGAAAGACGTTCGGGAGCTGGGAGGGCCTATCGTGAGGGAACTTTCCTTTTCACGGTAGACAAAGGTAAAGCGGGAGCTGCATATGTCCACTGTGATCAAGGCAGAGCGACTCCATCTTTAAAAGATGTTGGTTTTATCGAAACTGTTAGATCCGCTTTCGTTAAAGAAAAAAATAGAAGCTCTTGGTTTGGCCGATGTCGATTCGTATGGCAATGCGGACTCGACTCATGATGAGGATTCTGCGTTTCATACTGCTGCTATGAGCCGAAAGAGCTGGTAAGCTATCTCGCTAAACGAAAGGAAAAAGCACGTACGCGTTGACCTTGTTACAAGGGGCGGGGGCCAGCCAAAGAAGGTCAGTCGGACTAGGTTAGGACCCTTGATCCGGTTCAGCTAGGTTCTTCCATGCAAGAATGTATGCGTATCGGTATCCTCTTTAGGACCGGTTGCTTCCTCTTTTTGTTTATACGTTTGGAGAAACCTGCTAAGCCCGCCTTTCTTATCAGGTGTGATTCAATCTTCCAGCTCAAACTTTCCTATCGTCCGACGGAAAAGGTAGGAGTACGACTACCTTTTCCTTTTCTTTCTCGAGCCAAGGGATCATTCAGTTTCTACCAAAAAGTTCACTATCTATTAGTTGCCGTAATCGAATGTATTTCTCATTTCACGTTAGCTCCTCCAAGAGTTTCCTGGTCCGTAGTAGACGAAACCTTGGACTTCTATCGGACTTATAGCATTGCCTGGTGAGCTCGCCGTTGAGGGTTGGCCTTACAGGAGATCGAGCAGCCTTTCTTTCCCTACCTGGTATGCTTTCCCGCTTATTGTGCAACTAGCCAACTAGCCAAAGAGAGAGGGAGAGGGATCATGTCAATCAATTTGTATGTGCATTTTGTCCGTCCTGTACTTGCCTGCTTAGCTTTCTTAGCCAACATCTCCGGTTTCTCCCGAACCAAGAGGTCCTGCTTATCCATACCCAAAAGTCACACTTTCAGCCGAAAGACTGATTTTTTTCATAAAGTCGGTTCATAGATCAAGAAAGAATGAAGCTGCTTACAGGGACAGTTATGCGATACGTCTTTTCATACTCGCCTTTTCTTTAACCCTACTATCAACCTAGCCATTCTCGCTTGTTGCTTTAAGGGGTCTCCCCACTGTAGATTACTCGGATTGGTTCTCGCGTCCCTGTGCCAAAAAGGATGGGCGAGTTTGGTTTGAATGTTCATCGATTGGGTGGATCCATATGCTCCGGGGGGGGGGGACGAGGTGTAGCACAGTCTAGTCAGCGCATCTGTTTTGGGTATGTCGTCCGCTAAAGGTTTTAGGAAAGGGGGTACAAATTTTCTACATAGGTCATCTGTGGTCACAATTCTTATAAGGAAGATGCTCCCAAATAATTGGTGAACAATAGCCTTTAAAGAAGTTTCAGAGAGCAAAAAGAGGTAGAACATAGAATAGGAGTGAGTCGTGCAAGGAAGAAGGAACTAGTAGGTTTAATTCGGGTTCGTTTGAACTAAAAAACGAACCAAAATTTTTCAAACGAACCCAAATTTAAGACTCACTAGCCCAAAGTCCATATGTGGTAAAAAAAACTTACGTGGCCCAACCCTTATTAGCAGTCCACATCCAACCATTTCCTTTTCAACCTACACGTATGCTCCAGGCCAAACTCACGTAACTAGTCAGAAGATGCGGCCCACAACTGAACGGAAGACAAGTGTCACAATCGCACTCTTGCAGTAGTGAGACAATGATTATGTGACATTTGTTCTAATCCAATGAACAAGTCAACCATGCAAAATTTAGACTGAACGAACAATAGTAGTGTATGCTCAAATCACGTTTGGAAGAAATATTTTAGAAAACGTGAGCGAGGAAATACGTTAAAAACAATTTCAAATAAAGCTATGTTATAAGCTAAAAGTGAAGAAACAACAACTGGTCACGTTCTCCTATAGTACATTTTGGGACATTTTAGTCCTGATGGGTGTAGATATGATTTTGAGGACTAATCATACACCCCGTATTGGCACAACAATAATAGTAAAGGCCTATCTAAGATGAAAGCAAGTAAAAGGTGTTTGGAATGAGCATGCCACCATGAACCACAAATCGTTTACAGGAATAGCTGAGACATCTAACATGCAGCCACAGGCAACATGCCTCGGCCAATCATGACCGCGACATCTACCTTTACACAATTTGTCAATATCTCTATCAACCGGCTCTTCATAAACTCAACGTTGTAGGATGAGGCTGACTTTAGGTCTCGCGACGCGCTTCTAGCTGATCTCAGTATTGAGGAGTCTTTTCCAACCTACTAGGAGCTATTGAAAATCACTTCTCGGTTTGTTAACTCTTCAAGTCTTCTCTGTTGGTGTCTTTCCTACTTTTTTCGCTTGAAACAATTTCTTCTTTGCATGACGTCATACCACCTGCTTTTACTTGATGTTTTCTTGGTCGGAATAATAACATTTCAAGTTACTTACGTGGACAACAGGGTTAGTCTGTATCCATAGGAGCAATTGGATCCTATATGATGTCTTCCTTATCTTGTGGATAACTTCGACTAGTCCATAGAATTTTCGCACCAGTCTTTGGTTCTTGTTGCTTTGAACTCAAAGTTGATCTAACCTTAACTTATCATAACTCTCTATTTGCTTTGAAATTATCGTGGTCGACCCTTCTCTTCATCCGTCTAGATGGTATTTTTGCGTGAACATGTGTTGCTTTAGTGGTTTGTTTTTGTCTCCCTTCTTCAGTAGAGGTGTTGGCTTGGTGTCTTTGCCAAGCATTTGAGTGATCAGTGACAAGAGCCTTTGGAGGTCAAATAAACCCGACTGTGAACATGCCATTTTTCTATTTGTAGAATTCAACTAGCTCAGGCTGAGCCGCATGACATCTATTTGTGGTACGCAACATAAAACTAATCTTGTGATTTATCTCTCTTGGTGGGGTTAAGCCCAATATCTGACCTTCTTGTTTTGGGTCGTGGTATTCATGTAGTGGCAAAAATGTTTTTGTTGAGGTTGGCACACTTGAGCTCCCCCTTTTCAAATACAACAATGGCAGCAAGTGTAGATTCATCATGCCTAAGATTCTTTCTCAATTGTACTATCGTCATCATTTTCACCCCTCTTGGTTGATGGATGTTTGTCTGAATGATCGTTGGGTTAGACTCCGTTACTACTATGCATTTTGCTAGGGGCATGTAAATGACTTTGTGTTCTAGCAGGATGTCAATCCCCGACTATTTGGGCTCTAGAATGTTGGATATGAAGGTTGACTATTTATAGTATAAATCTGATAGAGATATATATACTAAATAATTATATATAGTAGGTGGTTACATATAGTGAAGTTATATATAATAAACTGAAATCATATGTATACCCATTGTCAGTGCTTCCTAAATGTACATTTCTCATTCTCCATATCCTCTCTTTGCATACCTGAAGTCATTAATACAAAACCATTAGTCAATATTTCTTCTTACATATTCTCTATCATGTTTTTTGTGTTCATTTAGATCAAGTGTGTGCGTTGTTGTGTTATTCTAATAACTGGTATCAGAGCGAGGAGAGATTCACCACGATCTGTGAAGATGGAAAGTCAAAACANCAGAGCGAGGAGAGATTCACCACGATCTGTGAAGATGGAAAGTTCAAAGACTGGAATTGAAAAGTTTGATGGATTCGATATCAGTTTCTAGAAGATGCAGATTGAAGATTATCTATACGAGAAAGATATTCAGGAACCCATTTTGGGGGTGAAGCTGGATACCATGACCACAAAGGAGTGGAAGCTCAAGGATTGTCACGCCGTAGGCTTAATCTGGTTGACACTGCCAGGGAACCAAAGAAAGTGCGATTGAAAATTGTCCATACAGACGTTTGGGGACCATCTCCAGTTTCTTCATTTCTAGTACCAAAATTTCATGGATTAGAGGTCTCGCCCTGTGCAACGACAACTCTCTATTTTCGTAAGGCTAGTCAGATATCTCATGACCACTTTTTTCCTCCTTACCATATCTAGACACTATAATGTTGATCCAGTATTGTCTTATATAGTTAACGTTCACTCTTTAACGTCCAAGGACATTTTATAACTACCACGAAAATCAAAACATACAATAAATTCATACAAGTTTTACAACATATCATATACTGCTTACTTGGTCGCGGAGAGACGTGTCATCGAGCTGAGTCATAGAGATATATGACTCTTTATCCTAAGAAAAAATCTGTTTAATTTAAAATCTGGGTGCTCTGATACAAATCTGTCACAACCCAACTTTTAAGGGTTCAAAACTCAAATAGAAACTAAAATTGAGAGTCAAAACAAATAAAAATAAAAGTAAATTAATATAAAATAAGAAAATGTTGTAAAATTAAAATGAGATT
>NC_036638.1:12044319-12204893 GCF_002806865.2 Cucurbita pepo subsp. pepo
TTTCTCTTAATTTATAATTAGTCATAAAAAGAAATAATTAGGTATAAATTTGGTCTAGAATTCAAAACTTTCAAATGGTACTGTTCCTTAACCAGATTCTTGAACTCCTAGTACCATATATAAAGTTGGTATCCTCTAATAAAACAAGAATTTCTCTTAAGATCATTAAATTCTTATAGACTCCATGCTCAATATCATTAATACAATTATGTTTTATCTTGAACACGCCAAACATGAAACTAAAGTGCGTTCAATTTAACTCCATTTTATTGCCATCTTGAATGATGTGTAGGGTATATTCTTGATTTACCTTAAAGTTCTTGTGACATGATAGTTCATATTAGTTGAGCTTTTTAGAAAATCACAAGTTAAAAGACAACAACGATGAACCTAGGTCTATTAGTCAATTCAAAGACAATTTCTTTCTCCATCTTATCGATAATAATAGTTCAACTAAATCCATATTATGCAAAGAAACAAGTTTACCACTCATAAAAACAACTACCTAAATTATGTCCAAAAATTTGAAAACATAAGTTGTAGTTGATAATTACACAAAAATTTCCGTAAATCCATGAATTCGTGTCCAATTAGTCAATCCTAAAGATTGTAACTAGCATATAGTAATTGAAGCTCCACATGAAGTAATTTAAAGTTTCCCTTACCTAACTAAAGTTTATCTCATCTTTAATGAAGCATGAATTGTACTGAAGTTCATGAAATGTTTATAGACTCCAACTCTGAGTACTATTAATGCAATTATGTTGCATATGAGTTTGTCATAAATGAAACCAAGGTGAATTCAATACAACTTTATTTTCTTGTCATACGAGGCAAAATAGAAAAATTAAATCAAACAAATGAATGAACTGAACCGAATCAATCCAACCAGAATTTATTAGTTTGTTTCTTTTGTTGAGTTGTTGGTTTATTTGATAACCCTTGTATATTATAACAATTCAACTTTTCGCAACTACTAAGAGAAAAATATATTTCAGTAGAAGCTAAAAATATTGGGTGTTCAAGAAAAGACATTTGGTTTAGTGGTATGATTCTCACTTGGGGTGCAAGAGGTTTTGAGTTCAATTCTTGAAATGCCCCTATGTCTAAATCTTTTCTTATCTAAGGACTTCATATTCGACATTTTACACTTACCATCATGCTCTTAATACTCATAGTCTTTCTTAACATCCCATCCCAAGGCTTTATTCTCCAAGACAAATTCTACATTCGAGGACTGTACGTGTTCCTGCAATACGACCTTAATACCTAGGCCTAAGGCTTCATACATACNCAACTACTAAGAGAAAAATATATTTGAGTAGAAGCTAAAAATATTGGGTGTTTAAGAAAATGCATTTTGTTTAGTGGTATGATTCTCACTTGGGGTGCAAGAAGTTTTTTAGTTCAATTCTTGAAATGCCCCTATCTCTAAATCTTTTCTTATCTAAGGATTTCATATTCGACATTTTATACTTACCATCATGCTCTTAATACTCATAGTCTTTCTTAACATCCCATCCCAAGACTTTATTCTCCAAGACAAATTCTACATCCGAGGACCGAACAGGTGCAATGAACGTGGATCGAACAGGTGACCTTTACATCTTCAATCTGACACTCTCCCAACTGAATTATCCCCACTAACACTAAAAATCAAAATTTATGAGTAAAGGTAAATCAAAATTTATGAGTAAAGGTATTTGCGTGTATTTATTGAGATTAATTTCCGTGTGTTCATTGAGATTTTAAAAATAATAATCACTAATTTTAGATTGTATAGTCAGGTTATCCAACTTGAAACAAGTGTGCAATAAACACAAGTGTGCAATAAACTTGGATCAAACAGTAACCTTCAAATATGACGCTCTCCCAATTGAGCTATCCCTTCATTGAAATTTTAAAAAGAAATGAACATGAATCGAACACGTGACCTTTCAAATCTTGACGCTTTATCAACACAGTTATCCCCACTAACATTATTAATGAAAATTCATAAGTAAAAGTATTTCTGCTAATTCGTTGAGATTTTAAAATGAAATAATGACTAATTTTTTATTGAATACTCATGTTAAACAACTTGAATTAGGTGCGATGAACATGATCGAACACGTGACCTTCAAATCTTCAACGCTATCCCCGCTAACACTAAAAATCAAAATTCAGGAGTAAAGATATTTCCGCTAATTCATTGAGATTTTAAAAAGAAATAATGACTAATTTTTGATTGAATAGTCAAGTTATGATACTTGAATCAGGTTCGGTGAACGTTGATCGAACACGACCTTCATATCTTCGGTCTGACGAATTCATTAGTAAAGGTATTTCCGCTAATTTATTGAAAATTTAAAAAGAAATATTCCCTAATTTTAGATTTTGTAGTCAGGTGCGGTGAACGTGGATCGAACACGTGACCTTCAGATCTTCAGTCTCACGCTCTCGAAACTGAGCTTCCCTGCTAACACTAAAAATCAAAATTCATGAGTAAAGGTATTTATGCTAATTCATTGAGATTTTAAAAAGAAATAATGACTATTTTTTTTATTGAATAGTCCGGTTATGCAACTTGATTCAAGTTCGTTGAACGTTGAACAAACACACTTATGTGTCAACTTTTCCACGATCACCCCCAAAAATCCAAACTCTGTCTTATGTAAAGTTTCATCCAGAGTACGCTTAACCTCGGGATTTGAAATCACTGCTTATATACTTAGTATTGGCCATAATTTAAAATGAGATATCACATTGTTCGAGGAACCTAGATGCTGTTGGAGTAAAGGATCACCAACAAGAGCGTTTCTAGTGCGTTGTAGAGACCTTCAGATCTTCGGTCTCACAAATTCATAAGTAAAGGAATTTTCGCTAATTCAAGAGCGTTTCTAGTGCGTTGTAGAGACCTTCAGATCTTCAGTCTCACAAATTCATAAGTAAAGGAATTTCCGCTAATTCATTGAAATTTTTTTAAAAAAATCACTAATTTTATATTATGTAGCCACGATATTCAACTTGAATCAGGAGTCAGGTGAACTTGGATCGAACACGTGACCTTCAATCTTCAATCTAACGCTCTCCCAACTGAGCTTTCCCAGCTTATATTAAAAATGAAAATTCATAAGTAATGGTATTTCTGCTAATTCATTATATTTTAAAAAGAAATAATCACTCATTTTAGATTGAATAGTTAAGTTACGCAACTTAATTCAGATCTTTAGGACGCTCTCCCAACTAAACAATCCTCGCTAACATTAAAAAACAAAATTCATGAGTAAAGGTGTTTTCGATGGTGTAGTCAGATGCGGTGAACGTGGATCAAACACGTGGCCTTCAGATCTTCAGTGTGACGCTCTCCCAACTGAGCTATCCCAGCTAACACTAAAAATAAAAATTCATGTGTAAAGGTATTTTCGCTAATTCATTAAAGGTGTTTCCGATTGTGTAGTCACATGCGGTGAACGTGGATCAAACACGTGGCCTTCATATCTTCGGTGTGACGCTCTCCAACTAAGCTATCCCAACTAACACTAAAAATCAAAATTCATGTGCATTATATTTTAAAAATAAAAAAATCACAAATTCTAAATTGAGTAGCCAAGTTACGCAACTTGAATTAGGTGC
The DNA here is from genome assembly GCF_002806865.2 of Cucurbita pepo subsp. pepo. Taxonomy (NCBI): domain Eukaryota; kingdom Viridiplantae; phylum Streptophyta; class Magnoliopsida; order Cucurbitales; family Cucurbitaceae; genus Cucurbita; species Cucurbita pepo. Next base: position 12,047,935 of record NC_036638.1, read on the forward strand.
GGTGAACGTGGACCCGTGACCTTCAAATCTTCAGTCTAACGCTCTCCCAACTAAGCTATCCCCGCTAACAATAAAATTCACAATTCATTAGTAAAGGTATTTCCGCTAATTCATTGAGATTTTAAAAATAATAATAACACGTGACCTTCAAATCTTAAGTCTGACGCTTTCCCAACTAAGCTATCGCCGCTAACATTAAAATTAAAAATTCATCGGTAAAGGTATTGACGCTAATTCATTAAGATTTTAAAAAGAAATAATCACTAATTTTTTATTGAATAGTTAGGTTATGCAACTTAATCACTTATGCCACATGAACAAGTGCGGTGAAAATAGATTAAACACGTGACCTTCAGATCTTCAGTCTGACACTCTCGGTATTTCCGCTAATTCATTGAAATTTTAAAAAGAAATAATTACAAATTTTAAATTTTGTAGTCAGGTTATTCACCTTGATTCAAGTGCAATGAACGTGAACCAAACACGTGCCCTTCAGATCTTCAGTCTGACGCTCTCCCAACTAAGCTATCCCCGCTAACATTAAAATTGAAAATTCATCAGTAAAGGTATTTCCGCTAATTCCTTGAGATTTTAAAAAGAAATAGTCAATAATTTTTTATTGAATAGTCAGGTTATGCAACTTAATTACTTATGCCACATGAACCAAGTGCGGTAAACATAGATTAAACACGTGACCTTCACATCTTCTGACGCTCTCCCAACTGAGCTATCTCAACTAATATTAAAAATCAAAATTCTATCTCAACTAATATTAAACATCAAAATTCATGAGTAAAGATATTTATGCTAATTTATTGAAATTTTAAAAAGAAATAATCAGAAAAAATAATCACACATTTTAAATTTTATAGTCAAGTTATTCAGTGAAGGTGAACATGGATCGAACACATGACCTTTAAATCTTCAGTCTAACGCTCTCCCAACTAAGCTATCCCAGCTAACGATAAAATTGACAATTCATCAGTAAAGGTATTTCCGCTCATTCATTGAGATTTTAAAAAAAAATAATGAATAATTTTTTATTGAATAGTCCGGTTATGCAACTTAGTCACTTGTGCCACATGAACCAAGTGCAGTGAACGTAGATTAAACACGTGACCTTCAGATTTTGAATAATCAAAAATTTTAAATTGTATAGACAGGTTATTCACCTTGAATTAAGTGCGGTGAACATGGATCGAATAGGTGATCTTTAGATCTTCGGTTTGATGCACTCCCAACTGAGCTATCCCCGCTAACATTAAAAGTAAAAAGTCATCGGTAAAGGTATTGACGCTGATTCATTAAGATTTTAAAAAGAAATAATCACTAATTTTTTATTGAATATTCAAGTTATGCAACTTAATCACTTATATGAACCAAGTGCGGTGAACATAGATTAAACACGTGACCTTCAGATCTTCGTCGGACGCTCTCCCAATTGAGCTATCCCAGCTAACACTAAAAATCAAAATTCATGAGTAAAGGTATTTCCGCTAATTCATTGAGATTTTGAAAAGAAATAATGACTAATTTTTTATTGAATAGTCAAGTTATGATACTTGAATCAGGTTCGGTGAACGTCGATCGAACACGACCTTCAAATCTTCGGTCTGACGAATTCATTAGTAAAGGTATTTTCGCTAATTCATTGAAATTTTAAAAAGAAATAATCCCTATTTTTAGATTATGTAGTCAGGTGCGGTGAACGTGGATCGAATACGTGACCTTTAGATATTTAGTTTGTCGCTCTCCGAACTGAGCTTCCCCCCTAACACTAAAAATCAAAATTCATGAGTAAAGGTATTTTTGATAATTCATTGATATTTTAAAAAGAATAATGACTAGTTTTTTTATTGAATAGTCCGGTTATGCAACTTGATTCAAGTTTGTTAAGCGTTGAACGAACACACTTATGAGTCAACTTTTCCACAATCACCCCCAAAAATCCAAACTCTGTCTTACGTAAAGTTTCATCCAGAGTACGCTTAAGCTTGGGATTTGAAATCACTGCTTATATACCTGGTATTGGCCATAATTTAAAAGAACATTTTGTAGTCTTAGTAAGAGGGGGAAGGGTTAAGGATTTACCCAATGTGAGAGCGTTCTAGTGAGTTGTAGAGACCTTGACGAATTAATAAGTAAAGGTATTTCCGCTAATTCATTATATTTTAAAAAGAAATAATCACTAATTTTAGATTGAATAGTCAAGTTAGGCAACTTAATCGACTTATGCAACTTGAACCAAGTGCGGTGAACGTGGATCAAACACATGACCTTCAGATCTTAAGCCTGACGCTCTCCAAACTGAGCTATCCCCGCTAACATTAAAAAACAAAATTCAGGTGCAGTGTACATGGATCAAACACGTGATCTTCAGTCTGACGCTCTCCCCGCCAATACTAAAAATCTAAATTCATGAGTAAAGGTATGTCTGCTAATTCATTGAGATTTAAAAAAGAAATAATCAACTTGAATCAAGTGCAATGAACGTGGATCAAACACGTAACCTTTAAATCTTTAGTTTGACGTTCTCCCAAATGAGCTATCTCCGCTAATATTTAATATTAAAATATTCATTATATTTTAAAAAGAAATAATCACCAATGTTATATTATGTAGTCAAGTTATCCAACTTGAATCATGTGGGGTGACCTTGGATCAAACACGTGACCTTTAGATCTTCAATCTGATGCTCTCCCAACTGAGCTATCCCCGCTAATATTAAAAATGAAAATTCATAAGTAAAGGTATTTTCACTAATTAATTATATTTTAAAAAGAAATAATCACTAATTTTTTATTGAATAGTCAAGTTACGCAACTTAATCATCGACTTATGCAACGTAAACCATGTGCGGTGAACGTGGATTAAACACGTGACCTTAAGATCTTTAGTCTGATGCTCTCCAAACTGAGGTATCCCCGCTAATATTAAAAATGAATGTTTCATAAGTAAAGGTATTTCTACTAATTCATTGAAATTTTAAAAAGAAATAATCGCTACTTTTCGATTGTATAAGACAAGTTATAATGGACTTATGCAACTTGAACCAAAGTGCAGTGAACGTGGATCAAATATGGGACATTCAGATCTTTAGTCTGATGCTCTCCCAACTCAGCTATCCCCGCTAACATTAAAAAACAAATTTCATGAGTAAAGGTATTTCTGCAAATGAGTACGAAATCGACGTCGAAACTTCTAATTTACGCTAGGAAAACCATCCCAAAAATCTATACACACACCAGGGATAGATTTCGATGCTTTTTACACGGCGTACACCACAGGAGGAGGAAAACAGAACCTCGAGTTTTTGAATCGCCCTAGATCTGGAAGCTTTCGGCTTATACGAGCCAAACAAACGCCATAAACAGGAAGAGGGGGGAAGAGGAGACTTAGAAACGAAAGAAAAATGAGGGAAAAAGGACGTCGGAAATGATGAAATCAAAGAGAGAGAAAGCTCGCCCGAATTCTTCTAATAATCGAGCAAAGAAGACGAACCCCGACCCGCGACCCAAAACCAGAACCAACCCAGAAAACCCAATTCGCACCTCGGCCTAACCCATCAACTGCGACCCAAACTCGAAACCGACGACCCGTGCCTCGAACCTGAACTCCAACCCGTCTGCGACCCAGTCCATTTTCAGCAGCCCAAACCCTCGGCCCAAACAGAATTCCACAGCCCAATAAAAGAACCCAGCCTAGAAATCGTAACTGAGACCCGAACCGCCCGACAACCCGCGCATCGCCCGACCTCAACCTGCACACGCGTCAGCTTCTGGTTGTGCCATGTGTCGGCGTCTGGCGCAAGCTCCCCCTCGACTCCGGCGGCTTGATCAACTCAACGGCGGTTCGCGACATCTCCTCGGCTCATATGGCTTATTCAACTCGGGAAACATATTTTTCAACCTATTCAACACCATTCTGACCCTCCTCGACTTGATTTTGACTTGTTTGAGGTAAAACAAGTTATTTTTAGGCTATATTTCACAAATTTCAAGTGGAATTTAATTATGTTGTGAAATACTAAGAAGAGTGTCAAACGATCTAATAGGAACCAACCACCGAAGAAAGCATAAGACACATACAAGGAGCCATGAGCTTACCTAAATATTTTAGGGAGTACGTCGGATAAGGCCTACCAAGTAAGTGGCTCTTCCGTCGTAGGTTACACAATTATATGTTGTATGTTGGCACGTGCCCGTGGATTCGCACGTCTCATAAATATTATGTTAGACTGTTATGATTTAATACATAAAAGTATGCAAATGTGAATGTATGCTGTTTTCGAAATGACTTGTACGATATAATGTGACGTGATGTGTTGTGCTTAGAATGTTTATGTGATCGTTGAGATGTTTTCTGTATGAATCACATGTCATGGTATATTATGATGAAAGCATGAAATGTGATATTATGTTTCCTAAATTATATGTATACAACATGATATGTATGACATGAAATCACAATGTATAGTATGAAATATAACCTCGTTAGAATTATGCATGATAGGAAGACTAAAAATGAGAAGTAATATGATATGAATGAAAAAGGATAGCGGGATTATATTTGTCAATGATAAAAGTAGAAATATTGGGGACCTCATGCATTATGTGTGCTCATGCATTGGGGGATACCCCTATTCCATCACGAGGGTACGAACGCGTACACCCAATGACAGGAGAACGATCGTTATGTTTTACATAATGCTGTCATGACGGTTACTAGTTCTAATAGGTGTCCGGCCTAAGGAGCTCCTAGATTATGCTCGCCCGACAAGGGAAGTGACCTAGTGGTGTGCGAACTGACTGGTGAGTCCATACTTGCACGTATGGGCTGTGTGTAGAGTATATGGTACACATTCAAGTTACCCGTTAGGATAGTACCGTAGAACAATGGAAGGATAGGTCTCATCATCTCATTTGCATGTGTTTGCTGCATAACCCCGATAGGGGGTCGCTTATTGAGTGTTCTTAAAATACTCAAGCCTCGTGCCATTACATTTTCAGATAAAGACAAGGCACTCATATGAGACTGACAGAAGCATCGCAACTCCGTGACTGTGGCACATGCATAAGATAGATTTTCTTTCTAATTTAATAGTATGGGTTAGTACAGTGTTAAGGATATTTAGTAATAAATTATAGTTTACCATATATATTATATTTGATATTTTATTATAAGGCAAATATTAGATATTTGCCTTATTCGCATAGGTATCTTTCCATTGGTTATTTTCATTTATTACTATTTCCATATTATATAATTTATTTGATTATAAATAAGATAATTTTCACACCATTTAGGTGTGGTGGATTAATCAAACATTTACATGGTATCAGAGTCATTTTGGTTTAGCAATTTGGATCTTTTCTTTTCAATGGCTTTTGAAATCTTCTACTGTTCTTCTCCACCACCACGGCTGGCTTTGACGCCGCAGGGGCAGTCGTCTTCGCTGCCACATGCAGAGCCGATTGATTACTCTTCGGCTCCACCCTTTTGACCTCTAAATCATCCTTCGCCATACTCTGTACATACAACCTCACCTTTTCCAAACATAGCCTCTTTCATTTTCTTCCCAATTTTCCCTTCATCCTTCATCCTTCATCCTTCATCCTTCATCCTTCATCCTTCACAGAAACCCTAATCTTAGGATCTTCATCAGCGTTCTCTTCGGAAATATACAGAATCTCGATAAGCCCATCAATCTTATGCAAAGATTTACATTTGGAATCTGGGCGCCGCACTGGCCTTTTCGCCAACCAAGTTGTCGCCGCCCTTCTCGCCAAAATTGGCTCCTTCGCCCAATGTAGCGACTCTTCCGGCTTCAACATTGTCTTTGTCCCTTGCTCTAGGTTTCCCCTTTCTACTTCTTGGGGTTAGACATATTCTCACCAGAGTCAATGCAGCATCGTCGCTAAGCGACAATCCCTCTTCATGTGTTAGACATATTCTCGCCGAAGCCAAGGCAGCATCGCCGCTGAGTGGCGATCCCTCTACAATTTTCGATGGCCAAGAAAGTGTTTCTCTACGCCTCCTCTAAACTAGGTTGTTGACATCTTCACGAAAAGTGTTTCTCAACCTCTTTGAATTTTTCAGATTCAAGCTTCACGTTCGTTTAATCCGACGCCTAGCTTGCAGTGGGGTGTTAAGGAAAGTGGTCCAGTGGTGTGCGAACTGACTGGTGAGTCCATACTTGCACGTATGGGCTGTGTGTAGAATATATGGTACACATCCAAGTTACCCGTTAGGATAGTACCGTAGAACAATGGAAGGATAGGTCTCGTCATCTCATTTGCATGTGTTTGCTGCATAACCCCGATAGGGGGTCGCTTATTGAGTGTTCTTAAAATACTCAAGCCTCGTGCCACTACATTTTCAGATAAAGACAAGGCACTCATATGAGACTGACAGAAACATCGCAACTCCGTGACTGTGGCACATGCATAAGATAGATTTTCTTTCTACTTTAATAGTATGGGTTAGTACAGGTTGAGTTGTATTTGCATTAATAGTATAGATTAGTATATGTTGAATTGCATTTGTATTACTAGTATAAGTTAAGTACAAGTTTGAATTTTAATTGCATTAATAAACTATAGGTTAGTAGAGGATTTTTCATTCAACATCGTTTTCCTTTTTCTTTCTTTTGCATTTATTTATTCATGAGGTAATAAATGAGGAATGAATTAATGTTGCATTTATAATAAGAGCCCATTTAAAGTAATTCTGAGATATACCATTAGAAATATAGTAATGGCTTTAGATTAAATAGCAAAATTTAGGGTTTAAACATAAATGCAACTATCCTAGCTTTGGTTCATGACCTTCACAAAAGTGCTATCATCTGTACAAGAGGAAGTAGCATGTAGCTTGAGTATTTACAAAAACTTAGTAAGTTGCTCCACTATTGGGGTCAAGAAATCTCATGCAATCATGATAGGATCTATTATTTTATAAAACATCATGGTCTTGGTCTCCACTTTTTAGTTTGAGCCAAATGGGTTGTGCAATACTTCTCTATACACGGCTCGCGCATGCATGCATGGACTCTTAGATGGACTTGTATACTTACCCCTCTTCTATAACATTCAGCTAGCATACATTCACGCTACCGGAAAAGCTTAAGAGGAAAAGGAGCACACATAATATCGGAGTGTACATTATATCGGAGTCTTTGTGGTCGTACTAATCATAATGGAGAAGTATCCTAACGCATGTGACATACCAAATACACGAAGTTCCCATAGTTTTCAATTATGGCATATAAGTATGATGCAAGTGTTACCTATTATTTTCGTAAATATAACTTTCATGAATAACATACTTGGCTTAACAATTTCTCATAAACCTAGAGTAAACACTCTAGCGTAGTGTGCTTGGCATGACATACAATGTAGTAGCCCAACAAATAATAATAAATAAATAAATAAAATCATAAATAAGGAAATAAATAAAGAAAAAATAAATAAAAATAACTATTAAAAAATAGTTAAATAATAATAATAAATAAATAAATAAATAAATAAATAAGAAACCATTTTTTCCCGCTTCTCTTCACTAACCTCTCATCTGTTCCCACAATTATCTCTCTTCAACCCATTCTTACCATTAACAGTTACTACAAAAATAAACAGAAAAACAACCATGGTTAGATTTACTTGTAAAAAAATGAGAATGACCTTTATCCAGTTGAGATTCACTGAAGATTTATGTGAAATAAATTTGAAGAATAAAGTATATATTAAATCTTAATTTTCTTTTATCCTATATCTTTTTTAGAAATCACAACCAATTATAGCTAGATATTCATTAAATTATTACAATGGTTTAACTTTGAGTTAGAAACTACATGTCAATCATTTATTCGAATTCTACTAGTAAATCAAGAAATTAGTAATATTAGATTAAATTTATATCAGTAGTCAATAGAATGGCCAAGAAAATTTGTGAATAAGAAACAGAGATAAGGAAAGATTTGGAGACAAGAATCCACTAGAAATTTAGAATATATTAGAACAAGATTAGAAGGAACAGAGTAAATACAGATTAAAAAAAAAATTCAGGAATTAAAAACCACAAAAGTAAATACAGATAAAAAAAAGAAATTCAGGAATTAAAAACCACAAACTAAATAGAAAAAAAAGTAAATACAAGAGCAATAAAGTTCAGAATAATTTGAAATAACTCTATCTACTTTTTTTTATACAACATTAACCATGAAAAATAAGATTTTTTTATAAACATATAATTATAGATATATAACATTTCAAGAGTTTTAAAATGGACCAATGAGAATTAGATAAATAATTGTATAGAGTTCAAACTTAAGACTGATGTCAAGGGCTCACATAGGTTGTCTTAGATTTCAAAAGACAGAATCGAACTTTTATTAAGGATATATTCGTGACAACAACTTAAGCTGATCAGGTAAGTAGTCTTACTATTGGCATAGTTATATTTGATGTTGACAAGTGCATGTGGTTCTGCACGTGTCATATATACTGATATGTATGAATTATCTGTGAATCGGCATGCTTATATTATGTTTATGTTATGTTATAATATGTGAATTGTATGATAATAATTATGGTACGATGTGTTCAAGGATATGTTTGAGATAGGATACGAGAAGGATGCACAAAACGAAAGATAACGATAGGAGTAAGATACGTTCATGAAACGTTAAGGTTAGGTTACATACCGAGTGCTATGGATAGGGGAGANATAGATATATAACATTTCAAGAGTTTTAAAATGGACCAATGAGAATTAGATAAATAATTGTATAGAGTTCAAACTTAAGACTGATGTCAAGGGCTCACATAGGTTGTCTTAGATTTCAAAAGACAGAATCGAACTTTTATTAAGGATATATTCGTGACAACAACTTAAGCTGATCAGGTAAGTAGTCTTACTATTGGCATAGTTATATTTGATGTTGACAAGTGCATGTGGTTCTGCACGTGTCATATATACTGATATGTATGAATTATCTGTGAATCGGCATGCTTATATTATGTTTATGTTATGTTATAATATGTGAATTGTATGATAATAATTATGGTACGATGTGTTCAAGGATATGTTTGAGATAGGATACGAGAAGGATGCACAAAACGAAAGATAACGATAGGAGTAAGATACGTTCATGAAACGTTAAGGTTAGGTTACATACCGAGTGCTATGGATAGGGGAGATTGATGAAAGAATCTGATTAGGATATGGGTAGAAAGGGATGGTTTGTGATAGATTGATAAAACGATAGCGTTAGGATACGTTCCTGTGATGATATGACTAAGGTACGTTCACGTAACGATATGACTGTGATAGGTATAAGAACGTTAAGGCTATGATAAGTTAGGGAACTATATGACCACGAAGTATTTACGATATGACATGTTTATGATACGATATGTTGTGATGTGATATGTTATGCTTAGATGTTTTTGTGTGACCATTGAGGTAATTGTTGTATGAATTGCATGTTATAAAATGACATGTTAAAAGCATGGAGCGTTATGTTATATTTTCTAAATTGTATATATACAGCATGTTATGAATGACATGATATCACAATAAATGAAATGAAATGTAACCCCGTTAGGATTATGTATGATACATAGACTGAAAAATGAGAAATGACATGTTAAGCATAAAAGATGATAGCGGGGTTATATTCATTATGTGAGCTCCTAGAGTATGCTCGCCCGACAAGGAAAGTGGCCCAGCGGTGTGCGAACTGATTGGTGAGCCCATACTCGCACGTATGGGCTGTGTGTAGAGTATATGGTACATGTCCAAATTACCCGTTAGAACAGTACCGTCAGAAAATAGATTGAAATGATAGGTCCCATCATTGCTTCGCATGTGCTTGCATTTAACCCCAATAGTAGGGTCACTTCCTAAGTATTTCTTTAAATACTCAAGCCATGTGCTACTACATTTTTCAGGTTAAAACGAGGCATTCCTACACGGCTGACGACGACATCACAAGTCGAGACCATGACACATGCATAGGGTAGTCGTATTTAATTTCTTAGACTTAGGCTAGAATAGGATGTTCTTAATTTAAACATTTATTTATTTTATTTAACCTTATGTTGTCGTTTTTTAAAGGTGTTTTCGAAACACGTAAGTCCATGACTGTGTTTTAAGATAAATGTTACGTTTTATGGAATTTAAATGAAGGCTTCCGCATTCAATGTTATGGTACAGTAGCGACCTTAAATTAAGTAGAAAATTTCGGGTCGTTACTTATAAGTTTCATGCATTATACAACCGTAAGTTCACAACCAAATCCATAACATAACACAATCATCCCAATCATCCCATGGTATAACTAATAACATAGCATAATTTTGTATCATAATATAAACCTGATATATTACATGTCAAACATTCACAAAACATGACTCAGGTAGGAGCTACAAGACACGTGTCACAAAACATGACTCATGTAGGGGTCACAGGCAGAGGCACGTGTCATTCATACTTTATGCAATTCATCCAACCAAACTATCCAACCCGGCTAAGAGTAGAGTCATTTACATGGATGACCTAGTTACAACGATGACCTAAACTGTAGTTACTACAATATTTGGTTAAGGCAGAACATATGGTCTGCCGTTTTTTATGCAAAGAAATCAGAGATAGGCGTCTCTATTCTCTGGTTTTGATCTGTTCTCGTCATTTTTCATCACACACCATTCCCTTCCATTTCCATGGCCTCCCACGCTTTCTCTTCTCCTCCAATTCTCTCAAACTCCCTTCGTTACTCTCTCCCCATTACCTGAAAACCTTTCACTTCTCTCCACAATCCTTTCTTATGCAAACCCCTTCTCTTCTCTTACAATCATGCCAGGATCTTCGTCTTCTGAAGCAAATCCATGCCTATTTCATTCTCTCATCTGGGTTCGACACGGTTTTCATTGCCTCCAAGCTCATTCGTCTGTACGCCAAGTTCAACGACCTTCCCAGTGCTGTCTCTGTTCTCAACGCCTTCCCGCACACCGAACCCATGCTTTGGAATTCCATCATCAAGTCCCAATTTGACTCAGGTTTGTTCTTATCTGCCATTATGTTGTATAAAAACATGAGGGAGGTGGGAGTTGAGCATGATGGGTTCACGTTTCCGATTCTTAACCATGTCGTTATGTCGATTTGGGTTGATGTAGTCTATGCGGGAATGGTTCATTGTGTTGGAATTCGAATGGGGTTTGGTTCTGATTTGTATTTCTGTAATACCATGATGGAGGTTTATGCGAAATGTGAGTGTTTGGGTCATGCACGCAAAGTGTTTGATGAAATGCCTAATAGAGACTTGGTCTCTTGGACGTCCATGATTTCTGCATATGTTAATAGCGGTGATATTGTTTGTGCTTTGAATCTTTTTGAGGGAATGAGGAGGGTGTTGGAGCCGAATTCGGTGACCATGATGGCAATGCTGCAAGCTTGTTGTGTTACTGAGGATTTGGTTCTGGGAAGGCTGATTCAATGTCTTGTGGTTAAGAATGGTTTATTGTTTGATGTAGGTCTGCAGAATTGGTTCTTACGAATGTATAGTCGACTAGGTGGGGAAGATGAATTTGTATGTTTTTTCTCTGAAATTGATTGCAAGAATGTTGTTTCTTGGAATATTTTGATATCTTTTTACTCCTCCGTGGGGGATATTGTGAAAGCTGTTGATATCTTCAAACAAATCATGGGTGGTGAAGTTCCACTCATCATTGAGACATTAACCATACTTATATCAGCAACAAAGACATCTGAATCCATGTGTCTGATCCTAGGTGAAAATCTACACTCTCTGGCAATTAAAACTGGTCTCTATGATAGCATTCTGCGGACTTCATTGTTGGATATGTATGCCAAGTTTGGGGAGTTGGACAATTCAACTAGGCTATTTAATGAAATTCCTAATAGGAGCATCATTACTTGGGGGGCCATGATGTCTAGTTTTATTCAAAATGGACACTTTGATGAGGCAGTAGAGATCTTCAGCCAAATGCAAGCTGCTGGCTTGAAACCCAGCCTTGGAATTTTGAAACACTTAATTGATGCTTACGCCCATTTGGGTGCTCTGCAGCTGGGAAGAGGCATACATTGTTACCTCATCCGAATCTATGGATTGGAGATATGTAATACCCACTTAGAAACGTCTCTTATGAACATGTATGTAAGATGTGGAAGCATTGCTTCTGCTAGAAAATGTTTTGATTTGATCATAGTTAAAGATGTTGTGGCGTGGACGTCCATGATTGAGGGATATGGCGCTCACGGACAAGGTATCAATGCCCTCAATCTATATCACCATATGATGAGTGAAGAAGTGGCCCCAAATAGTGTCACGTTCTTGAGTCTGCTATCTGCTTGTAGCCACTCTGGCCTTGTAAGTGAGGGCTGTGAAATCTTTTATTCAATGAGGTCAAGGTTCAATATTAAGCCTGATTTAGAGCATTACACTTGTTTTGTTGATCTTTTGAGTAGATCAACAAGAGTAAGAGAGGCCTTTGCGATTATATTGAGAATGACAAATCTCTGTGATGGTAGGATTTGGGGTGCTCTTATGGGTGCCTGCCGGGTGTATGGAGACACTAAAATCGCTATCTATGCTGCACACAGGCTTCTTGAATTAGAACCTGATAATGTAGGCTATTATACTCTGTTGAGCAATACACAGGCTAGTGTTGGGCAGTGGCATGAAGTTGAAAAACTACGTAGTGTTGTGTATGAGAAGGATCTTGTCAAGAAACCAGGTTGGAGCTTCATTGAGTTAAATGGAACCATTCATGGGTTTGTTTCAGGAGATAGATCACACGGCAAGACCGATCAGATTTATGATTTATTGGTATATCTTAATAGGATAGAATAGGGGAAAGGGGCCTGTGTGAGTTCCCACATCGGATGGGGATGCTAGCGGTGGCCTTGGACTGTTATAAATGGTATTCAAGCTAGACACTGAGCAATGTGCAAGCGAGGAGGTTGAGCCTTGAAGGGGAGTGCACGAGGCAGTGTGTAGCAAGGACGCTAGGCCCCGAATGGGGGTGGATTGTGAGATTTCTCATCAGTTGGGGAGGAGAACGAAACGTTCTTTATAAGGGTGTGAAAACCTCTTTCTAGCAGATGTGTTTTAAAAACCTTAAGGAGAAACTCGAAAGTGAAAGCTCAAAGAAGACAATATCTGCTAACGCCCCCTTGAATGCTCCTTTCCCCAATACTGATCTTCCATGTTTCGTGTTCGTGTTCGTTGTTGTATCTAAGCTATGCAAATGTTGAGAGAAATTTGTTAAATGGTAGAAGTGAAAACCATGTTCAAATTTCACAGTAGCTACCTACCTAGGGTATCAATATCATGCAAGCAACTAAATGTTGTATGGTCAAATGGTTAACCGAAATGGTTTCGGGCACTGAGGTTCTTGGCCTAATGCATAGCTTAGGAAGAAACTGGGTCGAAAGAGTTGGTTGAGGATTGTTGAGAGGAGTGGTCCCACCTCGTGAGTTTATAAGTAAGGAACATTATCTCCATTGGTTTGAAATAACCTTTTGATGAAACCAAATGGAAAGTCACGAGAGTTTATACTCAAAGTGAACAATATCATATCATACCATTGTGGAGGTCATGATTCCTAACCGAGCTGACGCATTCCAACGTCCTCTCTCAGTTCATTCTTCATTCTTCATTCTAGCTCTATACCTCGTCTACAAATAGATAATTGTCTATGATTATTAAGAAGTTTTGTGCTTAGGTTGAGTAGGTGGTGGTAGTTGCATGATTGCACTTCAAGAACAGTGCCAAATTTACTCCATCTAATAGATATAAGTTGAATTCGATGTTTTTTTGGAGAGGCATAACAAGTTATTGTAGCTATAAGGAAACAATAATGTCCAGAATCAATTACAACTGTTTAAAAAGACTTAGAAGTGAAGTCCTAATAATTACACATTTTAAGAGTTAAATTATTAAAATAATTCAAATTGAAACTAGAGATGTTCGGGGATTTCTTCCTTACATAGGAAATGGAGAGGGAGCGAGGAATGTTTTTTTTTTTTTTCTAGTTAAATAAGTGAAGTTGGGGACGAAATTATATTCTCTATCTATCTTGACACCACTCAATATAAATATATTTTCAACACATTAAAAATAAATAAAATATTTATTTAAACTAAAAACTAAATAAATAAATACATTTCGACCCTATTAAAAAAAAATTAGTTCAAGTACTTTACTAGAATGTGCTTATACAATTTTTTAATAAAGGTTATTTTAAAATGTAAAATAACTATTTTTTTTTAAATAATAAACGGAAATAAATTTATTGCGATTAACATAATCCTACCAATTACAATGAAGTAGGTGGCGAGGATAAAGACCTAAAAAACTTGGTCTCATACTAATAGAAATAATATTTCATTGATTGTAAACTCATAATCATGCCCTAAATTAGTCAACGTCGACGCTCATCCAACAATATTATCAATAATTTAAATATTTAACTCAAAAAAATTTATATATATTGATGCATGAAATGATAAATTTAGAATAAATAAAAAACTACTAATAATTCTCAATAGCTATTTTAATTCATATTTTCACAATTAATTAAATATCTATAAACTATTTGATAATTATTTCATCCATTTTTTTTAATTACTATGATTTTCACCATTCTTACAAAAAAAAAAAAAATAATAATAATAATAATAAAATAAAATAAAATAAAAAATAATAATTAATTAATTAATTAATTTTTATACAAATTTTTAAAAATCTTTTTTTTGGTAGGCAACTTTTAAAAAGTAAAAGTTAATCGTAACTCAATGATAATTAACACTGACATCCTCGTTTGTATTACAAAAAAATTATCATATTGATAGGGTTGTTTAAAATAACCCGATGTTCAAAAAACTTCATCAACCCAATTCAATTCATTCGATTTTGAGTTGGGTTTTAAAATATAATTTTTTTTTACGATATAATTATATATGTATAACATTTGTTTTATTTTTATTTAATTTCATAACTATTTTTTTATTATTTATTCTTTCATAACTCTTAAAATAATTTTTAATTGTCTAGAAAACAATTTTTGATTGAGTTTAATTTTAATTAATTACTTAGAAAATTATTAAGTTTAAATAAATGATTCGAGCCATTCAACCCAACCCAAAAAATGTATGATTGGGTTTGGAGTTAGTCCATGGACTCAATCCACCAACTAAAATGTGAGTTCTGGTCCAAGTGTTGTTGGGGTTGAAAAATTTACAACCCGAACCATTGGATTGACTCTAAAATATGTCCCAACCCAACTCGAGCCAATCCAACAACTCAAATGTGAGATCCCTCGGTTGAAAAGGAGAACAAAACATTCTTTATACAGGTCGTAGAAACCTCCCTTCTGACCCATTTTAAAAACTTTAAGGAGAAGCCCAAAGAAAACAATATCTCTAGCGGTGGACTTGGACCGTCACATCAAATAATTAACATTTCAAACGATAAAAAAAGCGAACGATTTCCACAATTTGAATTATATATCCTCTCTTTCTCACTATATAGAAATGCATGAGATGGGAGACATATTGTAGATAAATATTTTGGTAATTAACAGAAAGAAAGATATATAATAAAAATTTGAGGAGGTTTAGTAATCATGGGAATGGTGGAACATTGTCGGGTCAGTTCCTCCATGTCTATGATCATCTCCTCCTTCACCTCCCATTTGAGCTGAACCATGGTTAGCTCCAAGGTTAAGATAAACCAACCTCGTGTCAAGGTTCAAATTGCTTCCATTGCTGCTGCTGCTATGATCTTCACTCATTTGTGGAAACATTGGAGCTGTGGATGATGCGTTATTTGCATTATTCCCTTGTTCTCTTGATATCACCAGCGCTGCTGACTGAACCAGCTCCAAACAAAGCCTCAGCTTGTTTGGTTCTATGTGTGTCATCCCTGGCACTGCCCCTTTGAAGAGAAAATCTGAAGTTAGGGTTCTTAGTATGTCGAGCGGTGTCACCCCGTCGACTGTTCGGATGGTTGGATCGGCATGGTGGTCGAGGAGCACCGCCACCATCTCCGCCGACACCATCTCCGATGCAATGTGCAATGGGGTTTTCCCAGCTGGCCCGGCCGGGTAGTTGACGTCGGCAGCTCCGAGCTCGAGTAAAGCTTTAACGACTTCTCGGGTGCAATTCTCGACAGCATAATGTAATGCCAATGCCTCATCGAGATTTAGGGCTTCTCCCATGACCATTAGCTTGACGAGTTCGACGTTGGAGGAGTCTAATGCTCTTCGCATTCGACGAATCTTTTGCTCCTCCATGTCGGCCGCCGCACTGAGATGGAGGTGGTGGTGAGGCATCAAGGATGATCGACGAGCGAGGGAGGATTTGAGTCGAAGCTCCTCGATTTTGGCAACGACGTCGAGGGGAATGTGTTTTGCTAGAACTTCTGTTGGAAGGCCTGATTTTGCGACCAAATGGGAACAAGTAGTCCATAGCTGGTGCATGTCTTGCTTTCTTGATGCAATTAGAACTTTCATTACATCTTCAATTGAAGCTTTCTCTACCATGCTCACCAGTTGCTTCTGAATGTCCCATAATACAACAAAACAAGAAACAATCTTAGTTTAAACCTTAATTCCCCATTTTCAAACCTACTAAACCCAAAAGTTCTTTCATTCAATAAATTAGAAAATTTTTCTTTTAAATCGAGTGAATCTTAATTAGCCTCTCCCTAGAAAACGCGTTTTAAAAACCGTGAGGAGAAACCTGAAAGAGAAAGTTCGAAAAGAACAACGTTACAAATAGTATTAGAGCCAAGCACCGGGCGATGTGCCAGCGAAGAGGCTGAGTCCCAAAGGGGGTGCATTTGGTGGGGGTTGCACATCGATTGGAGAAAAGAACGAGTACGAGTGAGGACACTGGCCCTGAAGGGAGGTGGATTATGAGATCTCACATCGGTTGGGGAGGAGAACGGAACACCCTTTGTAAGGATTTGAAAACCTCTCTCTAGAGAGGCGTTTTAAAAACTTCGAGGAGAAGCTCGAAAGCTCAAAGAGAACAATGTTACAAACAGTATCAGAGCCAGACACCAGGTTATGTGCCAGCGAGAAGGTTAACCCCGAAAGGGGTGCATTTGGTGGGGGTTACACATCGATTGGAGAAAAGAAAGAGTGCGAGTGAGGACACTGGCCCCGAATGGAGGTGGATTGTAAGATCCCACATCGATTGGGGAGGAGAACGAAACACCCTTTGTAAGGGTTTGAAAACCTCTCTCTAGAGACCGTTTTAAAAACTTCGAGGAGAACCCAAAAACTTCAAAGAGAACAACGTTACAAACAGTATCAGAGCTAGACATCGGGCTATGTGCCAGCGAGAAGGTTGAACCTCGAAAGGGGTGTACTTGATGGGGTTCCACATCGATTAGAGAAAGAAACAAGTACCAGTGAGGACGCTCGCCCCAAAGGGAGGTGGATTGTGAGATCCTATATCAGTTGAGGAGGAGAACGAAACATCCTTTATAAGGGTGTGAAAACGTCTTTGATGCAAGATTGTTTGGAAGAAGATAATTTGTGAGTGAATTTGTGGAATAATTACTAAAACAATCTAAATCCCAACAGCTTAATCAGTCCAAATCCCAAGAACTCACCAAACCCACCAGATCCAAGAGACACTAAACATTCCTCAACATCTTAAAGAGAGAGAAAAAAAAGTGTAAAACAAATGGAAAACCTGAGTGAGTAATGCGAGCTGTTCAACCCCAAAAGATCTAGCGGCGGAGAGAGTATCAAGAGCAAGATCAACGGCGGAGGAGCAATGCGTATGCCAACACCCTCTCTCGCCGCAATTCGGGCGTGGCTCATGCTTCTGCGGCAAAATCGAAACTTGACCGCTGTACAAAAACTGTAGGAGTAGTAGAAACACCTCATATCCCACGCTATTCACCGGGATCACTCCCTGCGGCGGAGGACCGCCACCGCCACCACCACCGCCACCGCCCCGTGAGTTGGATCCGACAATAGGAGAGGCGGAGCGAGAATCAAAAACAGCCCCAGAAGAAGAATCAGAGCCACAAAAGAACTTGCGAAAGAAGAGGCTGCGAGCGGCGAGGATGCAGCGGTGGGCATGGACGAGACGGCCCTCGACGCTAAAGGTGACGTCGCTGAAGGCTTGGCCATTGATGAGAAGGTTAAGGTAATCAAGAGAAAGGGATCTTAGGGAGTCTTCAAAGGACATAGCTCAAAGAAGAGAAGAAGAAGAAGAAGAAGAAGAAGAAGAAGAAGAGGGATTTGTAGATGTGTAGTTTTTTTGAGGTCTAGGGTTTAGGACTTTGAATTATTTTGTTTGCAAAAAAGAGGAGAGAGAGAGAGGAAGAGGAGAGAGAAAGATGGTTATGGTTATGAACATGGATGGCTCTTCTGAGAGGTCGAGGTACTTAAAACAAAAACAGTTGTTGCTTAGATTAATGTGGGGATTCCAAGATGGGACTGCAAAGTAATTTTCTAATTACAACCTTATCTAATATGAACACGTGTATGCTAAGGAGAGATTTTCACACTCTTATTCTTGTTCTCTTCTCAAATTGACGTTAATTTTGTGAGATCCCACATTCGTTGGACGTTGAGAGGAAGCTCGAAAGGAAAATCTCAAAGAAGACAATATCGGCTAGTAGTGGACTTGGGCTGTTACAATAAATGTCGAGATGAAACAAACATAAATTTATAATTTGTACAATGCGACACTCGAGAAAATGAGAGATACTTGAATGACTAAGGAAGGGTTACAAGAATCGAAAGTTACACTAAGGTGTATCTTCATATTCGGTAGCTCAATAGTAAAAACGTCAAAATTAAGTATGGGTTGCAGAGAATGTTGAAGGCGTTGAGTCTGGACCCAGATTCGACGTTACGTGTATATTCGTGCTTCTCTCTCGAGAAAATATGTGGTTTGTTTTTGGAGGATTTAAATGGGGTTGTTGGGAATGGATAGCAATCCTAGGTTCAATGTGAAAAAACAGTGGCCTAGATGTATGTATGTATTTATGAGTATGTGTATGGAATCAAATTTGGCAGAAGCTCGTGCTTTACCTACGTATGTCTTTGTTTTTATCTTTGTATTTATTTATATATATATATATATGTTTTGTGTGAATTCAGCTAAATAATTTTTATTAATATTTTTTAATGGTAAAAAAAAATATTTTTGAATTTTTTAAAAAGTATTTATAAAACCCTTTTAGAATGTATTTTTCATGATATTTTTTAATTTTAGTTTAAGAATATTATTACTATTATTATTATTAAAAAAAAAAATTGTGTACATAGGACAAAATGGTTTTTTTTACTTTATTTTTAAACATTGATTTAAATTTTAAAAATATTTAAAAATAAAATAATACTAAAAGGAATAAATTCGAATTAAATTTCGGATTTAGTCCCGTTTTTAATTCATAAAATTATTAAACATAAATATATCAATAGATGCATCCAATTATATCAACAAGTTCAACCACGGGAGTGAGGAACAAGATGATAATAAAAATGGACCAATTTGAGCATAACTCAACCGACTAAGTATATATTTTCAATTAAGAAGTGAGAAGTTCGAATCTTTTAACTCTATTTATCGTTAAGTAAAATACAGTTATCGATACATACAGTGTTGGGTCTAGGGTTAGACCGTATGAATGGACCAAATTACCCATTAACTCAAAACCTAAAGAGGAAGGGAAAGAAGAAGGATGGTTTGTTTCTTTATCACCAAAAGGGTATCTTTTAAAGTGGTTGGATTATGCAATAAAGTTAAAACACAAGCCTCATTAAAGAAATACCAAAAAGATAATAATAAAAAGAAAATTACTGCTCAATTCAAAAGTAAATTTTGTAAGTTTTACAACAGTAATTCATCTAGAACTCCACGTTCAAATAGTGTCCCATCTATTATTAACTTTCAAATTTCAAAATTTTCAAACCAAATGTTTTATATGGTAATTCAGTTTAACGGTTTAGATATGAGTTCATTCATATATCTCTTATTTACTCGATAATTATATTTAATTTTAAATTTTAGAGAAATTATATATGGAACCAAATAGAAAATGAGTATATTCGAGAGTTTTCTTGACTAAAATGTGTACGATAAAGAAATGATTCAACACTATTTGTCCATGAATAGTCGGGAAAGATATGTCCCACCATGAACTATGAAAGCATATGATTGCATTTTCCCCTTCCACTCGGCACCGTCGGATCACTAAGGCAGATTTTGGGTCTTGCAGTCAAGCTCCCTTCTGCCTTTACACTCGAGGGTCAATCTCCGTGTGGTCTGAGGAAACCTTTGCACGCCTCCGTTACCTTTTGCGAGGCATACGCCCCATAGAAACTGTCTACTTGAGACTCTCCCTTGGCTCGTAAGTCCTGACACAAGGTTAGAATTCTAGCTCTTCCAAAGTGGTATCAGACTCCAACAATGAGACTACTTAGTGAGTATTTTTAAATACTCAAATCCCGTTTACTATATACGAATAATAACGTCAGTTATAGAGACCATGGAAACAATGAAATTCAGCATCTAAATTATAGTCCTTAAGTTAGGATAGAATCTTTGATAGGAGAGGCGATTTCCCTATTTTCAATCACGCTATTTCCTTATAGTACCTTTGATTTTGAAATGAATTTTGTAAACGTTTAAAGTAAATTCGCACGTAATGGCACTCTTATTTATATTTTTAATCGAAAAGGTAAGGTGGTTAGGAAGAAAGTGATATAACATGTTGATAGAATGAGGGTTGTCTCCTTTTAACAACTTACATGGACCAATGCATAAGGGGAAGAAAAGCACAAAGCCTAAAATATGGGAAAGTGTCAAGCATGTGTGAAGAACAATATAAAATAAATGGGACTTCAAATTTAATAAAAACAAAAATACTACCGTAAACATTAGGAGTGTTCGTGGGTTGGGTTGGGTCGGATCGAGTTGGGGCAGTTTTTAGACTCAACCCAATTGCTCGGTTTGTAAATTTTTTTAATAAAAATAATTCTTATTAAATAACGAATCCAACCCAACCTACCCGGCAATCATTTTTCTGGATTGAGTTGGTTTAAGTTGATCAGGTTGTTTATTCAAATTTTTGTTTACCTCATAGAATATCTATTTATTTATTTTGAAAAATTATATTTTAAATAGTTCAACAAAAAAAAAAAAAAAAAATANAAAAAAAAAAAAAAAAAAAATAATAATAATAATAATTAAAAGGGGTGAGAAAATAAATAATAAAAATAAAATAAATATACGTATATATAATTGTACAGTAGATTCAACTCGATCTAATTTTAGGAGAACCCATAAACAATCAATAGATATAATCTTCTTTGGTCACGTGCATTCATGTACAAGTGTTTATAAATTTTGATTTTGACAACTTAGAAATAAAGTTGATGTAAAGTTTATCATCTAAATTCATCACTTTTCTCGATGCGATAATTGATTTAATATGGCATAATTAAAGAGTTAAATCACTCGGGTTTCATATATATTTTACATAAAAGAATTATACAAAAAAATATTTTTTTAAAAAATTATAAAAATTACTTTATTATTATTATTTTTTTTAATTTCTTTATATTTTTTACTCATAATAATAATATTGGAGGTGGAGGTTAAAAGGGAGAGAGCATGTAAAAACCAGTGGATAAGGATGACATCTCATTGAAGGCAATGAAGTAGAAAAGTGTGGAGATAATGATAAGAGTGCAATGACTGTGCTCACATGTGGGTGACAGACCAGTAACAACGCAGAGCTGTGACCCAAAATTTGGATATATGGGCTTCCTACAAACATTGGCAACCACAATTTGGGATGCAAAAAAAGGAAAACAAAATCTCAGTTTTGAATCTTCTGTGGATTTATTTCAGCCGCCGGAGAATTGGATATCAGCCAAGCCACCGTATGATGGTGGCGGCAGCTGCGGGCGGGCGTGAGAGACCATCGTGGCTGGAGAGGATGGCTTCTTCGATGGGGTATGTGGGATAAAGCAGAGATGATCATAAGTTTACAAATTTACACTTATCATTGGTACGAAGTCTTTTGAAAAAACAAAAAAATAAAATCACGATAGTTTATATTTAAACTTGACAATATCCTACATTGTGGAGGGTCGTGATTCTTATCGAAAATATACATCAAAGAAGAAAAAAAAATTGGTAAAAACAAGCCATTAAATAATTTAAAGAGTTAGTTATAAAATAAAAAAAATGATATATCTTATAAGAGTTTGGAAATAGATGTTATTGATTTGTCCAACCTAAGGACTATGATTTAAATGTTTAAACGTGGAAATCTAACTATTGTGACATCTTTTCCGACTGACGTTGTCATCTGTATATGAGAGACTTACCTTTACTTGTAAAAAAAAATATATGTAGGTTGGTTATTTAAAAATACTCTATAATTAGCTCTACCATTGAGGTCGAGAAATGCAATCACATACAATCATGGTATATGGTGGGGCCTATCTTTTCATGACTATTCCTTGGGTTCCATTTTCTTTTTCGAGTACTATTGGACGCAGGTATTTTTCTATTCGTGGTTGATGCATGCACGCAGGAACCCATTAGGCAGACTCATATACGTACCTCCTAGGCTTAATTACAGGTTGTTGCATGTTGAGGATTGTTAGGAGGGAGTCTCACATTCGCTAATTAAGGAAATGATTATGTGTTTATAAGTAAGAAATATGTCCATTGGTACGACGCCTTTTGGTAAAAATAAATAAATAAAGCAACGAGAGTTTATGCTCAAAGTGGACAATATCGTACCATTATAGAGGGTTGTGGTTCCTAATATGGTATTAGAGTCATGCCCTTAACTTAGCTCGGTCAATAGAATCCTCAAGTGTCGAACAAAAGATATATTGGGAGGTTGTTCGAGGGAAGGATTGTTGAGGATGGTTGGGGACTCCCACGTTGACTAACTAAGGGAATGAACATGGTTTATAAGTAATGAATACATCTTCTCAGGAGAGTTTTTGTTCAAAGTGGAACATGGACTTATAAGTAACACCCGCTGCACATCAAGGATCAAAATGGAAGAAATTAAAGGATTAATCATGACAAAGAACTTAAGCAAGTCACTCCTACAATCTTAAGGAGTTAAGTTCTTTGGAAAAGGAATGGAAAGCGAAAAGTACGGAAATATCATTTTTCCAATTTTAAGAAACTTTCCGGATTTTTAATTCCGAGGAATCACAAGATGCTCGAGAAGGAAAAAATGACCAATAAGGGGACGAAGGATTTTTAGAAAAATTAACATTATCACATCATCATATAAAATCATCACATCATCATATAACGTCATCACATCATCACAGAGCTGATAGTAAGAGCACTTACTGATTGGCTTAGGCCAAAACTACTTGATGTTAGCTTAACGTTGCTCTTTGAAATTCAATTTGCTCCGAGGAATCTACTAAGGAATTGACACGCCTTCCTTTGCATAAACAATTTAAATTTACTCGTAATAATTTAAAATAGCTAAGCCTAATTTTGCATAACATAATTTAAACTTAACTCCTAATATTCCGAGTATGCATAAATACTTTAAACTTGACTCCAAAAATATAAACTAACGAAAAGGTAGTCATACTAACCTTAAATGCTTCCGAAAAATTGAAACTAGTCCGAGTGTATTAGATCTAAGTCAGATCAGTAAAAATATTGGTCTTGAGTCATCAAAAAATGTATTCTCCGAATTGCTCCAACATTTCATTTCAGGTGGAATGATAAAATGAAATGAGAGACCTCTTTTTACCGTGGAGGCCAACTCTACGACAAATTTTTTTTTTTTTTTTTTGGTTATTAAATAATAATATGCAGAGAAAATCCTTTAAAACAATTTACTAAAATGTTGTCGTGGCTTAGCGGTTCATAAAAAAATTCATTTAAATTAACAACGGATTCAACCAAACAAAGAAATCGAATAACAATAATTTAAAAGAAATGCGACTAGAATATGTAATGAAACAGAGACTACCTTTAACTTTATTTTCATGGCTTCCGTGATGACGCCGTCATCCATACATGACCTTTATATGAAAAAGAAAAAGCATGTAGTTAGAGTATTTTAAAATACTAAGTAGCTCCACGGTTGGGGTCGTAAAATGCAACTACATGCAATCATGGTGGGGTCTATCTTTCTATAAAACTCTTTATTGGTCTCTACTCTCCAGTCTGTGTAGGGTTGGATTGCACGCTCATACTGTCAGAAGCCATGGAGGGAAAGGAGCACGTATAATATCATGATGTATGCATCCATACTAATCATAATGGAAAAATATTAAGATGCACGTGACACCACAGTTTAAAATCATGGTATATCCTTATGATGCAAATCATACCTTTATTCTTTTCCTAACATAGCATTCCTGTCAGACATGCATAGGTTAACATATATGACATATCTTTCATGGTTAACATATATGACTTATCAAATTTTTCATAGACATATTGTGAACATAGTAGCATAACATACATGACATAATATAGGGAGGTTCACGCATAATATAACATTCATAACATAATGTAATTTCGTAACACAGCATAATCATAACATAACATAGCATCATAAAAAAAATAACACAGCCAACATGTCATTCATATAACAAACAAGTCATCCAACCAAGCTCGTGGACATCTAATAGTAAAACCACTTACCTAGTTAGTCTAAGCCTAAGTCTAAGTCAAAGTTACTCTTAGTGCTAGTCTGATCTCACTCGTAAAAGTCTATCTCAAATGCTTCCAAAGGTGATGCAGGTTCAGACGGTTGGGCTGTCGAAGCTGAGGTATGGAGCTTGGTTCGGTTCCTAGGCTAACTTCGAACATTTTTTTTTCCTTTCTTTCTTCCTCTTCAAACGTGAGATATAGATTCACTTCTCTATATCTCACATTTTCTATACTAAAGTAATACTTTAAAAAAAAAAAAATTGAACTTTTAATTTGTCACATGGAAAGCTTAATGAATTGATGCTAAAAATATTAGGATGTTCAACAAAGTTCGACATGTCATTTCTCAAAAAAAAAAAAAAAAAAAAAAATCTAAATAGATTGATCGACATGTCTTATGATTTTTTTTGAAGAAATGGATGTGACGTTTCACTTGTCTTTTCATTTCCTCACATACACACTCTCACTCCTTCTTGATCTTTTGATATCAATAAATTATACTTGAAAACTCATTTTATATTTCGAAGTCTTGAACTAATAATAAAAAATTATCGTCTAAGCTTTCACATGTCATTGGCTTTACCATCTCAATGTCTTAGAATTTCGGTACGTCATTACCATGAACCATATGCCATCTCATATACATGCGGAGTGAACCCATCTTGTGGGCTCGTGTAGAGTGTGAACCCAATAGATTATCTCATATACATGTAATGAGTGATTTCACATGTGTGTTCATATCATTAGCGTACGATCCCACTAGAATCTGATACATGCAAAGTGTGACCCTGTATGTATGTCTTTATTGTGTAGGACATAACTCTAATAGAAAAACATCATATGCATGCAATGAGTGAACTCACATGCAAACTCATATCGTTAGAGAATGATCCTAGTAAAATTACATCTCATAGATACAAAGAGTGACCTTACATGCTATATCGTTAGGACACAACAATAATAGATCTCGTGAATACAGGGAGTGACCTCATATGTGTGCGCACATCATGTAGGACACAATCCTAGTAGAAATCTCATTATATAAATTAAATGAGTGACATCCAAATTTTTGGAACAACTCAAAGTAGAATCTCATTTTTATGTATATACACACACCGGAAGAAGTGATCTCGCATTCGTTATGACATGACCCAAGTAAAATCATATCTTATACATGTTGGGAATTAGGTCATATTATATCGTAATTAATTTTGATTATTATAGTTCCAATCTAACATTATCCATTATATAAAAGTTTAAAGTTGTTAGTGTAATATTGAACCGTATGGGTTTATATATGAGAGGATCATGTTAAAATACTAACCTAAATGGTTTATAGTATATAGATAAAGTTGAGTATCTTATCCTGATTATAATATTCAAATGACTCACTTTATAATTGTTACAAATGATTTGATGTAAATGGTTCATATAAAGACATATGAGTGAGGTATCCTATCTAATGAATTTTTATGAAACTAGACCATGAAATATTTAATTTATTTTGTTATAAATCTATTAATTGAGAAGATTAATACTTCATAGAATGATCATTTGCGACTCAATCTTAATTTTGAGTGAGTTATGAATTCTGGTCCTAATAATTTAGGGAATTAAAGGCTCGGATAGCCTATTAAATTCTTAGTCGTCAACCCAACACCTAACGTCGGTAGCAGCTTCCTCTACTTGTTACCCGCATGCGCACATCCCTGATCTACAAACAAGCTCTAGTCAAAATGCTCAGCGTTCGATCTAACACCCTTGACCCAGAAGACCAAATTACCTAACCTAGCTCGCGCACTGGCCCGTTACGGCACAACGCACTGACCTGGTAATTGACCCCTGTAAATCTGACCCCGTGACCCATGTTTCGAACCTTTGCTCTCGACTTGACCTGACATTAAGACTATTTCCCTCTTCAGTGACGACTTGGCTCGACTCCGCAGCTCCAAGTGGTTTAAACCTCTCGAGTTTCACCACTTCATCCCATTCCACTATTTTCTAAACCCTTCCTACCATTTTTACCCTTTTGGAGTCAATTTTGGCATTTTAAAAAATATTTGAGATGAAAGTAGGTTTGCTTATTATGTTATGATAGGTTGTAATTGTAAAATATGTCATCTTACCGAACATCATGCTAACAAATTATTTCATTGATGATTGTGCTAATTATGAAAATATGGTTCCATGTTGTACACTACCTTATGAAGAACGAAGATATGTATTACATCATGGATACATGTCATGATTTTAAATGATGGAGATCTCATGCATGTTGTATTCTCATGTACATCGGGATACTTCTTCGCTATGATTAGTACATATACATATAGTACGATATTATGATACGGTATTATGTACACCATGATACTATACACGCTCCCTTCCCTCTGTGGTATACTGGCAGCGTGAGTGTCCGCTGGTCAAAGGCAAGGTCCAGGGGATAGTAGACGAGCTTGCCTGGGGTCCATGCGTGCATACGTGGGCTGTGTGCAGAGAAGTACTACATATTCAATTTTGTCCGGATTGAAATCGAGATCAAAGCCATGAAATGATGTTTTATGATAGTTCCCAAATACGATTGCATGTGATTACACTTCTTGACCCCAGTAGTGGAGTCACTTACTGTAGTGGAGTCACTTACTGAGTATTTCTTAAAATAATCAAGTGACGTGCTACTCTTACTTTTCAGGTATAGACAAGGTACCTATATATGAATGATGAAGTCGAGGATGGTCATAAAATTGAAGTTAAGGTAGATGCATTTTTATGTTGATGGTAGCCCTTAGATTAGATCAAGACATTGTTTTGTATTTTATATTGTTTTTTATTTAAATTTCATATTGTTCGTTTCTTCCGTAATTATTTAGCGATTTTTACTTTAAACATATAAGTCCATGATACCAATTTAAATGTTTTTAATTATTTTTTTTTCGCATTTCGTAATTAAGTCATGCATTTGGTAGCAACTGTACTTAAGTAGTAAAAATATGGTTGTTACATGAACAATCGATCCTCACCCTCCTCCTTGCCCAAAATACTTAGTTTATGGTTGAATTGTAAAAAAAATGTTCGTTAGAGGAGAAGTGATACTTAAGGTATATGATGAAATTACAATGGTAAAGCGAACTTTTGACCGAACTGTAACTACAAACTTGTGAAGAATCGACTTCTTTGTAATAATTATATTCATGAACACAATAGTTCCTATAGTGGAGAAGAGTGCAACTCTAAGTCTATAGTATTGTAATCTATGATTAATTTATGAAAATTGATTAATTAAAGAGTTTAATTAATTTTGTATCATTGAAGTTTATAATCTATAGCTTTACAACGTCTTCTTACCAGTTCCTAGTAACACTAAAAGATGTGAGCACATCTCGTTAGGGCACAACCCTAGTAGAATCTAGTACATACAAGGATTGACTATAAATGTTATTTTGTAGAAAACGACCTTAGTAGAATCAAATTATATACATATAAGAAGTGACCTCACGTATGAAATCATACCTTTAGGGCATGACCCTATAGCTACCAACTCTAGCATGCATACAGAACTTATCAATCTAAGATGTTCACTGATAGTGATTAGTTGACAACTGTTTAGCCGTCTGCATCTAATACAATAATCATAATCGAAAAGGGAGTGACCTAGTGCCTGCCAACTATTGAAACTCATGTGTACTTTTGCCCTTAACTAGACAAGTTCACTACTAGAAAATAGTTTGTAACCTCCTAACAAACCCCACGCACAATATCTTGACTTAAGAACCGAAACTGGAAAATAGTTAAATATGATTTTAAGGATTATGGAAGAAATAAGCAAAGAATCGTGAGTTAAGAACAGAAACGGAGTGTTTTGCTTGGAAATCAAGCAATGTTAAACTAACCTATTAAGTAAACTCCGTTGACTATAAAACTTTAATTCTAGGCATTATATGACATATTAAGGTTATTGATGAATTTGACCGTCATTAGATAAAGTTAAGTAGCTAAAACAAGTAATGATTTAAAATAATTATAATGCCCTTATGATAAAATACTCTCGGTTCAAGACCCAAATAACCTCTAAATATTACGAAACTTTATAAGAGACCACATGGACTTTTAGAATCATTAGATCATGTTTGAAGCATGAACCAGGGTTAAAGTGGTAAATAATCAAATTGACCCTAAGATATTTTTTAAAGAGGTTTCAACGTCCAAACACCCTCCAAATTACTCAGAGATTTTAAGCAATTGTAATAACCCAAAAATTAAAAAAATTAAAAATTAAAAAAAAAAAAAAGGAAAAAAAAAAGAAAAGAAAAGAAGAGTTGTCCCACATCATTGAGAAGTGGGGGTTGGCCTCCATATAGACGGGTCCCTCACTTCATTTTATCATTCCACTTGAACGGTTCAATGTCGGTTGGATAATACCCTTTCTGATGGCTCAAGGTCAAATCTTGGCTGATACGGGTTGAGTCTGATATGCTTGAACCATTTTCTCTTAGTTTCCGAACCATTTTCTCTTAGTTTCAAATTCTTTGGAAGCTTAAATTATTTATGCACGAGTTTAAAATATTTATGCAGAATTAGACTTCGTTAGTTTAAATTATTAGGAGAAATATTTACGCAGAATTAGACTTAGTAGTTTAAATTATTAGGAGTAAGTTTTTATGAATAATTAGGCTGAGCTATTTTAAATTAGTAGGAGTAGGTTTAAAATTATTTTATGCAAAAATTAGGTGAGCCAATTTTCATGATAATTCTAGTTTATGATTGTTGGACTCTCTAGATAGAATTAAATTTTAGATAGGATTAAATTTTAGAGAGCAATGTTACGTAGCACTAGAATCAATAGCTTCAGCTTAGGCCAAGTAAGTGGTCCTACCGTCGTTTGGTTAAAATTGCGTGTTGTATGATGACACGTGCCTATGTCTTCGCACATGTGCCTGTATTTGCAAATTGTTATGAAATGATATGTATATGTTATGATATCAGAATTTTGTTATGTATTTGATGAATTGATATGTTTATGAAATGATATGTTAAGATATGATACGTTGAAAACATGCTTGGGATATATTATGTAACTGTTATGATATATGATGAGATAATTATGTCTGAAAGCATGAAACGTTATGATATGATATATGTGCGACATGAATGATATGATATGATTGACATGCAAAACGATGAACTAGCATGAAGTACAACCCCGACATATGCATGAAAGATAAATGACATGATAAACGTTACGAGAAATGATATAAAAAATGATATGATATGAAGAAGATGCTAGCAGAGTTGTATTAAATGATAATGAAAATAGAAAAATATTGGGATCTCATGCATTATTGTGTGCTCATGCATCGGGCGATATCCGTACTCCTTCACGATAGTACGGATGCGTCCGCTACGAGACAGGGGAATGATCATTATGTTTATAATGCTTCCTTGACGGTCGCTACTACTAACGGATGTCCGGCATCAACAGTTACCAGAGAATGCTCGCCCGACAAGAAAGAGGCCCAAGAGGTATGCAAACCGACTGGTGGGTCCATACTCACACGTGTATAGAGAAGTTAAGTACGCATCCAAATTGCTCGTTATTATAGCTGGCGTAGGAAAATAAACTATTATGATAGGTCCCATTCATGAAATTGTATGTGTTTGCATTTAATCGTGGTAGGGGGTCGCTTATTGAGTATTTCTTAAAATACTCAAGCCAAGTCACATGCTACTCTTATTTTTCAGGTAAAGGCAAGGTTCCCTCTACGGCTAACGACGACATTGCAATTCGAGACCATGACACATGCATAGGGCAGTTATACTTATGTTCTTAGACTTAGGTTAGAATATGGTGTTTTTAATCTTAATGTTTATTTATTTTATTTAGTACTTAGTTGTGCCATTTTAAAGATGTTTCGAATACGTAAGTCCATGACAGTGTTTTAAGATGAAGTTTATGATTTATGATAAAGTTTAAATGTTTATTTCCATACAAAATGATTACATTATGATATCGGTAACAACTCTAAGTAAGTAGAAATCTAGGGTTACCTAATGACTCATTAACCAAGATTCATGATCTTTCTAGAACGTTCAACGAACATTTTATAACTTTATGATACGTTGAATGATTTGTGCATGTTAGTATGAAATGTTCATAACTCATGAGATTGAAAAAGGGTTCAAAAACTTAAAGACTTATGCCATCTAGAATGGCGCTTGCAACAAGAAATTAAAACCCCAAGAGCAAATAAAACGCTTCAAGGACAAGAGCTAAAGAGAAGTATAACACAAAGTCTTAATTCCACTTGGACAAGAAGAATGTTAGGTGTCACTCAGGAATAAAGGACTATAGTCCTCAGACTCAAAAACCAAAGAAACCCCTAAACCTCCCACGGTACAACATGTTCACAATCCAAAATATATCTCTTGGAACGAAAGAAGCCTTTGATGTAGGTTTAAAGACTACATCACTTGGAACGTAAGAAGCCTTGGATGTAGGTTTTAGACTATGCCACTTGAAATGTAAGAAGCCTTGGACATAGCTATTCAAACTATGCCATTTGGAATGTATGGCATTGATTTTCATATTTCATCACTTAGAACGTATAAACCCTTAGACGCAGGTTTCAGACTACACCGCTTAGAATGTAAGAAGTCTTGAGTGTAGGTTTTAGACTATATCACAGGAAACACATGAAGACATGGATGCAGGTTCAGACTACACCGCTTAGATTGTTAGGAGTCTTGTTAACTATAGAACTAGCTTATGATTTGTGATGGTACTCTTTCGAGATTATTAGAGAGTTTTTCAATTAATTTTCTCTTAATGATCTTATCATTAGTGATAGGTTTCACAATAATTCTTTGAAAGTTGGTTAAAGTTTAAAATGCATGAATCTTATAAAGTTTAGAATGCATAAACCTTAAGGGGTCTCGAACCATTCCGTAACTATGATCTTATTCATATGAGTGTAAGGGACCACACAAGTTGATGAGAGATGATTAGATTGAGGGTTGCTACCTCTTTATAATGTTTATGTTATAGGACCTACAAGGGTGATGCCAACTAAGTCGTATTAAAAAATTTGAGAGCGGTGTGATGGAGGAAAAAGTCCTAACTTCACAAAGAACAATAATTGATCGAGATCGAGGTAACTTCATATTTATTGGCCATGATTTTAAGTTAATATGCGAGAATTTTTAGGGTTAGTGAACCAAATTTCTAACCGTGAATTTGTCACAAGTGACATAGTAACAGATAGAAATTATGGGTCACTCCCACTATTAGTACACAATGTGAGGCCCATTAAAAGTCATCTATTAACCTTTAATAATAAATTGTCTCATAGACGAGGTATAGATTGTACCATATTGGGTTGGATAGTTTAGGATTCTACCCCGATTAATTTCATTAGGTGGGATATGTGGGATATTTAAAGGATTTCCAACTATCCTCTACTAGTAAACCTATTCCGAGGGATGATGGTCCGCATAATATCGAGATAGCTGGTAGGCACATGGGTCGCTCCTAAATGATTATAACTATATGAAGACTACTAGAGAGCCACCAACAAAAGGTGCATAAGTCTAGGTTGGATTATTTAGGATGTTGCGCCTCAATCATTGTGGAAGACTCATAGGAATGTGACACCGATAGTCAAGAAGTGCTTAAAAGAGTTAGATGATATGAACTAAATCATTGAAATAAACTCGGAGTTCGGTAATGACTTAAAATTCACCGGTTATTAAATTGCTTCAAAAAGATGGAAGAGAAGAGTAGAGACTCTTGGAAACCTCTTAAAGCTTGGCACACAGGTATATTCAAAATAACGTTGGCCAAAAACCACCACAATTATATATCTATATATTATATATATATATATATATATGTATATGTGTATATATATATTTACTACAGCCAAAATCAAAGCCGACAAAGAACAGAAAGACACTGTACTAAAACAGTAGCTGAAAGCTCAACAGTTTTGGTTGAACCTTTGCTGTTATGTGTGGAATATAATCCCACTTGCATGTCCTCTAATAAACAACTCTCCTTTTGTAAACATCCCATGCAACTTCCCCATACTTTTCCCATGTCTTTTATGTCAATTCGACAACGCCGAGTTTGATTGACGAAACTCGTACAAGTACGTAATGTCGCCTTCGGGCATGATGTATCAATGGGTGATATTAATTTCTTGATCTCTAGAGTTTATTAGTGGGTTACTGTTAAAGTTGTCTAAACTAGGTAGCTGACGATTTTTCGTTTTCTCATTTAATTATGATCCATAATGAAAGGATATTGAAAACGATTGATCCATCGTTTTCAAAGATTGATATGAATGTGATATAAGAAAATGAGATCCAAATCTGAATCATATCTATCATATGTATTTCATGATTTTTTTGAATTATTTTAGATTTGAACTCATTAAAATAATCATAATTCGAATCTAAATATGTTCAATTAGTAAAGATGAACGGAAACATCAAGTATAGCGTTTTTCTTTCGTAATTTCTTTAAACTATATAAGAAATTTACTCTAAACTATGAAAATGAGATTATAATTTTATTCTCGAGCCAAACCTAAGACGGATAGGATAGCTCGTGGAGGTGACTAGGTGCCACTATCGGGTGTGAAAATAGTTAGGAGTCCCTTGAACATGCTCGCTTTATTGTAAACTTGCCTTGAGAGGGGTGAGGGACCACACGGGTATATTGAGTAACTAGCAGGCATACGAGATCGCTCCCTCAAATGTTGACTGTATGATTTTTCCCGTGGAAGGGTCGTCATAACCTTACACATATGTGTTCAAACAAGATGTCATATTGTCGTATGAGATGTGATGAGTTCGCACCTCAGATCAGGATACCAGATCTTCACTGTCGGGGCTATATAAGCATACTAAGCATGAGAATAGAAAGTTGGTTCACCCCGAGTTGAGATTTTTCGTCAGGAGATCTACGGTGCTAAAACATAATGAACAACTTCCAGATCTCGATAGGTTCTATGACATGTAAGAACCAACCAACCTGCTTGGAACTTCGAGACCTACTCAGAAACTCCGATACTTATGGAATTAGCCCTTAACTTCCTAAACCCCCCAAAAAATTATGTGAATACTTATTACGTTAAGGATGCAATGAGAACCTACAAGTAGGTTGGTTACGTAATATTTTTATACTCACCCCTTTTCCCTTTCTTTTTTCAGGTGTTCGCATGCTAGCAGACGAGGTGGAGGAGCGTTTGAGAGCTGCATGATCACAAAAATGGTCATTCTGGAGCGTTCTTCCGTTTTTGTATTTCATTTTGTAATTTTATCATAAACCCATTTTCTCCTTTGTAATAAATTTGAACAACAACTTGTAATGAAATTCGTTTTGTATTTAATTGTGGTGATATTTGTCGATCACGATTAAACCTCTAGTTCACCATTCAACTTATTATAGTTTTGAAAGGTTGTGAAAATTATTGTTGTGTAAGAGTGTTCTTTTTTCCTTTTTTCGAAAAAGAAAAAGGGTATGATAGTTGAATTGTTCATATAACTAAACCAGATTTAACATCTATCTTGAGAAATTGTTCGGTTGAGCTAAAACAGTGTGGCATGACAAATTTGAACGAAAGAGAATTACAGCAGCCGTTTGAATTTGTATCTAGTAGTTATTAAGAAGTGCATGAATTTTCAAATTTATGGTTATTAAAAAGGGTCATTATGGTATTCATAACTTTTAGTCACTCCGTGGTCGGTGACCAGTAGTTTGAATTTGTATCAGGTGGTTATTAGGAAGTGCACGAATTTCTTAATTTATGGTTATTAAAAAGGGTCATTATGGTATTCATAACTTTTAGTCACTCCCTCCTCCTAGTTACTAGCGGTTTGAATTTGTATCTAGTAGTTATTAGGAAGTGCACGGATTTTTTAAGTTATGGTTAGTAAAAAGCGTCATTATAGCATTCTCGTTGAATAATTTTTAATAGGTCACTCCCGACCTTTTGGATGCTTGAATGATTAATAACGGGTCCGACGGATGACCTAATTTTTTCACGCAAACCATGAACATTACTTCCCCCAAAGTATGGTTTTGGAGTGCAACAAAGGTCCCATCACCTTTAGTTTTTCTTTCACAAAATAATCGTTAACAATTTGTAGCATACTACAAAGCTCAACCCTTCATACAAACCATGTTTCATCCTTCAATTTATTCAAATTTATAAGTTTGTTTAGGGTTTATAATTAGGTCGTAGTTAACCATTTTCGAGTCAAAATTACTGTATGCTTTTTTTGGCTCGATCATATTCCAACTGTTTAAGTATGGACGGAGATTTTTATAAATCAAAAAGGGTTTTCATTATTAGAGATACATTAAAGTAAGTGACTTTCTATTGGATAGCCTCATAGCTAGATTAGATGTGTTGGTTGAGTAGCTCGGCTACACTAACTGAGTGCTAAGTCGTATTGGAAAAATCTAAGTCCTATAATTCTACAGTGCATATCTAACTCCAACCGCCTTAGAAAATTACTTATCAAATATTTTAATACTCAATCTTTTCTAAACGTTCTTGATAAAAGGAAAACACAAGGGGGTGATGAGCACATTATTTCACATGTTTATGATTTTTATTTCTAGGAGTCTAGCAATGAAACTATTTCAAATTTTATTTTTATTATGTTTTTTCAATATTTTTAATGGGATCTCAAACAAAACTTTTAATTGTTCCTTCTCCATTATTTAATTTAGACGCTATTTTGTTTTATCTTTTGAGTTTTTAAATTTATAACAAATATGTATTTCGTAGCTGTGATTGTTAAGACCCCATGTCAGTTGGAGGGTGAAACGAAATATTATTGATAAGGGTGTGAAAACCTCTCTTTGGCCAACACGTTTTAAAATCATGAGGTTGATGGAATGAGTTAAAAAAGACAATATCTGTTAGCGGTAAGCTTAGGCGGTTACAAATGGTATTAGAGCCAGATACTGGGCGATGTGCCAGTAACGACGCTGGCTCCCAAGAAGGTGGATTGTGAGATCCCACATCGATTAGAGAGGGGAATGAAACATTTCTTAACGGTGTGAAAACTTCTCCAACATTTTAAAATGATGAGGTTGACGACAATACCTAATAAATCTAAATAGACAATATCTGCTAGCGGTAGACTTGGACTCTTACCATAGCAATCCTATCGGTCTTGAGTACGAGAATCTATCTAAACTTTAAACTTTTAATTTTGTGTCTAATAGATTTATAAATTTTAAAAATTTAAGATTTTGAAAGTTTATAACAAAATAGACCGGAATCTCAAAATTGGATCCTATCTTATAATTTACCCTTCCCAATGAATATATCTACAACACATTAAGTCATATATAAATATCTACAACACATTAAGTCATATATAAATATCTACAACACATTAAGTCATATATAAATCATCCGAGAATCCGTTCTAATTATCCATGTTTGGGTTCAATAGTTATACTTTTGAACATGAACTATGGATATAACACACTTGCTCCACCCAAGCTAAAAATATATAATTTAACACAAACGATATAAGATTTAACACGCTATTATTCTTTTTAAAGTTTTCAGACCAATAAATACACAGACATCAATAAGCTCAGAAACTAAATTCGTAATTTAACTCCGTCATAACTACCTTACTCCTACGAGCCCTACAAACTTGAAGTTATGGTTCGTACCCCTCCGAGCCCTACAAATTTAGGGTTATGGTTCATACCCCTAAAAGCCCTACAAACTTAGGGTAATGGTCCACACAAAAAAAATTCCCCAACTACAAGTATGTGCATGTTTTAGGAGGTGGGTAAAGAAAGAGAAGTGATAAAGTGGGTGGAGATAGGTGTATATTGGGAAGTTGTCTAAGGTTTTTAATGATACTTCATAGTTGATATGACAGCACGAGGATCGTATATAAAGAGAGAGAGAGGGGTGATTTAGATACGGCTTGAATTGACCTCTCCAACACACTTTGATCATCACAGCAGAAGGGCAGATATTAGAGTGAGAATGGTACAAACACACATCTCATTATTGCACAATTAAAGCCTCTCTAAACCCTAACTGATTCACCTCTTTTCTTCCTCTTCTTTATTGCTTCTATACTCATTCACTTCTTGTCCCCATCCTTTTCTTTCTCAATAATGTCTTCCTACCTAAGCTCTATTCGTCTCTTAGATCCGAAATCGATCCAATTGAAAAGTAGATTTCGAACAATTGACGAAAAGATAGGTGAGATTTCACATTGGTTGAAGAGAGGAATGAAACATTCTTTATAAGGGTGTGAAAACATCTCTCTAGTAGATACGTTTTAAAATCTTGAAGGGAAGCCTAGGAGAGAAAGTCCGAAGAGGATAATATCTTCTAACGTTGGGTTTAGGCTATTACAAACGGTATTAGAGCCAGACACAGGGCGGTGTGCCAACGAGGACGTTGAGCCCCGAAGGGGGTGGACACTGAGTGATGTGTTTGGAGAATGTTGAACTTCGAAGGGGGTGGACACCGGGTGGTATGCTAGGTGGACGTTGGACCCCGAAGGAGAGTGAATTGTGAGATCGCACATCGATTGGAGAGAGGAACGAGTGTTAGCAAGGATGCTGGCCCCCAAAAGGGGTAGATTGTGAGATTCCATATTGGTTGGAGAGGGGAACGAAGTATTCTTTATAAGGGTGTGGAAATCTCCCCGAAGTAGAGTGTTTTAAAGCCTTGAGCGAAAGCTCAGAAGTGAAAGCCCAAAGAAACAATATCTACTAGTGGTGGGCTTGAACTCTTACATTAAAGATAAGACATCCATATACGAAGTCGCTATAGAAGCCATAGTGGTATTTTTCATTTAAACGGTAACTCTTAGGTTGGATCAGGTTATATGCCATTCTTTTAAATGGTTGTGGTTTTAGTTAAGGACAAGGTTAAACATATGAAAGAGAAGAGAGGTTAAAGTGTAATTATATTAGGTTATGGGGGGAAAGGGTTGGAGGGTGACATAAATACACAACAGATTAGTACTATTCCTGGACAGTGCAACAGTGAAAGGAATGGGCTGTGGAAGGAGAAAGAAATGCGAAATGAGAAACAAATAAATCTTATTGTAAGACATTTTCAGAAGGGCACTGATTCCCACGTGCTAACTGTGTGTATGCACATGCCAATGTGTAATAATATTTCTCATTTTTGTACCCTCTCTCATTTAAACCCTTTAAACATTATTACATCAAATCCTACATTCATATTCCTTTGATCGATCTCGTTGGAGTAGATATCCGTTAAAACTTTGGATAGAAAACGGACTTAAAATGAGCGTGTCGATGACTGAGAAGGACGGTAAAAGTGTTCGAGATTCAAACTTTGAAGGAAGTGATTTAGGGTTTGATCAGTAGAAATTAGAAAACTAAGGCTTCAAATGAGCATGTAACAACCCAAATCCACTGCTAGCAAATATTGAACGTTTTGTCTCGTTACGTATCACTCTCAGTTTCACGGTTTTAAAACACGTATATTAGAGATCTTTTCACACATTTATTAGAAATGTTTCGTTCGTTTCCTCTTCAACTGATGTGGGCTCTCACAAATCCATCTCCCTTATGAGCCCAGCATCCTAACGGGCAATTGCCTAGTGTCAAGCTCACCACTAGCAGATATTGTCCACTTTGGCCCGTTACATATCGCCGTCAGCCACATGATTTTAAAACGCGTCTACTAGGAAGATGTTTTCATACCCTTATTAGAAATGTTTCGTTCGTTCCACTCTTCAATTGATTTGGGATCTCACAATTTACCTCCCTCATCAACTCAGCGTCCTAACTAGCACACCACCTAGTGTCTTGTTCTAATACCATTTGTAAGAACCTAACCTCACCGCTAGCAGATAATGTCCACTTTGGCCCATTATGTATCATCGTCACCTCACGCTAGTAGTCTCACAATTTTATAAGGAATGTCTCTTTTCTCTCTCCAACCGATTCAGGATCTCACGGAACATGTCGATAATTGAAAAGGATAGTAAGAATGGTCGTGATTCAAATTTTGAAATAAAAGGTTTAGGATTTGATTAAAAGAGAATAGTGGGGAGGTCTCCCTCATTCCTTTTGCCTTTTCAACCTTCAACCTCTGTGACTGTCATTCAAAATATTCATCTCTTTCTCTCTCCTCTTTTTTTCTTCCTCTCTCTCTCCTACTGTTTGGAACTGAAGTTAGACAGTGACCCATATATATATATATATGTATATCTATATATACATATACATGTATATATATATATATATATATATATATATGTATGTATATACATACAAAACTAGTATAGAAACCGACCCAAATTATCTGAGACATTTTTTCTCAAATATTTAATATTCATATTTATAAAATAATATGTGCAATACAAAAAGACGGTTGATTTTACATATGACGATTCTACCCTTTTTCTCAAACCCCTTAAAAATCCTCCTCTCGAGCAAATATAGAACCCCTATGGTCTTTCGTGATCATCTCGAGCAAACACAAAACCCCGAAAAAAGATAAATTTTGTTAAAAGATGTTAGTACTCAATTTATTATTTGTGATAGATTTGGATCGAACATCTGGTCTATTATGAAAAAGAGGAGTCGGGTACATAAACTTAGACGATTTTAAGAATTTTGAAGTGAGTTAATAGATGACTATATGAAGAGACGCTCAACGGTTTCATTATATTAATTCGATCTAACTAAATCACTAATTTAAAAAAGAAGATTAAATTTAAAAATTAAAAATTAAATGAAATTTCTTTTTTTGTGTTGGAGGAGACAAGCGTGGGGGCTGTCTTGTCATATCAGTGTACTGTCTCTTCTCTCTTTGACTCTGTCCTGTCTCTTCGTGTAACTTTTTTTGTTTTTTTGTTTTTTTGTTTTTTTGACATTTTCTTAATTTTTATTTTATTTTCTTGATTTTCATGATATTATTAGGCATTTTTTTAAATAATATTATTAGGAATTGAGTTGAAAAATAAACATATGGGCTATTATTATTCATTCATCTTAGCCCACTATTCTATCTTTTGGGTTAGGATAACAAAACAAAAGCCTTCAACACTTCAAATAATATGGTGGGTAATTCCTATATTGATGGCGTTATGATCCTTTTTTTTTATTTTATTTTAAAAATAAAACCGTTACTATATACAATACAATGATGACTTTGGGTTCAAAATAAGTTTAAAAACATTTTACCATAATTCATAAACATTGGAAACGTGGTAAAAATATAATTGAAATATAGGTAAAAGACATGTTTGAAAAGTTTAAGGATCCTACGTATAGAACTATATCAAAAAGGTGAAAATTATATGTCAATGGCTTTATTCTATGGTCACCTCATTTGATGGTGTCATTAGTACACAAGTGTTGTGGAGTGGCATGCGGTTTGGGTGGCGTGTGCTAGAGCATGTTGTGGGTGTTTGTTGAATCGGCTGAGTTTCTGAACTTGTGATTCGATTTGGAGCCTACAATATAGGTAGGTAAGTCACTAAAGTTGAGATTCCGACTCAAGTTTAAATTTTGAGTGACTTGATTTCTCCTTCAACCTAACTTATTTATCTTTCTACCATTTTTCCCACTTACTCTTTTGACTACTTTTTTTATGGTTTCTTATTCTCCTTTTTAGAGTGAAATCCTAATGACATCCCTACAACATATAAACCAAGCGATGATTTGGGACATTTTGAAAAAAGGAAAGAAAAAAATGGGGATTAATTTATAGTAACGGTCTCTTCAAGGGATGATTTTTTCTTACTAATCAAATTGGATCGACGTAAAGTTTGAGAGAACAAATTGAAACGTTCTAAAGAGATGGGTGATTCGCTTTTACATGAAAGAATATGATGGCAGCTAAGGTGTGGGAGGGACTTGGTGATTTGAGGGAAAGGTTAGAGTGTTGAGATACATAGGGAAAGTGGGAGTTGAGATTTTTAATCTTTTTTTAAATTTTTTTTTTATAGACGGTTGTTAGAGCATACACATCTAAAAGAAACTTGACGAGCTTTATTATTTGGATGGAAGAATATGTCGAGGGTTTAAACAATGCACGGAAAGACATTGTTCAAATGGTCTTTAGAATGTCAGAGGACATAACAACAACCCTTGAGGTGATCAGGGCTGTAGTGGTGGATTTGAGCACCAAGCTAAACCTCACCATAAGAGTGACGAGAATCAAACCTTTACTGGAGGTGCAGTCCAATTTAACAAAGTGAAGGTCCTGAGCCCAAACTCTTTTGTGAACCTTGAGATGATAAGACTTTGAAGAACATTATCTTTGACCTTTAACAATACTTAAGATCATGTTCGCAATGATGCATCTAGCCAATGATGCAAAATTGTTGTGGAGATCCAAGTTCATGTACATTTGAAAGGATTTGAAAGGGTTGATGTAAGGTAGAAACTTGTGAAAGCTTAAAACAAGAACTCCACTCGATTTTCTTAGAAAATGTTGAAATAGCAGCGAAAGGAAGTTAAGAGAGCTGAGACATACTGAGAATATTCGAGACAAAGTTAAAAAGTTTTCTAAGCTTACATTAGATATTCATGATATGAACGAGAAATACAAGATTCTTTAATTTTTCGAAGGGCTGAAGTTGTGGGCAAAGACCAAAATCTAGGAATATAGTGTTCAAGAGCTTTCTATGAAAGCTACCATTGAATTTGGAAGGGCCCACCAAAAACCTAAGTTCCAACAAAAGGTGGTCGTTTATGTGTTCCAAGCCAAATTTGGAACGAATTCAAGAGTCAAGTATGAGACTGAGAAAGTTGAAACATCCCTAGTTGAAATTGTTCAAAACTCCTTCATGGGGGCGCTAAAGTACTTATGTGCTCTTTAGAAGAGAGTATGAGAGATAGACGAGCCAATGAAATGGGGTCTTATGTATGTCAATTTCTAGGTTATTCATGGAATGGCCATGAATACTATTTTCAACTTTGGAGCCATCTACAACTTCATAACGGAGACCGAAGCAAATTGCTTAAACATTCTCTAGCTTCAAGACATAGGAAGGATGAAATTCATCAATTCGGTAATCCTACGTTTCTCAAGAGTTGCAAAGAGAACTCCAATCAAGATGGAAACTTAGACTAGATGAACCAATTTTGTGATTGTCAAAATGGATAACTTCAACACTGTGTTAGGGATGGATTTTCTGCTCGAACACAAAGCCATTCTCATGCTCCTAGCGAAATGCTTAATAGAAACAGGGTCTAACCCCACCATCATTCAAACTACACACCCGTCACCAAAATTGGTGAAGATAATATTGACAATACAATTGAGAAGGGATCTTACCAATGATGGACCATGCTCATTGCCATTGTTATGGTTCAAGAAGAGAGCTCGAGTAAACTAACTCTAATAGAACAATCGCGGTTGTTAGGGGAACACCACGACGTAAGGCCAAAAGGTCAAACTAAGAATTTGACGAACCGAGAAGACGCGAAAAGTTGAAAAACCAAGAAGAATTCCATCACGAAGGAAGTAAAAAAGACTCTGGTTGAGAAAATACGAAGAGTTGACGAGCCAAGAAGTAATTTTCAACAATTCTAGATAGATTGGAAGAGACTCCTTAATGCTGAGGTCAGACATGTCAAGAAACCTTAAGTCAGCTTCATCTTACATTCATAAATTCACAAAGAGTCAATTGAATGAGACGTAACCCAATTGAGTGAGAGAAGTGTTACGATCATATTTGTCTAAGGCATTTTGCTTATGGTCGTGTGTCAGATGTTTCAGTCATACGTGTCCAGGACGAGTTGCCTATAGTATCATCCCGTTCAAACTCCTTTTTCTTTTGTTTTCATATTTGTTAGGATTTAAACATCACCCACTTGTGATAAATTTTTTATTGATAGCCTTTGAAACATAGCCCTAATGTGTTACTTTTATTCCAACAACTATAAATTCATCAACTTATTCAACCATAAACCACTTACCCCACACTAAATTTTAAATTTGTGTCAATTTTAACCAACCTATTTAAAGTAAACAATATCCTAAATTATAGCTCAAACAAAACAAAAACTATTCTATTAGCCAAGAACATTTAACTCAATCATCTATATAAACATGTGTTTGAGAATTAAAAAGTTGAATTACAAAGACTAAAGGTTCTGTAAAACTAGCCAAACCGAGACCTTTGTAATTCCTTTTCGCTAAACGATGGCTCAGAAAGGCTTATTTCCCTTCCTTTTCTTCTTCATTCTCCTTGTCACGACCACGGGTACCCTTTATTCCTTTTCTTCGTATTATTGTCTTTTTTAAACACGAATCGAGTTAGATGTTAT
The DNA here is from genome assembly GCF_002806865.2 of Cucurbita pepo subsp. pepo. NCBI lineage: Eukaryota > Viridiplantae > Streptophyta > Magnoliopsida > Cucurbitales > Cucurbitaceae > Cucurbita > Cucurbita pepo. The sequence goes on from NC_036638.1 coordinate 12,090,968, forward strand.
TCATTATGCATGGTGTTTTTAGGTTGTTTGGGTAGAACGAAATTGGTAGAACAGCCAAGCAGAAGAGCCGTGGAGGAGACGGACCTTGCAGTCCGTGGCTGGACACCACATGGTGAGGATGCGTTTTTGGTGAAAGATTATGCACCGCAAACAAAGAGATCTCCCATCCATAACAAATAATGTGTGGAATTTAATATAATGAACAATATTTGAAGTGTATTGGGATTATTGATTCATAATCTGTGTATATGTTCTTTATGTTCATACATATCAGAAACATTTGATGAACGTAAACAAAACAAAGATTTGGAATTCAAAATAAGATCTGGGTTTTAGCAAATAAATATATATAATATGAAAAGAATGGTTATTGAATCTTGTTTAAATTATATAAAATTTTCAACAACTATATAGTTTAAATCTAGGTTAACCAACATTTTAGGGATACCAGACTTCACAACTTAACACTACAAGGTACTATAGTACATTTTGAGCCATCATAGACATGATTTTGGTGAATAGCCATACGGTGTCGTGCATTGTCTGAACGGCCATACGGTGTCGTGCATTGTCTGAACGGCCATACGGTGTCGTGCATTGTCTGAACGGCCATACGGTGTCGTGCATTGTCTGAACGGCCATACGGTGTCGTGCATTGTCTGAACGGCCATACGGTGTCGTGCATTGTCTGAACGGCCATACGGTGTCGTGCATTGTCTGAACGGCCATACGGTGTCGTGCATTGTCTGAACGGCCATACGGTGTCGTGCATTGTCTGAACGGCCATACGGTGTCGTGCATTGTCTGAACGGCCATACGGTGTCGTGCATTGTCTGAACGGCCATACGGTGTCGTGCATTGTCTGAACGGCCATACGGTGTCGTGCATTGTCTGAACGGCCATACGGTGTCGTGCATTGTCTGAACGGCCATACGGTGTCGTGCATTGTCTGAACGGCCATACGGTGTCGTGCATTGTCTGAACGGCCATACGGTGTCGTGCATTGTCTGAACGGCCATACGGTGTCGTGCATTGTCTGAACGGCCATACGGTGTCGTGCATTGTCTGAACGGCCATACGGTGTCGTGCATTGTCTGAACGGCCATACGGTGTCGTGCATTGTCTGAACGGCCATACGGTGTCGTGCATTGTGAATTGTCTGAACGAACGGCCATACAGTGTCGTGCATTGTGAATTGTCTGAACGAACGGCCATACGGTGTCGTGCATTGTCTGAACGGCCATACGGTGTCGTGCATTGTGAGGCATTGTCCCGGTGTCCGATTGACACCAAACTTAGTGATATATTTCATATGGACGGACTTAACTCCCGAACCACATGCCCAAATTCTCTCTGAAACTTCGACTTTTGAGGTTAATGCCCGGGGCCATACTTGGTCCTTCAACAAGCCTATCTTTGCCCCTCTTGTCTATTCGATGTCTCTATGTTGCTTATGTCTCAACTTGTTTTCAATGTCCACTTTGTGTGGTATGTGGTGCATCATTCTCCTTGGTCGCATCATGGCACTCGTCTAGGCCCTTGTCTAGGCCTCGTGTGGCGGGATGGGCGACAGTTGATGGTCGCCGCTTCTCTTGTCGCAACGTGAGGGTCACAACCTACTCTCTTTATTGAACATTTTGGAGATTGAAAAATGATTAACATTATTTGATGCATCATCTATATTAAGGAGTAGTATTCAAATAAAACAAAATGAATGGTATTGAAAAATCGTGATCTCTTCCTTCTCTTCGGGCTCAATTGCAATGATTTGATAAACGGTTCATTAGAGTAGATGTTCCCATAGAATTCACTAGAGAAATGTTTCCAATAAAAAATGTTTGGTCATGTTTCCAATAAAAAAATGTTTGTTATTGTATATCCAAATCGATACTTTTCAATTGAATAATTATTTTGGAAAAATAGCATTAACAAAATGCTTTTTGGATATGTTTTTCATTAAGAAGTTAGTGGATGCATCTTACCATAGATACAAAAAAAAAAGTGACGAATTACAATAATACCCTTAAAGAGAGTGAAAGTGAAAGTGATAGTGATAAAGAGAGGGCCAACCATAAGCCTGTGTTCACACGAGGTGGTTTGACCTACTCGCAATTATACATGTCTACCCATATGGAACCATCTATCTCAAAGTTAATAATGATGAAAACTTGATGGTGAACGGGAAGACGGGAAGTTGTATATATTGAAGAGATTGTGATGCAAGACGTCACGACTCGGGGTGACATGTGTCGGGGTCGGGGTAAAAATAATTGGTTGAAATTTGAAATGAATGTACATGACTAAAATCGAAGGTAAGAAGGTGGAAGACGTGAGTGGGACATGCATTGAATTATTAATTGCAAACAAACTTTGAAGTGTGCAGCAGTTGGGAATCGAAGCCACGCCCGACGAGGTAGCCTAGCTAGACTACGCTTGAGCCAACTCACATAGTTGTGCACGTGCATGAGGTACATGAAAAGCGTGTGAAGTTCCTACCAGGGAAATTTCTTAGAATTTAGAGAATTAAGCAAGCTCAAAAAGACATGCACGCTTAAATAAGTAGTCATTTAGACATTCTTTGAGTAATACGTGTAGGATCAACTTGCCTTGAATAATTAGATTATGCATAAATAAGAATTTAAAAGGAAATTTGAACGAGAGTACAATGTTTGTTATGAAAAATTACTAAAATATTCTTAAGATGAGATTTTTAAGATGCTAAGTCCTTGGAAAAGTCTTCTTGAATGGTAAAAATAAGGATTGAATATTGTGATTTGTTCTCCAAGTGATTGATTGATGTTATCTCCTAGTTCAGATTGCATGTATGTTTTGTTAAGGATTTCACCCGTATTGAGCATGTATGTATGCTTATAGAATGTTCTCTTTACGCTAGGTAATAGATAGTATTATCTCCCTATTTAAAGCATGTGTAAAAGCATCAAATTAAGAATATGGTGCTAAAGTAAGAACGGTTTCACAATGATCTATGTCAAAATATTTCAAGTAGATTGAGCACACTAGGATCGTGAATAGCGATTAATGGTATAGATCCTATGTAAGGATCGAGACTCAATGACTCTAAATGGATAAACAAATTTTTTGCGAAAACAAATAGAATTTAAAACATAAAGTGTACATTATATTTACATTATATCAAAATAAAGTTTATACATAAGTATTTAGAACACAACATAAGGTTAAAACACAAAACATTTAAAACAAAAGGGTTGAAGAAGACGCGTGAGGCATGTCTATGACACCTGCTCTAGAGTCCGCTCCCGACCTTGACCAGCTCCTTGTATACATGAAAAACATGAGAAACATGGAATGAGTACAAAGACTCAGTAAGTAGCCTACTTGTAGGCTCTTAATCGTGTCTTTGATATGCTAGGGTACCACACTCTTTTTTTTTTTGCTTCTTGTTTTTGTTCTTGTTGTAAGTACTTAGACCATTTAGCTATGTTATTTACTCGTGGGTTCTTATCATGATCTATCTTGAGGACCTTGTTTCTTAGATCCTGAAACCTTGATTCTAAAATAAAGTCCTTAGTACAATGGTTCTTAGTTCTTGGTTCTTGTTCTTAGAACTTGGATCTTGATCCTGTCAGAATTTAGTGCAACTGATTGCTAGTTTGAATTAGTCAAGATATTTATAATCAGTTAATATTTAGAAAATGTATTAGTTATGGAATATATTTTCGAAATTAATATCTTTGCTTTGTGATATGATTAGTAGTATATTTTATTTTATTTTCAAGATTTTGTTAGTTTACCTTTTCCTTGTAGGTATTAGTTGGTAGCTTGTATCCTATTTAAACGTTGTGAATATCAATGAAGATTGAACATTCGATCCCAATTTTATTTCTTATTCTTAACTTTGTTTCGTTTCCTTGAGTAATAATATTTTCAGATCTATTCACACTTTTGAGTGGTAGATATTGTGTCTGTGGGTAACCAAGGGTTTGATATTATTACTCAAGGAGATGAATGGTGGAATTGCTCATATGGGTATAGCTATGGAAAAGCTTGTTGGCAATAATTATAATTATTGGAAGTTATGTGCTTATCTACAGGGGCAAGATTTGTGGGATTTAATAATTAAAGGTGATGACACAGAAATTCTAGTCGATACTACACATGATGCTGAATTATGCTGAAAATGGAAGATCAAATGTGGAAAAGTTTTATTTACCTTGCGAACTCTGATTAGTAAGGAATATATTGATCATGTTCGTGATTTAAAGTCACCAAAGCTAGTGTGGGAAACACTTCAAAAGTTGTTCACTAAGAAAAATACCGCTCGATTGCAATTTCTAGAGAATGAATTAGCTATGGTAACTAAAGGTAATTTTTCTGTTGAAGAATATTGCTTGAAGGTGAAAAATCTGTGTTCAGAAATTTCAGAATTAGATGCTGAGGAGCCAGTGAGTGATGCTCGATTACAGCGTTATCTTATTCGTGGATTATGAAAAGACTTTATGCCCTTTGTTTCCTCAATACAAGAGTGGGAAAATCAACGTACAGTTATTGAATTGGAGAATCTGTTTTCTTATCAAGAAGCTTTGATTAAGCAAATGACTAGCAGCAATGAGCTTTCCCCAAAGTCAAAAGATGTGTTGTATGTCAAAGATCAAAGGAGACAAAATTTTCATTCAAAGCCTTCATCAAGCAATGGGAATCAATTCAGAAGTGAGGAGTCATCAAAGAAGCCATATAAAGCTTGTTACAAGTGTGGAAAACCTGGCCATTTTAAACGAGATTGTCGGGTGAAAGTGGTGTGTCATCGTTGCGGAAAGCCAGACCATATTTAAGCCAAATTGTCGAGTCAAAATATAGGAATCAGAAGCATATGCTGTACATGAAAGTAAAAGTTCTTCCAATCCAATTTGGGAACACTGCTTAACCATTGTGGTTCTTGACCAGCCAACAAATGTGACTTCAGCTGTACATCAAGAGGATGTCTCTGCAAATGCTCATGCCTTTATAAACTACAATGAAGAATGGATTGTTGATTCTGGTTGTTCTCATCATGCAACTGGTATCAGATGTTCATCCCCATTGTCAAAAGAAGGTCATTGTGACAGCTGATAATTCAATGCATCCTGTGACGAAAGAACGAGATTTGAATGATTGGAGTTTTCTACTCAAGGACGTTTATCATGTTCTTGGTTTGAAGAAAAACCTTGCTTCTATATCACAAATAACAGATTCAGGAAGGTGTGTTCTTTTTGGTCCTAAAGATGTTCAAATACTTTCTAATGTGAAACATGTTGCTGCTGATATCCTGTTCTGTGGAAAAAGAAAAGAATCTTTGTATCTTTTATCAGTTAGTGATGAATATATCAAGAAAGTTGGTCATAATACAAGCTCAACTCTTTGGCATGCTTCTTTGGGTCGTTTTGGGTCATGTGGTTTTTCAGTTGTTGCAGAAAATATCCAAAAAAACAACTTCTTGATGATGTCCGTATCTTTAAAGATATTCAACATGATGAGATTTGTCTAGGCTGCCAATATGGCGAGTCTCATCGTCTTCCTTTCACAATCTTAAAGAGTAGAGCTTAACAATATTGGAATTGATTCATTCTGATCTTTTGGGACCAACGCGAACAGCAAGCTATACCGACCTTCATTACGTGATGGTGTTTGTAGATGATTTCTCTCGCTTCAGTTGGGTATACTTCTTAGAGCACAAAAGTGAAGCTTTTTCAAAGTATATTCAGTTAGCTCATCTTACCTCAGTTTGCTTGTCTTGGTTGCATGCGAAGAATCTTCCAAGAGAGTTATGAACACCAGCTTTTCAAATAGCTTGCCATGTTGTAAATTGGCTGCCTCCATGGGCAGGAATAGAATCATCACCATTCGAGTTGATTTATCATCGTAAACTCAATGTGAGTTATTTTCGTATTTTTTGGTCTATTTGTTATATTCATGTAGTGAAACATAATCGAACTAAAATTGACCCAAATGCCAAGAAATGCATTTTTGTTGGCTATGATACTCATAGAAAGGGTTGGAAGTGTATGGATTTGGAAACAAAGATGATTATTGTGTCCCGTGATGTAGTGTTTCATGAAATTTCAAGTTACAAAGACGATGCAGATGGCAGCAAAAGTACAACTAATGTTGCACTTTTTCCTGATGATTCTACGTTATGGAGAAAAGATTTTTCAATTGCGACAGACATTCAAGCTGAAGAGAATAAATAAGCCACTGCAAATATTGAAGTTGCCACAATAAAAAATCCTCAAAGACATAAAATGTTACCAGGTAAGTTGTCTGATTTTGTAGTTGACATTAATCAAATTTCTGTTCTGTCTTGTTTTTTTATGGAAGATACAAGTGAAAATGAGCCGAAGTTGTACCGTGAAGCTAAAGGAATTTCAGAATGGGAAAATGCAATGATGGAAGAAATTTCAGCACTTGAAAAAAATGACACCTGTGAGCTTGTACCAAAGCCTCATGATGCCGATTTAATTACTTGTAAGTGGACTTACAAGGTAAAGAAAAAAGCGGATGGTAGAATTGATAGACACAAAACTCGTCTTGTTGTTCGTGGGTTCTCTCAGCAATATGGTCGAGACTATGATGAGACTTTTAGTCCGATCGTAAGAATGGTAACATTACGAACAATCATCTCTTTAGCTGCTAGTAAAAGCTGGAAATTATGGCAGCTTGATGTGAAAAATGCTTTCGTTTACAGAGAGTTGGATGGTGATATTTTTATGAAGTAGCCGCAAGGATTTACCTCTAAGGAATATCCTGATTATGTGTATAGACTTAAGAAGACATTATACAAACTCAAACAAGCTCATCGTGCTTTGTTTGGTAAGATTTCTCAATATCTTAATTTTTGTGGTTTTAAGTCTTCATGTGCTGAAACGAGCTTATTTGTTAAGAAAACAACAACTTGATGCACCTTGCTCTTACTTTATGTTGATGTCATGATTATTACTGGTGATGATATTGTTGAAATCAGTAGTCTCCAGGATGTCTTGTTTGTTCGTTTTGAAATGAAAAAATTAGGTGAACCTGATTGTTTTCTGGGTTTGGAAATTAAGAAATGTAATGATGGTTATTTTCTCTCTAAAAAACGATATGCATCAAGTTTATTGCAGCGGTTTCGTATGGAGAATTGAAGAGAAAAAACTACTCCTGTGGAACCAAATCTCAAATTAGCTAGAAATGAAGGGAAGTCATTAATAGATGTTACCTTCTTTCGTCAACTTGTTGGTAGTTTATTCTATTTAACTATCATAAGGCGAGACATTGCTTTTTCAGTAAGAGTTGTGTCTCAATTCATGGATCAATCACATGAGACTCACTTAATTGCAGCAAAAAGAATTTTTTGTTACATCAAGGGCACTTTAAATTATGGATTAATGTATGAGAAATCAAAGTCATTTTTATTAGGTGTTTTTGTGGATGCTGATTGGGCTGGTGACGTGAACGATAGACGCTCCACAGTAGGTTTTTGTTTTACAGCAGGCTCTGCTGCAATTTCATGGTGCAGTAAAAAGCAAAGCACCGTTCTGTGTCAAGTTGTGAAGCAGAATATGTAGCTGCTACAATGGCTACTCAGTAATGTTTGGGCTCAGGAGGCTTATTCAAGAAATGGTGACTATTCTCAATCAGCCAATTCAAATTAATTGTGATCATGAAAGTGCAATAAAACTTGCTGAAAATCCAATGTTTCATGCTCGTTTGAAACATATTGAAACTCATTATCATTTTGTTCGAGAGAAAGTGTTATCGCAGGATGTTAAATTGCAGAAAATACATACTAATGAGCAAGTTGCAGACATATTTGCTAACGCACTTGCCGAAGTGAAGTTTGAAGTTTGAAGTTTTTCGCAAGGCTCTCGGAATTATGGAGAAATAAGCTTGCACTAAGGGAGGCTGTCAGAATTTAGTGCAACTTATTGCTAGTTTGAATTAGTCAAGATATTCGTAATCAATTAATATTTTCATATCTATTCACACTTTTGAGTAGTAGATATTGTGTGAGATCCATGTTTTAAGTACTTAATTTTTGTCTTTTTCTTGGTACTTTCTAGTTTCTTCTTCTGTTCTTGGTTCGTTATCCAAGATACCCCCTAGGATTTACAATATTAATCATGAACCTGACAACTTATGTCTGAGGCTTCATGCGTTCCAAGTGACATAGTCTAAACCCGCATCTAGGGATTACCCTGTGATACGGTCTGAAAATCTATGCCCAAGGATTCATGCGTTCGAAGCGACGTAGTCTGAAAACCTACATCCAAGACTTCTTACTTTCCAAGTGAATTAGTCTAATCCTGCATCCAGATTTTATCCTGTGATACAGCCTAAATACCTATGCCCAAGGTTTCATACATTCCAAGCGGCATAGTCTGAATACCTACGCTCAAGGCTTCATACATTCCAAGCAGCGTATTCTAAGTCATGAGCATGTTGTTCCATGGGAGGTCTCAGGAGGTTCTTGATTCGTGGCTAAGATAACTTGCTCTCTTCTTGTTCCATCATGGTCCTAGATTACTTCCCATGAAAAACCAAAAAGCTCATGTGATCGGTGCAAACATAAACATGACATCCTGCAAATCTTAAGGTACCCATAACATGGTGTAGGGCATCTCATCTAGGTGAGAGAAATATGAGGCCAAACATGACATCCAGCTAAGAAAAACATGATGCAGGGCATCCCACCTAGAAGAGGAAAACATGGGCCTATGAAAGCACCCCGTGGTGGGAGGTCATGGGTAACATTGGACATGATTTGAGTATTACCTAGCAGTCTTGAGTTTCTGAGTTTAAGGACCTTGGTCCCTTATCCTTGAGTGATACTTAGCATCCTTCTTACCTTGGTAATGTATTATTCTTGGTTCTTAATCTTGTAAGTTGTTTAAGTTCATAATTCTTTGAGACATAAGTTGAAACATACATTCATAAAAATATGAACCCTAGCAAGTCTGAGTTATTTTAGAAAGTCATAGAATCATAATGAATTAGGCAGAGGATTCTAAAAGAGTCCTTAGTCTTGAGAATAGGCCTTTTAAAAATTAATACGCCATTTGGAGCGCATATAAATCTTGAAATATCATAAATAGTCCTAGGGGCATTTTGGTCATTTTAACCTTAATTCTTTGTTTTGCTATTTAATGTGTTCCAATAGCTTTCAAACTTCACAAAATTATCAATTATTACAGAGTTTCATAGCATTTGAAGGTCATCTAAATCATAAACGGAAGGTAAATTACCATAAGGGCATTATGGTCATTTTACACTGTTTCTTGGTTTACTTACTTAGCCTTTTCCAATGACAACAAAATTTCATATATAATCTCAACGTACCATAATATGCTTAACATTAAACTTTTACCGGCAGAAAAGTTAATTTATTGGATTATTTTAATGTTACTTTAATCCTAAACAATTTGATCAGTTTAGGGCCTTAACTCTCGGTTCTTGGTGTTTTTCTTTCCTATATCCTTAATTGATACTTGTTTAAGGGTTCATATAAAAATCAATGTGATTCCCACAAGTATTTCTTAATAAAATTCCAAGAGGATACTTACCTCGTCGTCGACGTTTAGGACTTTCGTTCTCGAGATTCCATTATCCGAATTACTTCAAATTTTCTGCCATAGATTCCTTTTGTGTCTAATTTTTGGAACAATAAGATTTTTCATGAGAATGCGTCTAAAAGGGGGGTCGAAATTGAGAAAAACCAAGGTAAGTTGGATTTTGGGTTAACATGGTCAGTTCAGTTGAACCGGCCACGTCATCGTCTTCTTCTTCTAAATAGGAAGAAGACGTGCGCGTCCTTTGCATTGTCATCTGAAACTCGCCCTCTACAGCTCTATTTACAACGTTTCTTTCCTCGATTTCTCCATAAAACTTTAATATGGTCTTACAAGAAAGAACTAGTGATTGATTTCATACCTTCTCGTGGATTGAAACCTAAGATATTTGCCTCCAAAGTTCGTCCAAATTTTTTTTCTTGCTCGAGCAAAAACAGGGAATTTCTTATGGAGCCCCCAATTTTAGGCGTTATCAAGGCCCAATTTCTTCATGGAACCTCTTCCTTGTCCTTCCCTCGAGGTAAAGGAATTAGCTTTTAGGGATGTCTTTGAATGTGTGTCCCCAATTTTGGAGAATCGTTCTCGGTCTACAAATTGCCCAAAACACAAGATTTTCATTCTCTTGGATAAATTGTTCTACAACGTTTCAGCTCTCGATTCCTTCATCAAAATTGCTCAACTTTCATCCTCTCAAGCTAAATAAATTCTCAATTTTAAGGAAAAGGGACCGTAGATAGTTGTTCGACACATACCCCAAATTTGAGCCGGAAACTTATTTCCTTAACGTTCCTGAGGTTATTTCTCTTCGTGATCTTCTATGGAAACACTCCTTGGAGGTGCAAAAACTCATTGAGATTGTCCTTGCTTGACGAATTATTATGTATCCTCGAATTGAATTTTTGAGTTTTCCTTTAAGCTCATTAATGACCGATTGGATTGGAGGAATTGTTTTTAGGCACTTTCAACACTGGATTTCTTCATAGAACTTGTGGGTAATCTTGTTTAGAAAATGTAGGAACAAGTTTGAAGGGAAATGGTGGAGAATTGATCTCGAATTGGGAAGAAATCCAAAATTAGGATACCCAAAATCTAAATGCTTATAGCTTACGATTGGGAGCTCGAACTTGCTCGATTCTTGTTCCATACTATTACCCCAACTTCAGACTTTAGAGGGGAAGCTTCTACCTACGTTGAAACCTCCATAATCTTCGTGATTTGAATATTGAATTTTCTGGACAATTCATAAAAAATATCCTCTTTGATTGAATTTTCTTGAATTCTCACCGTTTGATATGATGACCTGAGACCGTTAAAGATTGTGTCCAATTTTGGAGAATATCCAAAGGCTAGTCTTTTAGATTCGATGGATGGATTTTGTGCAGAAGGTCACTGTGGAAGTTCTAATTCAGGGCAGAAAAGGCGTAATTATATATATATATATATATATATATATATATNTATATATATATATATATATATATATATATATATATATATATATATATATATATATATATATATATATATATATATATATAGGGGTATTATGGTAATTTGGCAATTTTTTTTTTATTTTTCTCGAAAAATCAAATTTTTTCTAAAACGTTTTCATTGTTTGCTAGTCATTTTTCCTTTTTTTATCGTCTTGAAATAAATTGGAGATAAGTAATTCAAAATCTTAAAAAAAATCTTAAAAATTGAAAAGGGTCCTTTTTGGACTTTTCGCTTGCCTTTTCATTTCTCATCTTTTTGGGAAAGCCTTCAATCCATAAAATTACTTATTAGGTATAGAAATGTGTTTCTTAAGACCTTTGTCCTTGCTTAAATGCCTAAATTTCTTTTCTTGGTTTCCTTGGGTTACTTTTATCCTTACTTTGAGGTGTTACAGAAACTTTATAATTGATTCATTTATAACCTTAAGGACAATCATACAAGATCTCACGAGTGGATTAGAACATGTTTGTGGTATGAATCATGTGGAAAAGGATAAAAGTACTCCTAAAGACCCATTATAAGAAATCAAAGTTCTACGAATACCAAATGACTAGATGCTTAAGAAAGATTTATGCATGTGAAGAAATGTTGAGGATACTTATAGATTATGACTTACATGTTAAGAATTTTACCTTGGTTATGCCTCAAGACTTAAAAATGAACTCTTAGAACTAGAACCCAAGATGCCCTAAAAACCGGATGGGAAGTGCACCAAGGTTTTATAACACATACTACATTGCAGGGAATGCATGAAGCCCTAGACATAAGTATGCAAATTGTAACACAAGGAACGTGTAACACCCGAAGCAAGGTTAAAAGTAACTCAAAGGATCAAAGGAAAGAAATTAATGCATTCAAGTAAGAACAAAGATCTTAAACAAGTCATTTCAATGCTATAAAAAATAATTTTAGAGATCTAAGGCCTTCCGAAAACTATCGAAAAGGAAAAAGGAAGCAAAAAGACGAAAATGTCATTTTTGTATTTGTAAGGAAATTTCCATATTTTTAATTCCTTATCTTGAAACTTTCCTTCTACAATCCCTTTGGCATTTTCTTATTTTCTTTCAAGAAGACTCACAAGTCTAGACCTCGTGTTCGAATTATAGCAAGGAAGATCTTGTGGAATGTGAGAACTTCTGTGTGGTTGGAGTACTTCAAGGAGTTTCACAAGCTACGGCTTATACAAAGGTAAAATTCTTGCTCTTGAATTTATTGCTTTCTTTTAATTTTAATAAAATCAAAACAGTTCCCAATGTTATTCCCAATGCTTCCGTTATACGGATGAAGAGTTCATTCCCTTTGATCGCTTGTGGATGTATATAATAAAATGATGAAAAATTCACAAGAATAAGTGCAAGTATACACTATCACAAGTATAACAAGTAATAAGTAAATTATCGATTTCACATAAAACCTATCTTTTTTGTTAATTTTATCGCTATAAATTAAGTGAGTTTTTGGGTAACATTCAAATGAGTTTTTGTGATTTTAACTAATTAAACAAAACTAATGCAGAGTATCACTTCTGACGAAAAACAGAAAATGATGAGAAAATCAACTATAATGAGGAATGTCCGGCTAAGAGAGATGAAATTGATAAGTTGTTGAATTTTGTGGTAGATTTTAATTCATCTTAATAGATTCGCAAGCCCACTCCCGAGGATCATGCATAGTGATTATTTTCATAATCATTTTTAATTTTTGTTAACAAGGTTATAGGAGAAGAATTATTAGTAACCCTTCTACTACATTCAAGTATCTTTTCAACGGAACTAAAGTATTAAAGAAGATTTCATTGCTCCCTCTCTTCCCTCGAATAAGAGAACAACTATGTGTGTAAAGTAGCTAATTAAACACACATGTAGATAATTAACAACAACTCTTTAAAAACTAAAATCATACCGTCAACATACTTAAAGTATATAAGACTCTCTCGCCTCCCCTATAAAATTTAGCTCTCCATACAAACTGAATTAAACAAAAGAACTCACGTCTCAATCATATAAAATTTATAGAATACGAGAAGAAAGTAAGGAAATAGAGAGTTATCAAGCTTGTTTGCTCTTCAATGGAAGTTCTCTTCCCTTGAAATCTCACGTCCACCTATTTTCCTTTTGCTGTCAATAGCGGCTGAATTAGGGTTTTGTTTTCTTCTTCTTCTCTGGTTTCACAGCAGCAGAGTTGCTACGGGCTAATCTAAAAAATTTGCTTTCTAAAATGTGGTTCCCTTCATTTTTTACGTATCCTTTTCCTTTCATAATGTTTGTTTCTTCTCATTTAGGGTCGAGAAAGGATAAAATCGTCCACCTAGGATGTTTCTAATTTGGTAGTCAATGACCTATGTGGATTGCTGATATGGATTAAAATATCCATATCATCCCCGAAAAGTTTACTTTCCGAGTTGCTTCAGCATCAGGGTCAACAATTTATTTCCAGATTTGCTACAACACCATGGTTCATCATAAATGTTCTGGAATTTTACCACATAACTCAATTAAGTATATAATTAAGCTTGATTCATGTAGATTGATTTTCTTTTTCATATCAAAACCACCGTTGACTATCCATATATAATAACTAGAATAAAAGAAGCAATTAATGAGAAAATGGGGAGTATTAGTGCAAAATTAACTCTAAAAAGACTTAAATAACTCACTTTTGGAGAGTTATCACACCCCAAACTTAAGAAATTGTTCATTCTCGAGAAATCATTCTCTCCACTCCCCATTTTTTTTTTTCTATATATTTATGTTGGCAGAGTATTCATCAAAGACATGATTTAGATCACACTCCTTATATTCCTTCCTCAACTCAGTTTTTCCCCCACAATTCACCATACACTTCTACCCAAATCTTACCAGAAAAATAACACATTCCTCACTTACACACTATTCCTGAAAACATTTCTAGAATGATTATCATTCCTTCTGCCTTGCTTTTGTGACTTTGGTTCATAATTTATTTCATTACTTTTCTCTTGTCATAATTTTTTTTTTTCCACAAGAATTCTTCGAGTCATCTCCCTATTCTCTGGGTGTCTCCACTTGTGATGCAAATGATCTAATTCTTCAAGGGATGACTATATAGGCTAACACTCATTCTCTCTTAGCTCAACTCTCTTGCTAGCATCCTGAAGTTAAGTATGGCCACATTTGTGATGCAACTCACGTGAACCATAAGGATAACTTCTTTTCTCTTTTTTTTTTTTTTTTTTTTTTTTCCTCCTCTCCTTTTCCTCCCTCTTCCTCTCTTGAGAACCTTCTTCTTCTTCTTTCATAATCATTTTTCCCCCCTCTTATTCTTTTTCTTTCCCTCATCTCTGCGCTTGCTGGATTTCCTCCTTCCTTTCTCGCACTCGCCCTTCGTCGTACAAGTCAAAACTCTACCTGTTTTCTTCAACAAAGTCTAGATCGTCCTCTTGCGAACCTATAGCAATTGAAATTGGGTCAACTCATGGAGGGTAGCAATTGAAATTGGGTCAACTCATGGAGGGTAGGGGACGAATGTAACGGTAGAAGCTCTCAAAACTCATGAATGTACCTTGGCGTTCTCCCTTCGTTCGACTTTTCGTTTTGGCTTGCTTCCATCCGAAATTGCCGACGAATGCCCGTGGATCTAGAGCTTAAGTTCTCCCAACAAGCGTGGGTTTTGGTCTTTCAACCTCCGGTGCCTTCTCCCTTTGACAAATCCGAGTCCTTCTTCCTTCCGCAGCCAGCAAGCCACCTTAAATCCACCCTTACCTCCCTCTGTTCTCACTCAAAGAGGGATGGGACGGAGGTCTTACTCTTTCATATATGCACACACTTTGAACTTTGAACTTACTCTTTCGGTTAATCATACTTTGAACTTACTCTTTCGGTTAATTATACTTTGAACTTACTCTTTCATATATGCACACACTTGTAATGTACGTAAATCCTTCAAGGTGAGATGCATTTGANCCACCCAAAATTTACAACAATCAAACTTCATTCTTCTTCAATGTAGCATGAATTGAAACATCTTTTGATAATTTTGACAACCTTTTCTTCACATCTTCATTGAAGTATATTGTATGATTGATGTCTCTTGGTTCATATCACCTTTGATTCAGACATAACTTCTTTTCTCTTTTGTTTTTTTACATCCCTATTACCTTTGATTCAGACACCTTCGATGACGCAGATTATCTAACAATGAGCAATTAGGACAATTTGTTTGTTTTTTTTAATTTTTTTGAGCATTGTGAGTTCAAGCTTTAGGTTGAAGAGGAGTGGTCTTGNGTAGAATTACTTTAATACCTCCAAACTTAAACTAGTCATTGTCCTTAAATGAGTATTGGTGTGGGTGTAGAATCATTCATGGAAGTAGATTGAGGTGTGGAAACTCTTGTTTATTGTTTGGATTGGAAAAATGGTTTAAAGTTTAGTGAATTATGAGAATTCTTGCTAATTATAATGAATTATAATAGATTGGATCCTCACCTTAACTTTTTTATGAATACTCCTTTCGACTTGAGCTTTAATTTCCTTAACTCTCCTTTTTTTTTTTTCTTTGAGTTATGATTTTATTTTTGTAGAGAAACACATCCTTCACCTTAATGTTTTATTATCCTATTGAAACATTTTACCATGGATCCCTAGTTTTGCATAAAACATTTCTACTGTATATTTGAAAATGCATGATATATAACCCTATCTAATAAAGCTCATGTTTCTAGGGTGCATGCATGGACATCATTCAAAATTATATACCGTCAACAAAACAAAAATATACAACAAAATATGGATGCATGGATCTAAACAAGATAATAAGATTGTAAAGGGTGTGCTTAGAGAATCCCCCATCTTTAGACATCGTGAAGATTTTTTGCGGCTCCATTCTTTTAAAATTTTCTCTAGAAACTTGAAAATACTGCTGCTATAAATCTGCTATGAGTCCAGCTGCTAGTGCTGCTAGTGCTGCAGCATGTGAATTATGATGTCTAGCAACCCCTTTCTTCTTTTCCATACGAATTTTTTTCTTTGTAGGGGTTCGAAAATCTTTTAGGATGTTCCTAAAAAAAATTCTTTGGTGGTGGTGCCTTAGCATGTACTTGGATGAGGAAGTGCACAATATTCAAATAAAATAAAACCATATGAAAAATGAAAATAAAATAAAACCATATGAAAAATGAAAATGAAGAAGGCAACTATGTTGCCAAGTGCACTATAAGAGAATAATATTTGTCATCAATCACATCCTAGCATGCACTAAGTGTAATTAGCCTCCTTAATATGCTTAAATTAACATTCCTAATTACATCTAAATCCCCCTAATTCATCTACAAAAATTGGCTAACTTCGGTCGGGCATGCACAAAAAGTAAAATAAAATCTAACTATCATGCTAAGGATGTAGTACTTCCCTACACACGACTCACACATGCGAGTGTGAATCCCCAGGGTGCTCGCACACCCCCTGGACCCTCTGGTCAAGCTAATCTATAACAACGTTCGGAGGTCAACGGAACCCCATAGTGTCATGCGCCTCATGAACACCTTCATTTGTGCGCATTCGCACTCATCAGCNTCAATCACATCCTAGCATGCACTAAGTGTAATTAGCCTCCTTAATATGCTTAAATTAACATTCCTAATTACATCTAAATCCCCCTAATTCATCTACAAAAATTGGCTAACTTCGGTCGGGCATGCACAAAAAGTAAAATAAAATCTAACTATCATGCTAAGGAAACTGAAAATAACTATTTAAAAACAAAAGTGCATAAATAAAAAGAGAAAAAAACTAACTTGGTTTACTCTGAGCTTCATAAATTTGTTTGTAAATTGTGACTAGCTCCCTCTTTCTCTTCTCATTTTGTTTTAGTTGTCCATTGTCAAATAAATGATTCCCCTTTGGAACTCTACATCATGCCGTGGGTGGGAATAATTTCATAAAGTCTATCTCTCATATATCAAATAGTTCTTCTTCTAAGATGTAGTTCAAGAGTGTGTCATCAATAGATAACTTCATTGATGAATTTAATCTTTCCTCTAATTCCAGTGATTCAAAAACTCGTACGGTTTTCTCCAATTTTGCTTGTTGTGTAGTGCAATTATTCCACCTGCTGTCTTCTTGTTGTTGCTGTTTTTGTAGCAACCCTAAATTTTCACATACTCAGAGTCGCTACTAACGTCTCATGCTCATCTATAATGCGGAAATATAACTCTTACATGAACATCATTTGTAACGTAAACTTTGAAAAACGCTTAAAACAACTTCTTCTTTGAAAAACATAACCATGGTCTTAACATGTTTAAATACGAAACACTAAAATTTAGAGAAAATAAAAACAAATATAAAATAATTTAAAACAATGAAATGCAAAACAATCTATTCTAACTTAAGACTAAGAATTTAAACATGAGTCTACCCTATGCATGTGCCACAGTCTCTGCTTGCGATGCCGCCGTCCTCCGTACAAGTGTGCCTTGCCTTTACCTGAAAAATGATGTGGCACATGACCTGAGTATTTTAAAGAGTACTCAATAAGTGACCCCACTATAGGGGGCCATGCAAATGCAAACACATGCAATCATGATTTAGGGACCAATCTCTAATCATCATAAGGGTGGCCTCCAGTCTTGGACAAATTGGATATGTAGTACTTCCCTACACACGACTCACACATGCGAGTGTGAATCCCCAGGGTGCTCGCACACCCCCTGGACCCTCTGGTCAAGCTAATCTATAACAACGTTCGGAGGTCAACGGAACCCCATAGTGTCATGCGCCTCATGAACACCTTCATTTGTGCGCATTCGCACTCATCAGCATACTGTGTGAATCACCACTCATCATCTCTAGGGGAAGTAGTCCTATGATTATGAACATACAATATGCATGAGGTCCCTCTAAATCTATCATAATGTCTCCTCTAACACAACCTTCTGGTCTCATCTCTTTGTTACTCTAGGTAACACATGCTCGTAGATATTTATATTAATATTGTTTTCATGCTCTTAGGGTTGTGTCCTATGTCGATCAAACGACATGATGCAATATGGCACTCATCATCATATAACATGCTCAATATGGAAAACATCATCATATTAAGGTAAACATCACGCAATCATCATACTCATCATATTGCCATAAAGTGCATCAAGCATACCAAGTACATCATTCATATAACATCATCACGTCATTCATATAACATCATCACATCATTATCTAACGTCATCAAGTCATCATATAACATCATCACATCATCATCTAACGTCATCATGTCATCACATAACATTATCACATCATCACATCATCATCTAACATCAGCNTCCTCCGTACAAGTGTGCCTTGCCTTTACCTGAAAAATGATGTGGCACATGACCTGAGTATTTTAAAGAGTACTCAATAAGTGACCCCACTATAGGGGGCCATGCAAATGCAAACACATGCAATCATGATTTAGGGACCAATCTCTAATCATCATAAGGGTGGCCTCCAGTCTTGGACAAATTGGATATGTAGTACTTCCCTACACACGACTCACACATGCGAGTGTGAATCCCCAGGGTGCTCGCACACCCCCTGGACCCTCTGGTCAAGCTAATCTATAACAACGTTCGGAGGTCAACGGAACCCCATAGTGTCATGCGCCTCATGAACACCTTCATTTGTGCGCATTCGCACTCATCAGCATACTGTGTGAATCACCACTCATCATCTCTAGGGGAAGTAGTCCTATGATTATGAACATACAATATGCATGAGGTCCCTCTAAATCTATCATAATGTCTCCTCTAACACAACCTTCTGGTCTCATCTCTTTGTTACTCTAGGTAACACATGCTCGTAGATATTTATATTAATATTGTTTTCATGCTCTTAGGGTTGTGTCCTATGTCGATCAAACGACATGATGCAATATGGCACTCATCATCATATAACATGCTCAATATGGAAAACATCATCATATTAAGGTAAACATCACGCAATCATCATACTCATCATATTGCCATAAAGTGCATCAAGCATACCAAGTACATCATTCATATAACATCATCACGTCATTCATATAACATCATCACATCATTATCTAACGTCATCAAGTCATCATATAACATCATCACATCATCATCTAACGTCATCATGTCATCACATAACATTATCACATCATCACATCATCATCTAACATCAGCACATAACATAATCACATCATCATCTAACGTCATCACATAACATAATCACATCATCATCTAACGTCATCACATCACATAATCACATCATCATATATCAACATCACATCATCATATAACATCATCGCATCACTACTTAACAACATCACATCATCATACAACATCAACACATCATCATCTAACGTCATCACGTCATCACATCACCACATAACATAAAGCATAAATGACACGTGCAAGGGCCACTAGGCACGTGTCGTCATACATAAGACATGTCTTTCGATCGAGCCGATAGTAAGGCCACTTACTTGGTTGACCTTAGCCGAATTTATATCTAGCTCCAAATTTGCTTGCTTTCATTCTTCGCATTCTTTCTCACTTATATCGAGGCTTCACCTATTTTGAACATAAACTTAATTGCCTCAGTAAAAAAATCGAATTCCACATTTTCATTATTTCTAAATTGTCGTTGGTAGTACAACTTAAATTAAAAATGTGTCCATTTTATTTCATGATGCTTCAATCATTCAATCCAAGCATAGTTTCTTATAATATTATATTCTCTCAGTATAAATAATAACAATTCCTTGGATCTTCCATTTTCCTTCTCTCTGGTACACCCTCTTTCTCTTCCTTTGTTTTACTTTTTTTGGTTCACCCTACTTTAGACCAATTTTAATCAATTCTAGAATTACACATACAATAAAAGGAGAATTCCATATCTCCCATTAGTTTTAATCAATTCTAGAATTAAAACAGACAATAAAAGGCATAATTTCTTATCTCTGATTTTTCCCTTCTCTATATTTCCTCTGTTTTTATTTTAACTCCCATTTTTTTCTCTCTCTCATATTCTATATTTCTCTCCTCCAATAAAAGAAAGAATTCCATGTCTTCCTGTATTTTTCTTCTTTTTTTTTTTCTTAAAGAAATTCATAATTATCTTCACCAATTTTAATCAATTCTTATTTCTTTTTCCCAATTTTAATGTTGGATCCTGATTTTCTATGACGAGTAAAATGATAGCAAAAATCTAAATAATTGAAACAAGATTAAAAAAAAAAAAAATGAACTGTTAAAAAAAAAAAAGAAGATCTAACTTACCAATGAACTTTTCTATCTCTTTCATCGAGTGAATCTGCTTAAACACCTATTTTTCTTCTTCTCTATGAGTAAATCTGAGATCTTTTCTATTTTGTTTCATGTTCTTTAGGAGGTGTTGAGGAGAGATATTTGGGGAAGAAGTTGTGTGGTATTGGTGGAGAAATGGTATAAGTTACCATTTTATTATTACTAATTTATTTATTTATTTATTCTATTTTATTTTATTTGGTACGGTTGTTACATTATATACAAAACTTTAGTCCTCCAAAGTCTAAACTCTTAGATTAACTCGGGATGTTTCTCTCTTATTTCATCTTCACGCTCCCACATTGCCTCCTCGGTACGGTGGTTTCACCATAACACTTGTTGCGTAGCACTGTCACTTCTCAGGTTAAAATTCGATTGGTTTTTCCTCGTAACTTAAATTTTCGTTGAGTTGTAGGGGCTCATAGTGTATTATGTGTATAGGATCCATCATGTATTTACTCAACATCTACACGTGAACTACCTCATGTACTTCTGAGAGGGATGGAGGTAGGGCTAACTTCATTATGGACCAATTCGCTAGAGAATTTCGACAAGTCTAATGCATCTAGGACTTACTTGCCCTACATCCGAACCTCAAGACATCTCTCATTGGTGCTATCNTTTTTTTTTTTTTTTTTTTTTTTTTTTTTTTTTTTTGTCTACTTTGAGCGGTACGCATCCTCGCTCAAATTTTCTGGACAGTCTCATAGGCGACTAGGACTATCTCGAGTCCTACTAGCTCTCTCTCACCTATCTCGTCCCTACATAGCGGGGACCTGCACCGTTTCCCATACAGAGCCTCGAACGGTGTCATTCCAATAGTGCCTTGAAAGCGCAACTTGCTTTAAAGTCTAATACGCAAGTGCGTAGCGTGTCCTCTAAGATTTGGTTTAGGCGCTCCATTTGTCCATCTGTTTGGGGGTGAAAGGCGGTGCCAAAGTTGAGCTGAGTACTCAACGCTTTTTAAAGTCCATGCCAGAACGCTGACATAAAGCGTGGATCTCGATCCGACACTATAAACACTGGAACTCCATGTAGTCTTACTATTTCTTTCACATACAGTTGCGCCCTGTTATCAACTGTATATATGGCTTTTCAAGGTAAGAAGTGTGCCGACTTGGTCAACCTAACGACAATTACCCAGATCACTGTATAGCCTTTAAGCGTTTTGGGTAATCCTACTATGAAATCCATTGTTATGTTTTCCCACTTCCACTCTGATATACTTGGGGGCTGTAATATCCCTGCTGTCTTTTGTCTATGAGCTTTTACTTGTTGACAAACTAAGCATTTGCTCACAAGCTCGGCCACGTCCCTCTTCATGCTCTTCCACTGGAAATGTTGTTTTAAATCTTAGTACATCTTAGTACCTCTTGGGTGCATGGCAAATGACGAGTTGTGAGCTTCCGTCAATATCTCTTTCCTTAAATCCTCTATTGTCGGGACGCATACAATAGTCCTTCATTTAAGGACTTCGAGAATCCATCTATTGGACTTTCATCTAGCTGGCCTAGGAATTTCTATAGGTTAGGATCCTCTCGTAGGGACGTAATAATTCTTGGACTAAGTGTAGGTTGCACTGTAAGTCGGGCAAGTTGTTCTATGACTCTCTCGGTCGCCACAAATATGTTGGTTTGCTCTAATTCTCTTTGTACCCTTACTTCCCTCGTAATGAGGGTCGATAAGTGGGTCATCTTTCTACTCAAAGCATCTGCGACCACGTTTGCTTTTCCAGGGTGGTACTAGATATCTATATTGTAGTCCTTATCCAACTCTAGCCACCTTCTCCGCCTCATATTTAACTCTTTCTGGGTGAAGAAATATTTTAAACTCTTGTGGTCGGTAAAACTTTGAATTTTCTCTCCATAGAGGTAATGTCGTCAAATTTTCAGCGCAAACACTACAGTAGCCAACTCCAGGTCGTGGATAGGGTAATTCTCTTGTATTCTTTTAGTTGACAGGATGCGTATGCAACAACTTTGTCGTGTTGCATTAATACACATCCTAGTTCATTCTTGGACGCGTCACTATAGATTACATACTCTTCTGAGATCTCAGGTACCGTGAGTACCGGGGCGGTTATCAATCTCTCTTTTAGGTCCTGAAAGCTTGCCTCACAAGCATCATTCCATATAAATGGTACCCCTTTTCTCGTTAATTGTGTCAAAAGCAAGGCTATTCTAGCAAAGTCCTACACGAACCTTCGATTGTATCCCGCTAGTCCCAAGAAACTCCATACTGGTGTTATCGTAGTTGGGCGTTCCCACTTTGTGACCGCTTTGACCTTAGACCTGCGGATACTCCGTCCTTTGTCACCACGTATCCTAGGAAAGAGACTTGTCGTAACCAAAATTCACACTTTGAGAACTTGGCGTACAACTTGTTCTCTCTTAGGGTGGCTAGGACTTTTCAGAGGTGTTCCTGGTGTTCGAAGTCTATTTTTTAGTACACTAGGATGTCATCAATGAGCACGATCACAAAAGTGTCTAGACAGTTGAACACTCGGTTCATTAACTCCATTAACACAGCTGGAGCATTGGTGAGGTCAAATGACATCACTGCGAACTTGTAGCAATCGTCCATTATCCTAAATGCTGTCTTTGGTACGTCTTTTTCTTTACTCTTTATTTCATGGTAACCTGATTGTAGATCTATCTTAGAAAATACCATTCCCTCTCTGAGTTGATCAAATAAGTCTTCTATTCTAGGTAGAGGGTATTTGTTCTTTATGGTTCTCTTATTTAGCTCTCTGTAATCGATGCACAGACGCATCGATCCGTCTTTCTTCGTAACAAACAATACTGGCGCACCCCTGGGGGATACGCTAGATTGAATGAACCCTTTATCCAGTAAGTCTTGTCATTGTGCCTTGAGTTCCTTCAACTCTGCTGGCGCCATGCAATAGGGTGCTTTAAAAATAGGCTCAGTTCCCGGCTCGAGTTTGATGATGAAGTCGACTGCTCGGAAAGGGGGTATTCCAGGTAGGTCATCCGGAAATACATCTGGGAACTCGTTTACTATTGGCACGTTTTCTAGGGTCTTTTCTTTTTCCTCTTACATCTACGACACATGCTAATATAGTCCAACCGCCTTGTTGGACTAATCTTTTTGCTTTCATCATCGTGACTACCTTTGGGGTAGTCTCGGTACTTGTGCCATTAAATTTAAAGCTAGGTCACATCGGTGGTGAGAATATCACTTTTTTTTTTTTGTGACAGTCTATACTAGCACAGTTTGCACCTAGTCAATCCATGCCTAGTACTACGTCGAAGTCAGTCATCTTTACTACTATTAGGACTATGCTTAGAGTTTGGTCGGCTACTATTGCTTGGCCATTTTTTACTCTATCCTTAGTTACTACGTCTACTCTCTCAGGGCTGCTTGCCGACCATACATGCAATAAGGGTTCTAATTCAAACCCTGTCTCTGATCCTTCTCGAGGTGGGCTCTCTTCAGCCTCACCTCATCCTCTACCTCTAATAGGAGGTCGTCCCCTTCCTCGTCTTACTCTTTTGCGTAGTATAGGCAGCATGGTTCTAGAAACCAAGATAGCATTTCTTAAGTCTAAGGCTCAGTATTTGTGATGAAGTTCACATCATATTGCAAACAAAATCACTTAGCATGCAACACATCACATCATGCTCTTAAATAAATAGTGAAATATCACAACATTTCAGTAACATTAACATAAAAATGCATGCGAATTTGAAAACGTTTCTCTTTTCTTATCATGTACAAGGCGTACCTGACGGTGATGGGGCATCAACGTTGGGACCATGGAACGTGCCAAGCCTACATCGTAGGCTAGTCTAAAGAATCTAAAACCTAGAGCTCTCATACCAACTGTAACGGCCCTAAATTTTCACATACTCAGAGTCGCTACTAACATCTCATGCTCATCTATAGTGTGGAAATATAACTCTTACTTGAACATCATTTGTAACGTAAACTTCGAAAAATGCTTAAAACAACTTCTTCTCTAGAAAACACAGTCATGGTCTTACGTGTTTAAATACGAAACACTGAAATTTAGAGAAAATAAAAACAAATACAAAATAATTTAAAACAATAAAATGTAAAATAATCTATTCTAACTTAAGAGTAAGAATTTAAATATGAGTCTACCCTATGCACATGCCACAGTCTCTGCTCACGATGTCGCCGTCCTCCGTACAAGTGCGCCTTGCCTTTACCTAAAAAATGATGTGGCACATGACCTGAGTATTTCAAAGAATACTCAGTAAGTGGCCCCACTATAGGGGGCCATGCAAATACAAACACATTCAATCATGATTTAGGGACCTATCTCTAATCATCATAAGGGTGGCCTCCAGTCTCAGACAAATTGGATGTGTAGTACTTCACTACACACGACTCACACGTGCGAGTGTGAATCTCCAAGGCGCTCGCACACCCCCTGGACTCTCTTGTCAAGCTAATCTGTAACGACGTCCGGAGCTCAGCGGAACCTCATAGTGTCATGCGCCTCATGAACACCTTCATCTGTGTGCATTCGCACTCATCATCATACTGTGTGAATCACCACTCATCATCTCTAGGGGAAGTAGTCCTATGATTATGAACATACAATATGCATGAGGTCCCTCTAAATCTATCATAATGTCTCCCCTAACACAACCTTCTGGTCTCATCTCTTTGTTACTCTAGGTAACACATACTCGTAGATATTTATATTAATATTGTTTTCATGCTCTTAGGGTTGTGTCCTATGTCGATCAAACGACATGATGCAATATGGCACTCATCATCATATAACATGGTCAATATGGAAAACATCATCATATTAAGGTAAACATCACGCAATCATCATACTCATCATATTGCCATAAAGTGCATCAAGCATACCAAGTACATCATTCATATAACATCATCACGTCATTCATATAACATCATCACATCATTATCTAACGTCATCAAGTCATCATATAACATCATCACATCATCATCTAACGTCATCACGTCATCACATAACATTATCACATCATCATATATCAACATCACATCATCATATAACATCATCGCATCACTATCTAACGTCATCACATCAACATACAACATCAACACATCATCATGTAACGTCATCACGTCATCACATCATCACATAACATAAAACATAAATGACACGTGCAAGGGTCACTAGGCACGTGTCGTCATACATAAGACAAGTCTTTCGACCGAGCCGATAGTAAGGCCACTTACTTGGTTGGCCTTAGCTGAATTTATATCTAGCTCTAAATTCGCTTGCTTTCATTCTTCAAATTTGTTCTTACTTATATCGAGACTTCACATATTTTGAACATAAACTTCTTCTCTCGTGGGTTTCTCTTCCTCTGTTTTACATTTTTTTTTAAGTTCACAGTTACTTTTAGTCAATTTTAATCGATTCTAGAATTACACAGACAATAAAACCATAAATCCATATCTCCCATTAGTTTTAATCAATTCTAGAATTAAAACAGAAAATAGAAAATAAAAGGCAGAATTGCATATCTACCATTTTTCCCTTCTCTATATTTCCTCCGTTTTATTTTAACTTTTATTTCTTTGTATTTCCTCAGCAAAAATCTAAATAATTGAAACAGAATTTAAAAATAAAAAATAAAATAAAAAACTTACGAACCTTTGTTAATGTTTGATTAATCCACCACCCCACCATTTAGGTGTGAAAGTTATCTTATTTATAATCAAATAAATTAGAAGGATATGGAAATAGTAATAAATAGAAATAACAATAAAATAATAAGGCAAATATTAGATATTTGTCTTATAATAAAATATCAAATACAATATATATGGTAAACTATAATTTATTACTAAATATCCTTAACACCCCACCGCAAGCTGAGCGTCGGATTTGAACGAACGTGAAGCTTGGATCTAAAAAATTTAAAGAGGTTGAGAAACACTTTTCGTGAAGATGTCAACAACCTGGTTCAGATGAGGCGTAGAGAAACACTTTCTTGGCCATCGAAAATTGCAGAGGGATCGCCGCTCAGCGGCGATGCTGCCTTGGCTTCGGCGAGAATATGTCTAACCCATGAAGAGGGATTGTCGCTCAGCGGCGATGTTGCCTTGGCTCTAGTGAGAATATGTCTAACCCCATGAAGTAGAAGGGGAAACCTAGAGCAAGGAACAAAGACAATGTTGAAGCCGGAAGAGTCCCCATATTGGGAGAAGGAGCCAATTTTGGCGAGAAGGGTCGCCACATTGGGCGAAGGAGCCAATTTTGGCAGGAAGGGCGGTAATAAATAAGTTGCCTAGGCTGAGCATTTCTCTACTATTGTTTGATATTTCATGTTGTCACTAATATTAAATTCTATTTGTTGATCATTCATTCTCAACATTATAGTTCCCCTGTGGATATCTACCAATGCTCATCTGGTTTTCAAAAATGGTCTCCCCTAGATAATTGGTACATCATTCATTCTCAACATTATAGTTCCCTTGTGGATATCTACCAATGCTCATCCAGTTTTCAAAAATGGTCTCCCCAAAATAATTGGTACATCAATTATGATGTTTTCAAAAATGGTCCGCTCCATAATCCAAAATGATAAAAATCTACTGCACAATTTTGCCTCCTGGATAAGTGAAAGATCAGTCTGCTTGCTAGTTGAAGGGTGACTGTAGTTGGTCTAGCTTCACTAATACCTAACTTTTTGCAAATAGACAACAGCATTAGATTAATGCTTGATCCCAACTCATATAATGCTCGACCTAGCTTCTTCCCTCCTACTGATATTGGAATTGTAAATGAGTTTGGATCTTTCTCCTTCAGTGGGATCTTGTTTTTCAATATTCCACTACACTCTCCATTCAACGATACAACCTTGAATTCTTCAAACTTTCTTCTATCTGTGAGCACATCCTTCAAAAATTTCACATAATTTGACATTTGACATTTGAAGACATTTGCTTCAAAGCTTCCACTAAGGTATGTTTATATGAATTTCTTCTGAAATGGGCTTCTTCCTTCTTCCTTTTTATTCGTGTATAAGTAAGCTCGATTTAGGTATCCGCCTACAACCCAGTTGAAAGCTTGGTCCATACATAGAGCAGCAAACCCATGGTCCATACTTCCATTCAGCCCAACCACGCCCACAGCCTCGGCCCGTAACCCAAATACTTGCGACCTACGTACCTGAGAGAGTAAAACCAAGACCCACTACAGCAGCGCAGTTGTCTCGGCCCAATAATCATACGCGTCTCAGCCCACTGCAACTGAGACCCGCATTGCAACTCGAGACATGCGCTTGGCCCAAAACGTGACTCGTGCATGGGTCACCTCTCACCCAGCGACACGTTTCGCGCATGGAAACACCATATCATTCGACTTCAGCGACTTGGCTCAGCCCGGCCGACTCATGAGCTCTGAGTGCTGAAAGGCGGTTATTCAGCTCGGATTAACAACTTTTACATTATTCCTTTATGTTTTTTACTCTTCCCAAGCTAATTTTAACTTTAAGGTAATTGAGGTCAACATAACGTCCTATTTCCAAAGTTCAAGTTAAATTAGGTTAGAAATATGAATTACTAACGAAGCAAGATGAACATTTAAGTTGGAAATAACTCTCGACGACACTTAAAGCATTTTTTAGGGAGGAAATTTAAGCATACTCAAATTTAGGTAAAACGCCGGCTAAGGCAAACGAAGTAAGTGGTCTTACTAACCGGCTTGGTCAGACGACTTACTTTATGCGGCACGTGCGCAGTGGCCCTTACATGTGTCATTTATGCTTTATATTTTATGATGTGGTTACTATATTATATGATGATGATCAACTATGTTATATGATGATTCTATAATGTTATGTGATGTTATATGATGATGTTATATGATGATGGTCTATGATGATGACATGGTGATGATGATGCATGATATCATGACAATGTAATATGTAAGATTATAAGATTACTTAATATGGCGTTATTCCATATGAAGACGAGGTGCATGTATTAAATGTCGTGATGCATTATGACAATTATTTTTCCAAGACACAACCCTAGTTAATGTTAATGATGATGAACGTATGAAGGCCAAGTAATGCATATTACTTAGAGTAATATGCGAACAATATATAGACTTGTGTCATAAAGATGTTTTAAACATGAAAAACCACAGGGACCTTGAATATTTTGTATGTACATATACATCAGATTACTTCCTCATTTATGATGATAAGTACGAACACGTACACTACGATGATGATTATCATCATGCCTCACATGACACTCAGGGGTTTGCTGACCTCCAGACGTTGCTACGGACAACTAGCTAGACTATGATGGGTCTAGGGGGTTCGAATCCCTTGGGGATCTACGCTCGTACATGTGGTTCATGTGTCCGGATTGAGGCCACCCCTATGATGATTTTAACGATAGGTCCCTAGATCATGAATTGCATGTGTTTGCATTCCCTGACCCCAGTAGTGAGTTCACCTACTAAGTATTTCTTCTTAAGCCGTGTGCTACTTCCATTTCAGGTAAACGCAAAACACCCTATACGGCTAATGATGACATCACAAGTAGAGACCATGACACAAGTATAAGATAATGGTATTTCATTTTCTTAAACTTAGATTAGTATAGGGTGTGTTTACTTTTAATGTTCTATTTGTTTTATTCCGTATTTTTTTATATTGTTTTAAAGATGTTTTGAACATGTAAGTCCATGACAGTGTTTTATGATGAAGTTTTAAATGTTTAATTCCGAATAAGAGCATAAATTACGATGACTATAGCTAAAAACATAAAATTAAGACTTTTCTCTCTTGAAACCATTCCAAATCTAATAAAATCTAGACTTTTTCTTATCTTATTGGAACAATTCTATAAAATTAAGGTTTCTTAAACCCTAAATTCTATATCAAATTGACGAATATCACAACGTCACCGTTGTCGTTGTCTCCTTTCAATTTACAATAAACCTGTCCCATAAGAGTATACATTTGTCTAATAAAGCGATAAGTCTAATGTCACACCAATATGTCAAAAAAATCAAGTTTGCAAAATCATAACTACATAAACATATATGATTTGAAATAAAATACCTAACATACTACTTTTCATTCAAAATTAAAAAAAAAAATCAAGAGGGTCGGGTACCAATGGAAGAGTTTTATTCTCTGAATAAGGTGCGAGAGATTAGTGTCTCTTGGCTCAACACAAGGGTTCTATTAGGTAGATACTCCTCAATAATTTTTATCAAATAATATATTTTAATATCTCATTATATAATATCTTATTAAAATCATATTTAAATATTATAAAATATCATAATATATATTTAATTAATTTAAATCTCATTCAAATTTTAAATATGTTTTTACGTAGGGTATCAATATACCTTAATTGTTTTAAAATTTAATGTGTCAAATACCATTCTACTTAATATATTTTTTTTTATTTATATTTAATATATCTAAAATATTAAATATTAATTTGAAAGTATAAATTAAATATATTTTTATTTATTTAATATATCTAATATATGAAATATTAATTCAACATTTTAAATTAATTAAATCTATTTTCTCTTTTATATTTAATATATATAATATATTAAATATTAATTTGAAAATTTTTTTTCAATTTAATTGAACTTTTAGTGTTATTAGGAATTAGCAAGAACTCTATGACCTACCGATTATAAATTCAAATGATATAAAGTTAATTAATTAAACTTTTTAATTAATCCATTTTCATTTATTAATTATAGTTCACTGCACTATAGACCTAGGGTTGCACTCTTATGCACAGTAGGACAAGTTATGTCGATTGATATATCAATTACAAGTAAGTCAATCTTTCACGAGTCGTTCATAATTACAGTTGGGTCAAAAGTCCATTTTACCCCTGTAATTACATCTTTCACCTTAAATACCACTGATTCTCTAACGAACAATTTGTTTATGATCCAATCATAAACCAAGTTCCTCCTGGGCCAATGAAAGGGTGGGTCCTATAGTTCAAGTCTCAAAATAAGCACTTTCATGTACTTTCTCATATGGAAAGAAGCAAATTCCATTTGATGATATTATGTTCGGAATTTCCAATTTAGTTAAGTTCCCAAAATGATAGGCATGTTGAATCGGCTACAAGAGTCATTCTCACCCATGCCAATTAAAGGACAGACACTCACATGCAGAAGTTCATAACTCACCTAGAATCAAGATCGAGTCACATATGATCATCATGTGAAATATTAATATTCTTAATTAACGAATTTATAAGGAGAGATTAAATATTTCTTGGTCTAGTATTATACAAAGTCATTGTATAGGATACCCCAACCCACATGTCTTCACATGAACGATTTAGACCAAATCATTTGTAACAATTACAAAGTGGGTTCTATTAATAGTGTTAGCAGGAGAAGACACACAACCTTATCTATATTATATAGACCCTTTAGGTTATTAGTTGAATACTATCCTCCTATATTTCAACCACGTCCTATTGTTCAAGATTACATTAATAACTTTTGATTTTCATACGAGGGATAATATTAAATTATAAATAAAATAATAAAAATTATTATTAAAAATTAAATAATTAATTAGGAGGCTTTATGGCATAAATCTTAATAGATTCAACTTCTAGACTTGCATCGACTCAGTCTAGTGACTCGACCTGTAACGACCCTAGATTTCTACTAACCTAAAGTCGCTACCATCATCATAACCTATACTCTTATGCATAATTAAACATTTAAAATTTTCTCATAAGACAGTCATGGACTACTCTATACTAACATAAGTCTAAGAAAATAAAATAACATTATCCTATGCACGTGTCATGGTCTCTAATTGCAATGTTGTCGTTAACCGTACATGAGTGTCTTGCCTTTACCTAAAATAGAAATAGCACAAAACTTGAGTATTTTAAGAAATACTTAGTAAGTGACCCCACTATCGGTGTTAGGGAATGCAAATACATGCAACTCATGATTAGGGACATATCGTTGGGGTGGCCTCCAGTCCTGACAAAATTAGATGTGTAGTACTTTCCTACACACAGCCCACACATGCAAGCGTGGATCCCTAGGAAGTTCGCACCCCCTAGACCCATCATTGTCGACCTAGCTTCCCGTAGCGACGTCCGGAGATTAGCAAACCCCCGAGTGTCATGCGAGGCATGGTGATGATCATCATCATAGCATACGCGTTCGTACTCATCATCATAAACGGGAAAGTAACTCGATGATGACACGTGCCCAGTGACATCATAAACGCGTTCGTACTCATGATGACACGTGCCCAGTGGCTTCGCACGTGTCATATGTCTTTTATATGTGTTGTGATTATAATATGTTATGTCTATGTTATGATATGTTTATGATATGATATTATATGTCTATGATATAATATGTTTATGATGTGATATGCTTTGTAATATGATACATGTTGGACATGATATGTTTATGATATGACACATGTACAATATGACATGATGTATGATATGAATGACATGCAATGATATAATATAAAGGAAAATGGAAGGGGTTGTTTTACATGATTTAATGAATGAAAATGCCTCATGCATCGGGGAATCTCCCATTTTTATAATGGTATAGACACGTACGTTATGAGGCAAAAAAAATGATCATTATGTTCATCATAATGCTGCAACTGTCACTATTCCTACCAGATGTCCGACAACAGCACCAGAGAATGCTAACCCGACCAGGAACATGACATAGGAGATGTGCGAACCGATTGGTGGGTCCATACTCGCAAGTGTAGACAATGTGTAGAATAAATAATAAATACACATCCAATTACCCGCTTAGGATAGTCGCCTAAGGGAATATGAATTTAAATCATAGGTCTCTTTCATGATTGTATGTGTTTGCATCTAACCCCGGGCCCAGTTACTAAGTATTTCTTCAAATACTACTTCATGTGTTACTCTTATTTTTCAAGAAAAGACAAGGCTCCCATGTAGACTGACAGTGGCATCGCAACTTAGAAGACCATAACACATACATAAAGTAGTTTGCATTTATATTTGTAGACAGTAAGTTACTATAAGGTATTTCGATTTTATTTTACTTATGTCTATTTTAATTTCCGTTAAATTATTTTAAAGACCTTCGATAAATACATGTAGGTCCATGACAACATTTTATGATTATAATTCAAATGATTGTTTCCACGTAAAATGATTATGTTATGTATATAGTAGCGACCTTAAACTAAGTAGAAACCTAGAGTCGTTTCATTTAGTACTGAATAGAATAGAAAGTTATTTCAACTTGGGAAAACTTAAAATTGATGAAGTGGTTGTTCCATTTTTCCTATGATTCATGTGCTACAACGTCTTGCATTGTGTTAAAAATTATTTTTAAGAAGGATGGAAGAATAATTAATAAATAAAATTATATATATAAATCTTAATAATAATTCGAGTCGGTTTAGTTCAACCAGTTCAACCAATTTGGGACCCGAGAAACCAAAGATCCAATTCAATCTATAGCCCAACTCAACTTAACCCAAAGAAATTCATAATCGAAATCTTTAAATTTTTTTAGATCATTGATATTTTTTAATATCCCTAATGCCCTATTTTGAATGAAGTCCTTAAAGATTTGACCTTGAAATACATTCGGGCACTAAACTTTGAGACATGTAAGAACAAACCATAAATCAAAAGCAACAAATCATATAGAAATTAAATAACACCATGACATTATTTCATTAACACTTAAATCATAAGAACATATACTAGGTTATATAAGGATGGTGCATAAAGAACGTATACTAGGTTGTCACTTAGGAGCTCATTTCTAGTTATGTTTTGGACTCGGAGCAGACTTGTGGATTGGTCCCTTCGGCTTGATGTTTAGGAAAAATGAATCAGGGAATGGTTGCTTACGAAGTGGTGCAGTATTAGTAATCGTTGTGACCTGTAACGCTTTTAGATCCGCCTTCCCTTTTCTAGAAGTCGCCATGGGCATGGAAGGAAAAGACATGGTGAGGAGGAAGAAGAAGATGAAAAAGAGAGCTCCACGTTGTAAAGACATTGTCGAATGTAAAAAAGTAGACAGGTTGGGTGTTGTGAATGATGTCTTAAATAGAATTTGAACATTGATGTTCTTGTCTTTATGTTTCTTTTTAGCCTCATTTTACCATACCCTTCTTATTCACCATATCTTTTTAATCAATAATTTACCATTACAATTCACCATATCTTTTTAATCAATAATTTACCATAAATTTTAAAAGTTGCCTTTTTTATTCACCATATCTTTTTAATTAACAAAAAATTTATTTCTTAAAAAATGAAAACAAAAATAGAAAATACTAGATGGGAATGAATAAATTTGCATCTAAAAGTAATATCTCGTGATAGGGAGGTCTCTCATGATCAGATTTTCAACACTTCGAATTTCGGACCATAACTAAAAAAACAATTTAAATCAAATTAAAAACCGACAACACCTCAGTTAAAAATAAAATAAGCTGATGTTGTTCAAATTTATTACAAATGGAGAACGAGTTTGGGATACATTTACAAACAAAATACAAAAGACTCAAAATATAAAGACAAACTTATGCCTCAGAATGACCCTTTCTGTGATGTGACTGCACAACTACTTAACGCTCTTCAAGATTTACCGATAGTTAGCGAACACTTGAGAAAAATGAAGAAAGGAGTGATTATAAAAATACTTATTGAGAAACCTTCTTGTAGTCTCTCGTCGCATCCTTAAACTAGTTGGTTGACATAGGATTTTCTCTAGGCTCTAAGAAATTTAAATCTAATTCTACGAGGACCTCAAAGTTCTGAACGGATCTCATGACCAACCCACTGTGGATCTGGAGGTGGTTCACCCATCTCTAGTGGCATATCCATAGGCAGAAAATCTCCTCTGGGAACTATTTTACTGTTAAACTGAGTCAACTTGCATAGTCACAATAGTGAATGACGAGTATCATGGATGGTTTGAGGCACTACCTCATTAAATCTATTAATGATAGTATGACATCTAACCGGTCTGTACATCATCCATGAAAGTTTAACTAGCATACCTTTCCATAGGGCCATAGACACTCTAAGTATAGGGGTGCGACCTCATGTGCTTGCCAGCTACTAGGTTACTTGCATGGTCCCATGCCCCCTCTAAGGGAGAGATTACAGCACGAATATCATGTTTGGGAGACCCCTGGCCATTTCCACAAGATATGGCTCCTGGTCGCCTCGATATGCTACACTATCCGGCCCATGCCTGGCTTGACGGTACCTGAAATTATACAACTTAGTATGGTGTTGCTAACACTAAGGGCATATTAAGTTTTCTTAGTCATCTTTGTGATAGAGGTGTGCTAGGTTAATGGGAGTTGTTTAGCACTTTAAATACCACCTCACATTTCGAGGATGTTTCGGGTTAGCTCCTTAGAGCTAATCCAATCTTTGGGTGCACTTAGGTCTAGACCTCTTATCTCTTCTCACGATCCTTGGGTGCTCAGTCTACTAGAAATGTACTGACCTAGGTCAATGTAAAAACCGTTCTAGTTCTAATGCTCTAATCTTCATTTGGTTTTCTCATGCATACTTTGTTAGGGAGATATTCCTATCAATCACCCAAAGCAAATAAAAAATAATATAAACATTCATGTAAACTCAATGGAGAAATAACATCCATCAATCATCTAAGTATAGATTGCACTATCTCATCTTCCTTTTTTAACACAGCGGGAAGCATTAAAATTAGCATGCATCTTAAAGTCTCATTCTAGGGGCATTTCGGTAATTATTCATAACATATATAGCATATTCATCCAAATTGCCTTTCTAGAGTCCTAAATATGCATATTTTAACTACCTAAGGTAAGATGTGCTCACATACTACACGTCCTAACAATCCCTATAAATGTTATCTTAAGATAGTTCGAATGGCTACTTACATGATGACATGTGCCATCCCAAGCTAACTTTTTCATGTGTTAGATGCTCCATAATTTCTAAAATATTTATGGTAGGTCCTAATTCAAAGTCATAATAAGGTTAATATCAAAATCGAGATGAAAAGCAGTTGAAAGGGCAAAAAATTAACCTCACGTGCGTGACACTCGCTTACACATGCCTGAAGGTAGCCCCACATGCGCTACAGGGGAAGGACACTCACGGGTTGGCGAGCCGGATCGGGTTAGTTAGAATGGGTTGCCATTCAGAGGAAAAGCATGTCACAGATCATGAATTGGGTCACATGTCGAGTCGCGCACAGATCTTGAATCTCCCTTCGCATCTAGTAATTATCTAACACGTCCGAGAGGTCTAGGGTTGTTAAGCCATGACTTTTAAGGGATCAAATCAAAGTGTTAGATACCATAATGGTAGCAAAGGCACAACTAGAAGCGAGGAGGAGATATGGAGGAAAGCAATTTGTTCAAGTCCACTCCTTAGTGTTATATTCCAAGTTTATGGTACTAAGACCAACCTCCCACCAAGGTAGCAACTTGACATTGTTGGGGTTATGCTTACCTTGGCAAAGAGCCAATAAAGGTGTCTTAGGACTATCGTAAAACTAGTAAAACTTGTAGAACTTGCAAGCTAAGACCGACCTTTTTAACACACCCAGACAGCTAGGTACGACTCTACCAGACTCGTCTCATGCCCTAATATCACCTTAGACCTTGTGATGGTGGTGCAACATGATCTCAGGTTTTTTCCCACCAAGGTGGGGTGCCCTGTCTATGTTTTGTTGTAGAATGTTATGACTTATACCACGCTGCAAAGGACACATAGAACCTTGAACATAGATATTCAAACTATGTTGTGGGGATGCATGAAATTAAAAACATAAGACTATGTTAGAGGGGATGCATGAAACTCTGGACATGGTATCATGATAAGATTCATGTTGTTCACCGACCATAGGACCTAACAAGTCTTCCGATCAAGACTAGTGTTGTGTATTATGTGTGGACGGGAAGTGGACAACCCATTAGGATCCATTCTTCTAAAACTCGTCCTAGGATGAGAGACCACCAAGCGAGAATAGTAGTGGGTCAATTTAGTCAAATTTGAACCTTCTCCATAAAAATAGTTTAAGAAAATATTGATCATAACTCAATTTTTCACCTAATGCTTCAAACTCCCCGAATATTATTTGCACATGGGACTTTGGATTATAAGGTCTTATACACATAGCTGCAACTATTTTTTAGTCCTCATTTAAGTCTTACTACAATCTCTAGCAGATGAGTGAGAGACCAAAACGAGAAATAATTTTTTCTATACGTCTCAATGTCACTCTGATTGAAGAATGAAAAATGTCGTCAATGACACCCTTATGGTAGCCCTATAGAAAATGACCCAAAGATGATGGAGAGCGAAACCATTTTCAAATGTTTTTCTACAGAACATGTGGATCTGTTTAGTCAAATTTGAATATTCCTCACAAAACACTCTAAAAATATTGATTATAACTCAGATTTTTCAGTTCATGCTTCAAGTACCTTTAATATGGTTTTTGCATACTAGTTTTGGTTGCAAGGTCTTGTGGTTTAGAGTTTGAGTTTAGAGTTTAGGGTTTCAAATTTAGAGTTAAGAGGGTTCGGGTTTTAGGTTTCAGGTTTCATGTTTTAGGGTTTAGGATAAAAACTTAAACCCTAAATCCATTGCTATCTTCTCAAGTCTACTATTGCCCATAGATAATTTTGTCTTATAGCATTCATCTTCTCCAAGTGGAACGGAACACCAAGCAAAGAGACCGTTAGTGACGTCGTCCAATGAGAAACACAGAAACAAGGTCAAACAAAAAAAATGGGAACTGAGAAGACAGTCTAACGGAGAAATAAAGAGGCGACTAGCGAACAACGTCAACATTTGCTATGAGATGAGAATGATGTCGACGAAGAAATAAAGAGGCTAATAGCGAAGACAAACATTGTGAGATGAGAACGATGAAGACAAAGAGTAGAAAGACAATAAGAAAGATGAGAACGATGGAAAAGCATACTTCATCATTACAATTATTAATTCAATCTCGCGCACTCGCGCAGAGAAGAGAGAGTGACAAAAAGTTATTAATTCAATCTCGTGTCGGGTTGGGTTCTCTATTTGACCACCTCGGTTCATAAGCATACAACAAAAATTCAAACCTCATTTCTTGCTCTTTGTACTTTTAGTCTTAGAACCTTGAACTTTCTTCCTCGCTTTCTTGGGTGCCTGCCCCTTTCCTCCTGTTTTAACACGCTTCCGCCCCTACATTGCCCATTTCCGGATCATAATCATACACTCATTCAACAGATAACATAAGCAATTGAATATCAAAGCTTAGAAAGAAACATACCGATGATTTTTCGTCTTTATTTTTAGATTTTTTGTTGAGCGCTTCGGCAGGCTCGTTTTGGTCTGTTGGAACTTTACTTATTTTCTCGCCCTCATCTTCAGAATCAAATAAGAAGCCATCCAATGTTCCTATAGATGAAGCAGATTGAATGAGGATAGAACAATTTAGAGAAATTGACAATGGTGTAAATTTCAAAGCAAGTCAACCTTCAACCATGGTTTCAGCCTCATCAACGTTGGAGAGTGCCTTCAGCTGTATGAAGTCATTCATGATAGATTCTATCTGATCAAGTGGCATACGTCCAAACAAGTCATATTTTCTATGGCAGTTCTAGGACAATGTAATGAAAAATACAGCAAATTAAAAACAAAGAGGTGCTAAATAAGGAAAATGTAGTAAGTACATGAGAAATCAACCGTAAATGTAACGGCCTACTAGCAGATATTGTCCTCTTTGGACTTTTCCTTTCAGGTTTTCCCTCAAGGTTTTTAAATCGCGTCTACTAGGAGGAGATTTTCACACCCTTATAACTAATGTTTCATTCTCCTCCCCAACCGATGTGGGATCTCACAATCCACCTCCCTTCAGGGCCAACGTCGTCGCTGGCACTCGTTCCCTTCCCCAAACAATGTGAGACTCCCCAATCCACTCCCCTTCGGGACCCAGCATACTTGCTAACATACCACTTCGTGTCCACCCCCTTTCGAGGCTCAATCTTCTCGCTAGCACATCGCCCGGTGTTTTGCTCTAATACCATTTGTAATGGCCCAAACCCACTGTTAGCAGATATTGCCCTCTTTGGACTCTCTTCTGGGCTTTCCCACAATATTTTTAAAAAGCGTCTATCAGGGGAGGTTTCCACACCCTTATAAAGAATATTTCATTCTTCTCCCCAACCGATGTGGGATCTCACAGCAAACGTTCCAGCGAACTACATTATTATTAATATACAAGAGAATGTGAACAAGGTAATAGATGGGAGAAAAGGACGGACCTTCGCCTCCGACTGACCAAAGCTAACCTGAACAAGACAAGATCTACATCAACAAAACCAGGTGGAAAATTTCTTAAATAATTCATTTTGGAACAATAA
The DNA here is from genome assembly GCF_002806865.2 of Cucurbita pepo subsp. pepo. Classification (NCBI taxonomy): domain Eukaryota; kingdom Viridiplantae; phylum Streptophyta; class Magnoliopsida; order Cucurbitales; family Cucurbitaceae; genus Cucurbita; species Cucurbita pepo. Next base: position 12,129,721 of record NC_036638.1, read on the forward strand.
AAAGCAATAAAAAAGGGTCTTTCATTTCAACGTGACTTTCACGTACGGAGTTCGTAATAAAAAAAAGTTCCATTTCAAGAATCAGAAAAGTGGAGAATGATAACATACAACGCAAAATGTCCTTGAAGGAACTACTGCCGCTCTATAAATTGTACCTGAGTTGGGAAACCATAGGCAAGTTACCAACAATGGCAAAACATACCAATATCTTTGAAATAAGCCAACGAGGTCCGAAAGAACGATATAGAAACTCGACATTAATCACGAGTATGGAATAAATAAACATTTGCAAACATATGTTGAAGTACACCTGACCCTTAATGGAAAAACATAGAACATATGAATGAAACATACCTTTCAAATCGAGGCAAAGTTCATTTTTTGCAAATGAGGAATCAGAAACTACAATTCGTCCTACAGCACCCATGTCACCACTCAAATCTATTGAATTTCCTTCACACTCAACAAGTGCCTGCATAAGACAATAGTTTTTACAATCTTGTATTAAATATTCTTTCTTCACTTCCCCTCTTCCCTCCAAAACCCGACTCAGAAACTAAAAAGGATGTACACGGGCCCATAATAGAATGAACCTCACTTATATATATATATATATATGCGTATATAATGAAGCAGAAAGGTTTAAAACCTAAATCATGACAAGAGGCAGCTGCCAAAAGAACTCGTTTATTGTAATCTATGTTGCAACACTACCTTCAATCTTTGAACTTTGTCAGACAGCACCAATGGCAACCTTGAGGAGGAAACCTGTAAATTGAATTGCTAAAGCAAATAAGTGGCCAGAGTATAATGAACTATATAGGTTTGTTCTTTTCAGTTTGAGCTTAAATCTTACAGGACGTTCGTTGCAGTCATCCAATGCATCTTTTTCTATGATCTCCACATCTCCACCATTGCTTACATAGCATTCAGATCCTGAATGGACGAAAGTTTTTCACAAAATATTCCAATACAAAATCATGCATAACAGACAGTAGCTTTCATGCATGATGCAGCATACAAGATCAAGACTCGAGTAATTTTAATGTTTTCTTCATTAGTCACTAGAGCTTCTACCTTTTAATGTTATGCATTATTATCGTACTACTCTCTCACCTTCCAACGTAAGTCGTTCTTTATTTGTATCAGAAATGACTATCTTCTCTTCGGGCGAAGTGCAAACTTCTGATTTGACCTGTTTTTTTGACAACTTTTTATCTGATATTTTCCTTGATTTAGATTTTCCACCTGCATTTTCATCCTTCCCTCTCCCTTGGAAGTGAGATGTCGTAAGTTCAGATAATTCTTCATGATGACCATAATCCTCCTTTATAAAACTATTAACAGGCGATAACTCAGAATCCGATGATAACATCAAAACTGACTGCTTTGAGATCTGATAAATGAAAACAAGAATCTCCCATCAGAAAAGTAGATTTTACTACAAACAACTTAGACTAGAATATTAAAAAAATTCCCAACCATCCCGTACTTATGTAGAACTCTTGAAACAAATTAGATGAAGATTACTAATATTCCTAATAATACACACACACAAAAGTAAAAATCCAGAAGTAAATTCTCTCACTTCATTTCCTGTACGTTCCTCAAGTTTCACTTCCTTTGCCAGATTATGGTTGTCACTGTCCCCTGCATTATAACAATCAGACCAAAGAGTTATTGATCCAGAAAGCATAATTTAAGGATGATAATCTAAGTCCTAGTAGTTAGGAATCCACGTAAAGTCATTAAAGTTTCCAGCTTAGGATTATTAGAGTAACACCAAAACCAAAGCTCTTCATAAACATGATTTCTCTCTTGCCTTTACTTTCATTTCCTCTTGGGTGCCAGACAATGTTCCTACAAGATGAGAACTGAGACTTTTTAAGTTTAACTTTGATATACCTTGAATCTGATCTCCATCTGAATCTTGTGTGGTTTTAAGTGAAGATGGACCCTTTTGATCAATTGAATCACCCATTGATAAGCTACCATTCGTTGAAGATTCAGAATGAGAGGATAGGGCAGCACTAGTTGGTGCCTATTCAACCAAGTAAATTGTTCTTGTTGGTATCAATTATCATGAAAAATATATGAACTTTGAAATGATCTCAAAGTGCAGGATTGATAATGAAGATGAAGACATATACTAGTAAATAACTCTGCAATAATTGCTTCACGATTTCAAACCTTTAAAGACAATTCAAACATACAAACTCTAGAAGGAAAAACATGACTGAAAACTTGTATCTTAACCTTAGTATCAGTGTTACAAATATATGATTTTTCTCTCTCCTCTTTAAGACAACTATTTCAACAACTTTTGGGAAGAATGAGTATGATAGTTCTTACAACTACAAATCAGCCTTTTGAAAAGCAAGAACGTAGAGTTGAAACCCCTGCAATTGTTCAAAATTATCTGGGAAGACAGTTTTTGAAGTTCATATATGAATAGAAAACTTGGAAAATTCAAATCCACGTGAAGAGTGATCTATAATAGTGAAACAAAACCGTCAAGTAGACAAAATTACTTGGAAAGAACGCATCCAATCCGGAGACTGCTCTCTCGAGCTGCTCATTTTGGCCTTCAAGCGAATTCAGAAGTCTTCTGGTCTTCCCACAGTAGCATGCCGCTGCCAAATAATATCCTTGGATTGGAGATCCACTGCCAAGCTCTTCCCCAGCACTCTCCTCAAATCTAGTTTCAAAAGCAACACTACATTACTTATCCTATCAAATAAAGAATGCCCATAAACATTAATCAAACGCGGCATGCCAAGAGCAGAAATAGTTTCGTCGAGTCATAAAGAATGCAGATGTTCTTAAACAAAATAATTTTCGTTAATTGCTTCTTCATTTGTAGATGCAATAAAATGCGTAATTACCCTCCAATGAAGTATGTAGCAAAAGATAAAGAAAATTTTGACAGCAGAAATTGAAATTAGATCTCCAAATGAAAATTGTTTAGTACTAGCTCACTCAGCATAAATAACATAACCATAGAAATAGGGATTCCCACGTAACGAGCACATGCACAGATTTTCAAATATTAACTAGAACACAGAAGAAAAAAAACCGAGCTCTAGTATTCTCGTCACAAGATCGAAAAACACTGTATTCAGTAAAAGATAAACAGCTCAGTTTTCAAAGCATCAAGTATAACAGAGTTGATGTTCATTCACGCCATGATACTTGAAGGACATAACATGAACAACTAGAGAGACCCCAAGTATTTCTATTGAGACACATAATTGAAGGTGGTAAGTCAATAAGTTTGACTTAGTAAAAGAAGTTATTAACACGGAGCAACTTTATAAGAATTATTAGCCGCTATTAACTTGTGGAGCAAGTTTAGGAAAATGGTTAGTGCTTTCTTTAGGAGAATGGTCAGTAGTTATTAACCTGTAAAGTAAGTTTAGAAATAACCCTTTATTCACATTAACAAAAATAATTGAAAAGCATAGTAATTAAAATTCTTTAGTACAAAAAAACTCTCCCTCGAGTTGTTCTTTCTGTTTCGGCTTTTCATTTCGGTGTGCTTTGATTGAGGATCAAAATCAACATTTGGTATCAGAGCCCCTCATTATGTATCTAGTCGGACAAGTAAGTCAGAAAAACGAACCCAAGGGTTGAATGAAGACTTCACAGGTGCATCAAGAACTCGAGACAGGTAATGGATGCGTTCTTTCCAATTGATATATCAACAAATTGATTGACCATCCAAGAAACTCTAAAGAAAGCCCTAAAAAACCAGCTCTCCAGATCTTAAAATAGTAGAATGGTATACCAGGAGACCCGAAAAATAATGAGAAAATCAAAAGGTGAATGCAGCTGGAAGGACCTTACAGAGTGCCAGATTTAACATTATCTCAACTCTAGAGACCACAGCATCTAATTAAACATATTACGAAGATCTGGAGATTAGGGAAAACAACAAATACTTAGCACTGGAGAATCTCTTTACAAGTTTCCATTCTTTTTTCTTTTTTTTTCTTTTGAATAGTGTTGAAGACTAATAGAAAAGACATACGAATGAATGTTTCGATACAGATGTTAAGGGAAATTGAATATGAGGTGCTAAGAAAAAGCCAGAAAAGGAACAGAAAATCACTCACTTGATCTTGAGAGGCCGCACGACAGCACCAGAGTAATGGGAAAAAAACAATGAACAAACGACGGCGCGCTGTCTCCCTCCTCCTCGCTATCTTCCTCCTCCTTCGGAAGCAGAAAATGTAATGGAACGCCAGAAAGGTAGGACGGGGCAAAATTTCAATCAGCGCCCGCTTGATCTTTTTTTTTTCCCTCAAATTTTGGTTTTCTTTATTCTAAAAATAAATAAAAGGAAATAACACAAACACCGAGGAAATGAGAGAGATCGGATTATAGTTTAACATATATATATTTTATTTGATCTTTTATTATCGACCATGTTTGTTTTGGTGGGCCGCCTATCTTTCCATTTGTTGCTCTTCTCATTTATTACTCCTAATTTTTTTAATTATAAATAGAGAATTTTCACATTTATAGGTTGGTTTTAGCAAATATTCTCTGTTATAGCCTCCTTTCGGTTTAGCAACTCTAATCTTTTATTTTCAATGGCTTATGAATCCTCTGCTCATATTCTTTTTCACCACCACTACTGTCTTTGATGTCGTAAGGCAGTCTCTATGGCTGCCGCAGGTGAAGTCGGTTGATTACTCCTCGGCTCCCAAATTATTGGCCCACCTTTCGCCATACTCTCTATATACAATCTCACCTTCTAAATCCTCTTTTGTTTTCTTCCCAATCTTCCCTTCATCCTTCACAAAAAACCCTAACCTCAGAATCCTCATCAGCGTTCTCATAAAAAATATACAAATCTCGAGAAGCTTATCGACCTTCTGAAGAGATTTACCCTCAGAATCTAGGTATCGCACTAGCCTCTTTGCCAACCAAGTCGCCGCTGGTCTCCTTCACTCACTATGGCGACTCTTCTGGCTTCAACACTATCTTCGTTCCTTGCTCCAGGGGTCGCGGCTCCCTCTCCGTCCATTGGAACTTCACCACCTACTATGGCGTCGATTACTTCTCCACGGGCTCCACCTACTATTCTGTCATCGACCTTCGCTCCTGACAATGATGGTGCTGTGAACAAAATCTATCATTGTGGCTCTTCACCCACTCCTGATGGACTCTTTATTAGTCAGTTAAAATATGCTCGAGATATTCTTACTCGTGCTCATTTGCTTGATAGTAAACAAATCCACAAGGTGCGCACCCCACTCCGTCTTCGCCCCTCTCTTTCTTTCTTCGTCTAAAACACACCTAGATGATGTTTTTTTCTTCATCTAGAAAGAAAGAAACAGAAAGTGCAAGAAAATAACAAAAGGAGCACGGGAACCAAAGCTTTGGAATTTTTTTGTTGCTGAAACACGCTTAGGCCACTTTCCTATAAACATGGCACAAATGTCCACTTAAAAATGCTTTAAAAAAAAATTTAAAAAAAATGAATAATCCTGAACCACAAAAAACAAGAAGGTGTTTTTATCTAACAATCTCTCCCTAAAACCGGTGCTACCTTATAGAAGGTCAATCTTTTAGCGTAGTTTCTCAAATTTTACCGGCTAGAGACTTGGTGAAGATTTCTTCAAGTTGTTCTTCTGTTTGGATGAAGTCAATCTTGATAAGCCCCCAATCTGCATACTCCCGAATGTAATGGAACCTGATCTTATGTGCTTGCTCCGGTCGTGCAAAACTGGATTTTTGATCAGGGAGATCATAGCTTTGTTGTCCACGTATAGTATTGGTGGATCGTCTTCTCTTCCGATGGGTTCTTCCATCAGCCGCAAAGCCAGACCCCCTGTGTGGTCGCCATAGAAGCGGCGATGTACTCTGCTTCGCAAGAAAACAGAGCAACTACCTTATGTTTAGTTGATTGCTAACAGATCACGGCATCTGAGAGGAAGCAAATCATCCCGCTGGTGCTCTTACGATCATCAACGTCACCGACCATGTCACTATCACTGTAGCCGACCAGCTCAAGCTTCTTCTTTTCTCTCCATACACAGTATCTCACACCCCAACCTCTGGTTCTGGCCACATAGCATAGGATGTGCACAGCCACGAGATGCTCCTCCCTAGGTGCTTCTGCAAACATACTCACGTATCCAACGAAATAGGCGAGGTCAGGGCGTGTGTTTACCAGATAGCACAAACTCCCGACAATGCGCAGTAATTGGTGGAGTCGACTGCTAGTGTAGTGCTAGCCTTCCTTAGCTGGAGTTGGGCCTCCATTGGCGTCCTTGTAGGATTATTATGTGACTGTTATGATACATGATATGATATGTGCATGTTATAGATTGTTATGTTTGAAAATGTGAAAACGCTATGATATGACTGATATATGACATGAATGATATGATTGATATGCAAAACGACAACTAGCATGAAATACAACCCCGACATATGCATGAAAGAAATGATAAATTATATGAAAAATGATATGATACGTATGAACGCTAGCAAGGTTGTATTATGATAATTAAAATGGAAAAATGTTGAGACCTCACGCATTATTGAGTGCTCATGCATTATTGAGTGCTCATGCATCATGGGTACCCCTATTCCTTCATGATAGTACGGACACGTACGCTATGAGGCAGGGGGAACGATCATTATGTTACCATAATGTTGCCGCGACGACCGCTACTTCTAACGGGTGTCCGACATCAACAGCTACCAGAGAATGCTCACCCGACCAGAAAGGGGGCTAGGAGATTTGCGAACCGATTGGTGGGTCCATACCCGCACGTGCGGACTGTGTGTAGGGAAATTAAGTACACATCCAAGTTGCCCATTAGGATAGCCACCGTAGGAAGATAGACTATTACGATAGGTCTCATGCATGCATTTGTATGTCTTTGCATTATAATCCAATAGGGGTCGCTTACTGAGTATTTTTAAATACTCAAGCCACGTGCTACTACATTTTTTAGAGTAAGGTAAGGCGCCCCTGTAAGGGTGATGGTGGCACATGCATATGCATATGATAGATTCGCATTCAATTTTAGTAGACTATAGGTTAGTATAGGTTCATTGCATTTTTTCCATTTAGTAGTATGTAAGTTAGTATAGGGCATTTTATTCTGTATTATTTTTTTTGTTTTATTTATTTTCTTTGTATAAGTTTTATTCCAAGGTAATAAATGAAGCACACAAGTTTGATGTTTATGTTATAATAAAGATCAATAAGTTAATTCCGCATTAATGTTCAAGATATGTGTATGGTAACGACCTTAAGTTAAGTAAAAAACTTAGGATCGTTACAATAAAAACTCATGATACTCTATCTTCATATTCATTTTATTTGAGCTCTATCTATTTAACACCAAATTTTATGAGAAAGGTCTTAGCAAAAAGAGAAAACAAAAAAAGTTAACGATAGATACCAGAGGTACATAAGTGAGTTTTGGAGTAAGTGCTTGTAAATTTGGTACCTTCATCCCTTTAAAAAATCCTTGATCCGAGCATATTGTTGGTTTTCTGTAAAAAAAAATTAATTGAAGAAAAAAAAAATTTGAAAGGGTTGACAAGTGAACGAGGAATAATCTATAAAAATAATAAAGTAAAGAAAACTTGAATTGGATTTGATGGGGAAATTCAACACATCGAGAAAATCTATATTCATTGCGCAAACAAGACAATCGATGACTTTTCGCAAGTTGACTAGTACTGCATATTGATGGAGAAGTCAATAAAGACAAAGAGAAAGATGTCCTCTTTTGTTTAAAAAAGAAACAACAGAGTAATTCACGTTACCTAGGCGAGCATATTATAAATCATATGAAGCATCGAGAATTATTTTTAAGGAAAGAAATAAAGTTCGAGTTGCCGCACTCCACCACATATAGTCCTTTATCCCTTTTCATTCTTTTTACCCGTCACCACCACCTTTCATGTTTGACGATTTTAGACAATAAAAATATTATTAGTAAATGTAATCGAGAGAGAGGGAAATCAAACCATTAATTTACTTATTGAAAGAAGATTTTTTGTGATAGGAAAGACAACCAATATATCTAATAAGTGAATATTTGAAACATGAAAAAGAGTACAGTTGGTAATGGGTAGAGAGACACTGTTTCCTATAATCACAGAGTCCTTACCCGTGTAATTTCTGAACTAATCCAAAATAGATGGATTTGTGGTCATATGAGCTGAAGACACAGTGTTCAAAAACCAATTTGCATATCAGGTCCAGCAATAGAACTGGATATGTTGAAAGCTTCGACAAGGTGAACATGAGCTAAGTCAGTCCGAGCATACTCTTGGTCACAACGATTAGCATAATGGCCCTCTGTGCGGCATATTTGGAAGCGAGGTGATCGATGACTTTGACCCTAGTGGATCCATTCTCGAGTGGAAGAGTTGTTGTCGTGGGGATGAGAACGATCTTGCTGGTTGCTACGGGAAGTAAGGTGACTTCCATGAGTGCAGCCACGATTAGTGGTCGTGAATACCGGATAAGAGGAAGCATAAGACTAAAAGGAACGCTTGAAGAACTCAAAACTTTCAGTTTTAGAGACTAAATCTCCAAAATAAGGGAGAGGGGTGAGAGGCATATGAGTAGAAATTTTTGAAAAATTGGTGTCAAGTTCATAAAGAAACCAGTGCACTTTATCAATGTTCTCGATGGATCTACAAATGTCATGAAGTTGATCACTATTATTTTGAAGGTACGAGCATACTCAACAACAGGTTTGGTGTCGCATGTCATTAGCTGCAAACCATCCTTCAGTGTCAATGCATGGGCTTATGAATGATGGCTAAACGTAGTCTCCAAGGCGAGCCAAACGTCACGAGCAGTGGAGAGACCAACAACGACGACAACAATGACTTCCTCGGTGAGAGAGAAGAGCAAGAGATAGAGAAGTCCTTGATTGATTGCTTTTCACACCAAATATTTGGTATTGAGTGTTGAGATTGCTGACTTCAAAGTAGTGGTGAAACTAAAGTTCCATCATTGTGGCCGAGCATGTCTTAACTCTCAAGGAGAAGGAGTTAATTTTTTCAAACAAGATAATTGGAGGAAGAAAGCTTGATTGTGATCGAATGGATTAGAATGTTGAAAGGAAAAAGATGAGAAGAGGATTCGAAAGCCATGGAGAAGAAAGGGATCGAGGTTGAAATCAAGCCGCCTCTGATATTGTAAAAATATTTGCTAACACCACCACATAAACCGTGGCAAGAGTTTTCTATGTATAATCATTTACATAATCAAATAAGATCAAATAAATTAAAAAAGAAATAGAAAGAGCAGTAAATGTTACAAGATATTAGTGTAGGGTCAAATATGGTACATATATTATGTAACAACCCTAAATTTTACCTATTTAATCTAAGTTCATTACTATACATGCAGAATATACATTAAATGGACACGGTTCGTAAATGCGACTTACACTCGCCTTTTATTACCTCGTGAAAGAGAAAATGATTACAAGATAAAGAAAGATAAAGAAAGGAAAAGAACATTATTGAAATAAAGAAAATGAACAAAATTGAAATGAATGTCTTATACTACCCTATGGTTTATTATGCAAATACAATTCAACCTATACTAACCTATACTAATGTTGCAAACCAAATTCAACCTAGACTATGAAATGGAAAAAAAAAAAAAAACAAAAAAAACAACTACCCTATGCATGTGCGACAGTCTCGGGGTGTACAATGCCGCCTTCGATGTCACATGGGTGCCTTGCCCTTATCTAAAAAAGTAAAGTAGCACGAGGCTTGAGTATTTCTAGAATACTCAATAAGTTACCCTCTATCGGGGTTATGCAACAATCACACGCAATGAAATGATGGGACCTATCGTTTCGTTTCGTTTTTCCTACGGTGCTGTCCTAACGGGTAATCATGGACGTGTACCATATACTCTACACACAGCCCATACGTGCGAGTATGGGCTCACCAGCTAGTTCGCACACCGCTGGGCCACTTTCCTTATCTGGTGGGCATACTCTAGAAGTCCCTTATGCCGGGACCCGTTAAAACTAGTAACCGTCACGGCAGCGCTATGCAAAGCATAACGATCGTTGTCCTGCCATTGGATGTACGCATCCGTACCCTCGTGATGGGATGGGGGTATCCCCCAGATGCATGAACACACATAATGCATGAGGCCCCCCTACTTCTACATTTATCATTAATGATCATAACCCCCTGTCACGTTCCATGCTTCATGTCATTCTCATTTTTCAATTCACATTTCATACATATTTCTATCGGGGTTATGATTCCAGACAGTTTACCGTGTTTCATGTCATACAATTCATGCGGTTTACATTCACATATTCCATACAAACATGCCATAATCATTCAAGGATCACATATCGTCACATGCATAATATATCACATCAAACTAAGCAGCATACATAGCATACATTCACGTTCACATGATTTCGTACTTAAGCACATTAAACTAGCATACAATTTAATGACACGTGCAAATCCACGGGCACGTGCTAACATACAGCAAATAATGCGTAACCTACGATGGGTGAGCCACTTACCTGGTTAGCTCAAGTCGTTGTCACGTATATATCCTTAATGAAAGTTCGATTCCGTCCTTTGAAATCCAAGTCAACCTATGTGAGCCCCATGACATTAGTTTCAAGTTTGAACTCTATAAAATTATTTCTCTAATTTACATCGTTAAAATTATGATATTTGACAAAATTTAATGGAGTTTCATGCCCTCTCATATTTCCTATTTTATGGTTAAAATTATGATATTTGACAAAATTTAATGGAGTTTTATGCCCTCTCATATTTCCTATTTTATTTTTAGATTTTGTTCAACAAATCTTCTCTCCTCCCTCCTTGTAATTATTTTTAGTAGATTAATATTTTCAATTATGTAAATAAGATATTCTTCTAATTCTATATTTATTTTCATTGTTGGCCAATTTTAATCTTACCCATTTATGTGGACCTGCCCACTAAATTTTTTTTATTCTAACCTTATTTCCTATGACTTCCAATGAAAAACTAAATACGGGATATGATGCTGACAAAAAAAATCTAATTAATTGAATAAGGATCGGATAGGTAATAAGATATGAAAGAAGATTTGATCCTAAATTAATTTCTTATAACCATATATAAAGGAAAAAAGAAATCTGACATAGGATTTTACCTGATAACAGACCAAATAGATCTATCTGTATCATACATTTTTTTTCTTTTTCCCAAATTTGACATATCTAACATTTTTTTCCTATTTTTTTTCTTTTCTCACCTTTGACATTTTTTTTTTCTCAAATCTAACCTTTTTTTTTTTCTATTTTTTCATTNACTGATGAACCCCACCTCCAAACCATTATTATTTCACTTGATGATGCATAGTATATTGTGTTATTAAATGTGGGTGGCATTATTTTATTTTCGACGGGGTGTTGTTCGTTTGCTTTATTCCATTGAAATATAGGTACTATGTGTTGTAGTATTAACCATGGGGTTGAAGAAAGAGGATGGTAGGGACGGGGTTAGTGGGGAGAGGTAGGTAAATTTTATTTTTATTTTTATTTTTAAGTAATTTTTTTTTAGTTATTTAATTATGAATTATTATTATTTTTATTATTTGGACGTAGCTATCACATGTTAAACCGAAGACTAAATATCCTCAACTATTAAATATCCTCAACAATATCAAATATCCTCAACAATATCATACGGTAATCGAACAAAATGGAGGAAGACTTGTAGGCACAAGAGGCGATGGCGAGGGTTTCGGGGTCTAGAAATTCGGGAACGAGAAGCAGAGCAGCTTCCATGGCAGCGAAGGAGAAAGAGGGCGAAGAGATTGCTCCATGAAGAAGGAAGAAGAAGGAAGGGGCATTTTCTTACAAATATCTCATAAGAAAAGGTCCCCTTACCTTCATTAATACGATTATGCTTGAAGAGGGTCATAAAAAAATGAATATATACAAGTTTAGAATATTGTTTTGAATCCATGAGGGGATATAGAATAAGGGTAAGGATGGTAATTAGTGAAGTAGATCTATCGTATTCTAGTTTCATATCAAATTAATTTCAAACGTTACTTATAAGCTAAAGAATCTAAAAATTAGAGTTTCAACCATTAAATTCAATATTTTCTTTTAGGTATGTATTTCACAACCAATTAAATAAACTTCAATTGCATTCACTGCAACCTTCTACTCCAGATTGAATCTTCAGTTGGTTGATGAGTAACTTTTAAGTAGGCACACCCGTGCACCGTGCACCATGTGTGGCAAAACGAACTTGAATTTCCAATTTGATTGTTGCAGGCAAAGCCTGTCGACGGTCCAACATAGGCACAAAACTAAGAAGGCAAAGCTCGTCGACAGTCCAACAAAACCACACCACAAAATCGAGCGAAAAATAAGGATGCCAAGATGGGAATAGGGAAGGATTCGTTCTTGCCTTGAGGAGGGACATCTCTACCTCCATCTGTTAGTAACCTCTATAGTTCCAAAACTGAAAGGGACTCTCCAACTTAGTCATAACATAAAATAAGAAACCTATAACAAACCCCACATCAAAATAAAATCCTAGAGAATGAACATCTCTTTCTCATTAAAAACTATTTCCTTTTTTTTTTTTTTTTACAATTTTTCGGGGACACTTATAATGAACAAGATGGGCTAGCAAATGTTGCAAAACTAGCAACCTTGCTTTTGTAAACAAGTTACTTTAAAAAAAGAAGATAAAAAAAGAAAGAAATAAAGAAAAAGAAAAATGCGAATTGCTTCATACGCTTATCTTATCAACATGGTAAACCTGAAAATGCAAGCTGATCATGAAGGAAGAAGGAAGTCTCTTACGGTCACCTTCTTAAGGTACCTACTACTCCTCGAGGTGGTACCCTTCAGTAAGGGAAGCTTGAATGAACTCCTCAAATTCAGCTTCCATGGTGCGCAGTTCTTCGTTTGCGTCGAGATCGAATGCCTCTGGCAAAAAATCAGCAATGTCGTTGCTGAAATCATCTTCGCCGTCCATGTAGAAGTCACTGTCTTCCTGGTGTTGGCTGAGCCAGTAATCGCGGTACCATGTCGAGGTTGTGACCAATTGCCACCATTGCGGGGAGAAATCCTCCACCTGGTATGCAGCCGGGATGAAAAGTGGGGCGTTCGGGTTTAGCTTTGATCTTCCATCAACAGATGCTAGAGCCATTGTTTTGGAATGCAACTATACAATTGATCTACGGACCTTCAGAACAACAAACAAAATCAGCCAAATGTAGAAAAGCTACAGCAAAACATTAGCAGATACGCAAAGCAGGGCAGTCTATTTCGTTCACTGTTCTTCAAATTTGCTAACATTGTTCTTATAAACAATCATTGTATTACTTATTTTCTCATCATGTTTCATCTTGTTTACAGAAGGATTAAAATTCTTTGTCAAAAGTATGAATCAAAACAAAAAAAAAAAGAAAAAGAAAATCATATTAGATTAGTATTTATAAGCTTAATTTCTAGAAACAAAACGTTTCATGGCCTTAAACACACGATTAGATACATATACAAATCTGATTCCAGTCATCCAGATCAATCAAAATCAAAATCAAAATCAAAATCAAAATCAAAATCTCAGAGCATCCGTCTTCAAATCAAAATTAGGAATTCATCTCATATCACGAAGATTTACATGTTCAAACCCTAGTTTATAAACGAAACAATTATAAGATTTCCAATAGAGAGATCAGAAATCCCGATCAACGAAGGAGAACGCGTAATTAAAACTCCGATCTAGATAAATTAAACCAAAATAATAAAAAACGTACAAAAAAAAAAATTCCCCTGTCCGCAACGATTTCCAAACCCGGCTCCACAAATCAGATTGCAAACAAAACGACTCACAAGAACTAGATTTAAACATCCATCAATGAATCAAAACCGCACAGATCGCAGATCAGAAATCAGAGAAATCACAACCCGGTCCATGAAAAAAAAAACCCGAATATTCACAATCACAAACATCACCGCCATACTCTCCGCATCTAAAGCAACACCAAACGCACAGATCTATAATCCCAAAATTTCCCTTCCGTTTCATCGTTCCATTCCCCCAGTATTCTCGAGATCGAAACGGAAAAAGAAAAACAGGAGACCAAATTCAACAGAAAAGGAGAAGAAAAATTTACCAGATCTGAGAGAGAACGGGGGAATTCAGTTTTGACCAAATTGAAAAGAAAAAATCAGTGGGAAGTTTCGAAGTCTTATCCTCTTCCTGAGAGACTCGCAATTTCAACGAAGTCCACAAATGGGGTTACCGAAGTTGAAGAAGAGAGGGCCCTTTTTATAGGGAACACAAAGAGATTTATTCTTTTTAAATTCCTTTCAGTTTTATCCAACTAATCCGCGTGATTTCAGCGGCCGATCGCGAGTGGGATTTTTTTAAAAGCGCGTGTGGTGTAGTTCGTTTGACTTTGACCTATCGCTATCACTTGGCAATGGGAACATGCCACGTTCCAAATTTGTCTGCTAACGACCGTACCTGAAAATTATTGCCTTCTGTTCGTTTTTTCATTTACTATTTTGCCCTTTTTGTATTATGTCTAAAAATAATTTTAAACGTCAATAGACGTATTCGAACCTGCGCTGCGCAAGCAAAGCTCAACAGATTTCGAGTCTGTCTCCTTAACCACTCGGACATATCAACATTGATAAAAATTGTTATTTGGTAAAATTTCTTTCTGTTGAAAAAAATTCACAACTAAGACAATGTATCTAAAAAATACTGCAACTTGATCCAACCTATTAACACTCCGATTTCAAGATTCTCTTCGTAACCACTAAACAGATCAGCATTATTGGAAATTATTATTTGATAAATTGAGTCTTAAGTTACTAGAAGGAGACAGTTTTTAGAGCGTTAAGACCTAGAACTTTAGAATGTTAGTCAATTATTGTGTCATAACAGACTTTAATAAAATTACGGTTACTTACCCTTGTTACAAATATAGATTAAGATTATAAAAAACGATCTTCGAACTTCGTACTTAAAAAAAAAAAAAAAATTAATTTTCAAAAGTTTCAATAATACTTTTAAATTTTATCATGTTTATCTTTAATTTAAAATTTATTTAAAAAAAATTAATTACAACCTATTTGGTATCTATTAGATCTCAAAATTTTAATTTATATTTTATAATTTATAAATTTTTAATTTTAGGTTGAATAAATCTCTAATAAAATTTAAATTTTTAAAAATTAATTAATCTAATATATAAATTTAAATTCTTGTTATTGTTTTTTATTTAATAGATTCTTTAATTTTTAAAAATTTAAAAATTTTGAAACTAAATAATCACTAAATTTTGTATTTTAATTTTTTTTTATAAAAGCGAAAATTTGAACAACTACTCTCTTAGTCGATATATTCTTGACTCTGTAGCCATCCTTATGTTAGTCTATCAATTTTATTCATAATATGTTTGTCTTACTATTTGGAGAATATATTTAGTTATGGAATATATCTATTATATCTTAATATTCTTCCCTTTCCGTGATTTGATTTATAGTATATTTTATTTTATTCTCAATATTTAATTAGTTTATATTTTTTTTATTTATAGGTATTAGTTGATAGTTTGTATTCTTCGTTATGAATATCAATTAGAGTATACACATTTCCAATTCAATTTGATGATTCGATATTTTGGAGGCAGCCCTAGTTGGGAGGACACCGTCGATGTGGGAAATTTGATGATTTTGCGAAGAGGAAAATGAGTATAGTCCACACGTAGAAGAAAGGGGATTTGGACCTATGATTTGACGTCGAATAGGTGTTTTAAATTTGAACTAAATAATGGTATTCTACGACCCATTTTTTATAGGAGTGCTCATGTGATTCGATAATCCGACCAATTTAGATTATCAACTCATACTATAAAGTTAGGAATTGGGTTAGATTTCTTTTTTTGTTTTTTTCAATTTGGATTGGGTTGAATTTTTTAAAAACATAAAAATTTGGTTCGGTTCGTGGTTTGACATTTCTTGATTTATATGAGATTTTAGTTATTAATGTAACATATACGGTGGATTAGTGGAATTTTTTTAAGTAATTAAAAAAACAATCGGATGGCCAACCCAATGAGCTCGGTTGTAAATTTTATTTGTGTTGTAAGGTTGAGTTTAGTTGTGAACTCTATTTACATTATTCGGGTCACCAACTCAACGAACTCAAAATTTTAATTGATCTAGAAGAAATATATATATATATATATATATATATATATATATATATATATATATATATATATTTTAACTCAACCGGTATATACTCCTAGTATTTGAGATAGAGATGAGACGAGTTATTAGTGCTCTATTTACATTACTGCGTCGGTGAAATTGAGTTTACAATAAAAGACAATAACTAGGCAACTTTCTAAGAGTTATGGAAGAAATATTGTCATGCATTAATCGATAGCAAAACCTAAAAATGAACGTGGCTGATTGACTCGTTAAGAATTCGAAGATTCTTAGCGTGAATATCAACCTTAAGGATGATAGGATGATAGGCTATTAGGATTCTTTAATGATAAAGTAAAATTTAGATAACAATTGAAATAGGGTAGGCTTCTTTCTTGGTGGTTTGAATGTTGTGAGAATTCTTGCGAGGCATTGAAATTCTCTCTCCTCTCTCGAACACGCTCTCCCCCGACCCCCACAAAATGCCAAATAGCTTCATAATCTTTAGCCACCCTCTAGAAACGCTCTTGCATGAGAAAAGAGTTTGTAATAGAGAGAGAACGAGGGGAAAATGGAAAGGTGGTTGGGTTTTACGATGAGCACGCCAATGACACTGTAAATCAGTCGAACGTTCGATAGAGGGTGATTTCCGGCATAAGAATTGATGACCATCAAGCACGTATACACAGAGGGTAAGTAAATCATCCTTCATACGATTGTGTACACCGCCCTGCAAGAAGGGTTCTCGAAAGGGAATAATAATCTCATACGTCTCTGTTTTCGGGATATATTAAGGTACCAACATCTCCACCGTGAAAAAAAGCAACCAGAGGTGTAAGACAACCAAGATATGGGTTGTAAACCCCACCCAACCTCCGCCTAGATCTACGGCAACCCGATGACTTGCTAAGACAACCAAGATATGGGTTGTAAACCCCACCCAACCTCCGCCTAGATCTACGGCAACCCGATGACTTGCACCTCGACCCAGCTAAAACTCAGCTGATGAATAATTTAAAAACGTCGATAGCAGGATTTGAATCTACGCAGGCAAAGCCCAACAAATTTCGAGTCTGTCTCCTTAACCACTCGGACATATCGACATTGATAAAAATTATTATTTGGTAAAAATTCTTTCAATTGAAAAAATTCACAACTAAGACAATCAGACTGAGTCTAAAAATATTGCAACTCGACCCAACGTATTAACATCCTGATTTCAAGTTTGTCTCTTTAACCACTCAAACATATTACGTTATTGAAAATTATTATTTGATAAAGGTACTTGAGTTGAAAAAATTTATACTTCAAACAATTAAATTGAGTCTAAAAAATTTATTTTATTTAAAAAAAAAATTAAATTGCAACCTAATTTTAATTTTGGTATCTATTTAATTTCAAATTCTAAATTTTTTGTTTTCTTTTTCTAATAAATTTTAAATATTTTAAAATTAATTAATCTAGTATAAGTAAATTAAAATTCTAAATTTTTAAAAATTAATTAATCTAATATTTAATAGATCCTTTAATTTAAACTTTTTAAAAAGTTTGAAACTAAATAGATAGAAACCTCACCATTTAATCACTAAATTTTGTATTTTAATATATTTTTTTTATATAAAATTTATAAAGGTAAAAATTAGAATAACTACTGCATAAGTCTACATAACTATACCGCCCAATAATTGTACTAGTCATTATATATAAAAATTGCGGGAAGAAGAGCCACATGTCCAAGGATTTTTGGTCTAGGAAAATGTTTGTTAAAAGCAATGTGGCATCCTCCAACATGGAGATAGAAAAGGAATAGGATGCAGAGGCAATATGTGTCATAAAAGAAGACGAGCTAGTGCTCATGGCAATGATGGAAGAGCATGATTATGAAAATGACTGGATCATTGATATAGGATGCTCAACCACATGATTGACAATTAGAGTGGTGCAATGGAAGCGGGGTGGTCTTCAGAGAAGAAAGGATTACCAGGCATGGACAACATTGAAGAAATTCTTCCATAGAAGATGGGGGAGCAAACTGTACACATTTGCTTAAGTGTTGTGCCTGGAGATCCGAGTGACACTAATGTTAGTGAGCAAGAAGTGACTCAATCAAGTGAACTCGGTGAAAAGAAAATGACATCTCAACAACTTAGACAGTAAAAAAGAACCCTAAAGCCAAATCTAAAGTATACCAATACAACTATTATAGAAAACGAATTTAAAGAGCTAGAGACGTATGAAAAAGCATCACACAATACGGTTTAGCAACAAGAAATAAAGGAAGAAATTATAGCATTGGAGAAAAATCAAACTTGAGAACTAGTGCCAAGACTAGGAAATGTCAAACACATCTCTTGCAAGTGGATCTACAATATAAAACGTCGACTGGATGGATCAATCGAGAGATACAAGGCTCGACTTGTAACTCGAGGATTTTCTCAACAATATGGACTAGACTATGATGAAACATTCAATCTAGTGGTGAAAAAAACTGTTGTATCGATCCTGCTAGCACTCACGAAAAGTAACGATTGGAAACTATGGTAGATGAATGTGAAGAATGTTCTCTTGCATAGAGAGTTAGACAGGGAGATTTTAATGAACCAACCAAAGTGTTAGGATCGATATCAGTCGTTAGCTCTGATACCAGTTGTTAGGATCGCACAACAACGCACACGCTCGATCTAGATGATCACAAAGAAAAGGATAGAGAGAATTGCAAGGAGAACTCTGGCTAAAAGGATTTTTTATTGATGACTTCAGGCATGTACAACAAGAGAGTACAGAGAATAGAAAGTACATTTCAAAGCTTTACTGGACGGGATATATATATGGTTCAGTCTACTAAATATAGCTTTACCAGATTTAACCATCTACTATATATAGCTATGTACCATATATAGCTTTACCGGATATAGCTTCACCATATATGGCTTTACCAAATATAGCTTTACCGGATATAGCCATTGACCAAGCTATAAATACAGGGAGCAGACTCCATAACTCAACAATTCTCCCACTTGGAGACTGATCCTACACCATACCAATTAGGGCTTTGCATAGCTTTAATTTTCCAACATCAACACATTTTGTCAACATGTCTGCTGGATTCTTTGCACCCTCTATCTTCTCCAAACACATATCGCCTTCTTCCACTAACCTGCGAGTGAAATGGTACCGTCTTCTAATGTGTTTTGTTCTTGAATGATAGACTGGGTTTTTCACCAACTGTATGGCACTCTGACTATCTGTATAAAGGATCTTCTTGCACTGCTTCCGGCCTAATTCTTCTAGATAGTCTGTCATCCATATCATCTCCTTTCCAGCTTCAGCTATGGCCACGTACTCAGCTTCAGTAGATGAAAGAGCAACGCATTTCTGAAGCTTAGACATCCAACTCACTGCTGTTCCATCTATAGTGTAGATATACCCAGATGTGCTCTTGCTGGAGTCTACATCTCCACTCAGATCAGCATCCACAAAACCTTGCAGAACTACTTTGCCATTGCCATAACAAAGTGTAGTATTGGATGTACCTCTCAGATATCTTAGAAGCCACTTCACAGCTTCCCAATGTTCCTTCCCTGGATTTGCCATGTACTTGCTAACAACTCCCACTGCATGTGTTATGTCAGGTCTAGTGCAGACCATAGCATACATCAAACTCCCAACTGCAGAAGCGTACGGAACTGATGCCATGTGCTCACGTTCCTCAACTGTCTTGGGAGATTGCCCCTTTGACAATTTAATATGATTTGCCAAGGGGGTAGTCCTGGGTTTAGCGTTATTCATCTTGAATTTGGACAACACCTTCTCAATGTACTGCTCTTGGGATAGATTTAATGTGCCAGCAGATCTATCTCGAGAAATCCTCATCCCAAGGATCTGCTTCGCTGCACCTAAATCTTTCATCTCAAATACTGAAGACAAGCTTGCCTTCAGGTGGTTTATCTCCCTCATACTTGATCCAGCAATTAGTATATCATCCACATACAGGAGTAGAAACACATAAGAATCAGTGTATTTCTTGAGGTAGCAACACTGATCCTTTTCACTTCTGTGGAAACCACTCTTGCTCATGAAGGAGTCAAACTTCTTGTACCATTGTCTCGGTGCTTGTTTCAGTCCATACAAGCTCTTATTGAGCTTACACACCATGTGCTCCTTGCTTGGAGCTGCAAATCCTTCGGGTTGTTGCATATAGATCTCCTCGTCTAGATCTCCATGTAAAAATGCCGTTTTTACATCCATTTGCTCAAGGTGCAAATTCTCCGATGCAACAATACTCAGTAGAATTCGGATAGTAGTTAATTTCACAACTGGAGAAAAGATCTCAGCATAATCAATGCCTTTTCTTTGTGAATATCCTTTAACTACTAACCGAGCCTTAAACCTCCTTCTGCCATCTGGTTCAACCTTGATTTTGAACACCCATTTGTTCAACAGAGCTCTCTTTCCTGTAGGCAACTCAGTCAGCACCCACGTATTATTCCTTTCAAGTGAGCTCATCTCATCATCCATGGCTTGCTCCCACTTAGTTGAATCTTCCACTTGTAGGGCCTCATCAAAGGACTCTGGTTCTCCTTCGTCAGTCAGCAACAGATAGTGTAATGAGGTTGAATATCTGTCTGGTGCTCTGGTAGTTCTGGATGATCTTCTCAACACCTGTTCAGGTGCAACTTGCTCCACGTCTGGTTCTTCAGCAATAGGATCAGCCACGTCTGGTTCTTCAGCAATAGGATCAGGAGTTTCTTGAGCTTCTGTTGTACCATCACTGTGTGAATTTTCTTGCCACTCAAATTCAACTCCCACTTGCTTCGTAGTCTCAGAGTTTATCTTCTCTCTGTCCTTGTACATGACATTTTCATCAAAGGTCACATCACAGTGTCTTAGGATCTTCATATTTTTCTCATCCCAAAACCTATACCCGAACATGTCAGAGCCATAGCCTATGAAGTAGCATTTCACAGCCTTAGCATCAAGCTTATCTCTCTTCTCTGGATCAACATGAACATACGCAGTACAGCCAAAGGTTCTCAAGTGAGAGTACTTGAGTTCTTTTCCTGTCCATACTTCTTCGGGCAATTTGAACTTCAAGGGTACTGACGGCCCTCTATTAATCAAATATGCTGCTGTGTTCACAGCATCAGCCCAGAATGCCTTTGGCAATCCAGAATGAATCCTCATGCTTCTTGCTCGCTCATTCAAGGTTCTGTTCATCCTTTCTGCAATACCATTTTGTCTTGCCTTACCGGGAATTGTTCTTATTAATCTAATTCCCTCAGCTGCACAAAATGTTATAAACTCTGATTTGTTGTACTCTCCTCCATTGTCAGACCTCAGGCATTTGATCTTCAAGCCGGTCTGATTTTCAACTTCAGCTTTCCACTTCTTGAAGGTGGTAAACACATCTGACTTATGTTTCAGAAAGTAAACCCATACCTTCCTGCTGAAGTCATCGATGAAGGTGACGTAGTACCTTGATCCACCAAGTGATGAAACTGGAGATGGTCCCCAGACGTCTGTATGGACCATTTCCAACCGCACTTTCTTCGGTTCTCTGGCAGCCTTTGTGAAACTAACTCGTTTCTGTTTGCCCATAACGCAGCTCTCACAAAGACCCATATCAACAGATTTTAAGCCTTCTAAAGCTCCTTTCGCAGTGAGCATCTTCATTCCTTTGACGCTCATATGTCCAAGTCTATTGTGCCATAGACTTGAATTGGAAGCACTCTCAGCAGCAGCAGTCATGTTTATACACTCTGCAGTAGTGTATAAGGTTCCAGATTTTGTGCCACGCGCAACAACCATGGCGCCCTTCACAATCTTCCAGGAACTCTTTCCAAACTCTGCTGCATAGCCTGTGCTATCCAACTGACCAATAGAGATCAGGTTCTTCTTGAGACCAGGAATGTATCTGACATCTTGTAATGTCCATTGATTTCCTGCTGGAGTTTGTATGGAGACATCTCCCTTTCCTTCAATCTCCAAGGTTTTATTGTCGGCAAGATACACCTTCCCGAAATTTCCTGATTTGAAATTTCGAAACAATTCCTTACTTGGAGACGAATGGAACGATGCACCTGAATCCAAAATCCAGGATTCAGCTGGGCTATCCACACTAAGGATTAAAACGTCCTCAGCATCTTCTGTTGTGTATATAGAATCATCATCATCTTCAGATTTATGATTCTGCTTCTTCTTTAGCTTTGTACAATCTGTCCGAAAGTGTCCTTTTCCCCCACAGCTCCAACACGTTACGTTGGGTTTGTTTGGAGATTTTCCCCGGTTCTTTGATTTTGAACGCCCATGTTTGTTTGAGCTCTTTGATTTGCTTCTTCCCCTTCGATCAACACTGAGAGCATTGCCTGATGAATCTCCAGTTTCCCGTTTGCGAATACTTTCGCTGAGAACTACATCTCGAATTTCATCAAACTTCAGTTTATCAGATCCTCGGGAACTGCTGATTGCGGCAACAACAGTATCCCATGACTCGGGTAAGGATGACATCAAAATCAACGCTTTAATTTCATCTTCGAAATTAATTTCCACCGAACCCAGTTGACTTATGATCATATTGAATTCATTTATATGATCCGCAACACGTCCACCTTCAGACATCTGTAGATTGAACAATCTACGCATCAAATACACCTTGTTCATAGCCGACGGTTTTTCATACATATTTGACAGCGCCTTCATCAGATCTGACGTTGTCTTCTCCTTGATGATGTTAAACGCCACGTTTCTGGATAGCGTCAACCGGATCATCCCTAAGGCTTGTCGATCCTTGAGCTTCCACTGTTCCGTGGTCATGGTATCCGGCTTCACCCCCAACAGAGGTTCGTGAAGATCTTTCTGGTACAGATAATCTTCAATCTGCATCTTCCAGAAACCGAAATCGGATCCATCGAACTTCTCAATTCCAATCTTTGAACTTTCCATCTTCACAGATCGTGGTGAATTTTGCCTTGCTCTGATACCAGTTGTTAGGATCGATACCAGTTGTTAGGATCGCACAACAACGCACACGCTCGATCTAGATGAACACAAAGAGAAGGATAGAGAGAAGTTGCAAGGAGAACTCTGGCTAAAAGGATTTTTTATTGATGACTTCAGGCATGTACAACAAGAGAGTACAGAGAATAGAAAAGTACATTTAAGAGCTTTACTGGACGGGATATATATATGGTTCAGTCTACTAAATATAGCTTTACCAGATTTAACCATCTACTATATATAGCTATGTACCATATATAGCTTTACCGGATATAGCTTCACCATATATGGCTTTACCAAATATAGCTTTACCGGATATAGCCATTGACCAAGCTATAAATACAGGGAGCAGACTCCATAACTCAACACAAAGGGATTTGAGAATACAACTAATCCTAATCACGTATGCAAGCTTAGAAAACCTCTTTATGAATTGAAGCAAGCATCGAGAGCTTCATATGGTAAGATTGTTAAATTTCTTACCCAAATTGGTTATTCAGTTGCGCATGCGGACTCAAGCTTGTTCATCAAAGAAAGAGAAGGAAATGGTAATTTTTTTAGTCTATGTGGACGGTTTGATTATCACTGGAGATGATGAAAGAGACATTTATCAAACAAGAGAAAATTTATCGATATATTTTCAAATGAAAGAGATAGGAGAGCTTAAACACTTCTTGGGCCTAGAAGTTGATCACACAGATGAAGAATTGTTTCTTTGGCAACAAAAGTATATAAGTAATATGCTTCAAAAGTTCAGCCTGCTTGAGTGCAAGCAAGTTTCAACAACGATTGAGACAAATGCCAAGATTTGAGCACATGAAAGCAAAGAGATGAACGATGAAATATCATAACGACAACTAGTATGTAGTCTTATCTACCTAATTTTAACTCGTCCTGATATTTCTTATGCCGTTGGAGTCATGAGTTGGTAAATGCAATGTTCTAATAAGCCTCATTTGGATACGACTTGACGATCTTGAGATATGTCAAAGGTACAATCGACTATGGTCTTCTATACAAAAGAAACAAAGACTGCAAGCTAGTTGGATACTGTGATGCTGACTATGCTAGAGACCACGATCCTCAAAATTGAACCACTAGGTATGTGTTCAAGCTCAGTTCAAGAACAATTTCTTGGTGTACCAAAAGATAACCAACAATATCATTGTCAACTACAGAAGCGGGGTACAACGTAGTGACTGGAACAACTCATGAAAGTACATAGCTGAAACTCTTAACGGAGAATTTGCATTAGAAAATTGATTATCCAATACCACTTCATTGCGATGACCAATCTACAATTCATTTAGCAGAAAATCTTGTGTTTCATGTTCTAACAAAGCGTGTGGAGGTGCACTACCATTTCATTAGAGAGAAAATCATGAAAGAAGAAATAAAGATGCAGTAGATCAATACAGATGACGAACGGGCAAAATTGTTTACAAAAGAGCTAAATACTAGCAAACATGAGAGTTTTCGATGTTAGTACAACATGGTGCAATGAATGAGAACTAGTCGGAAGGAGAAGTTTTAAAATATCATTGCTAGCCCAATAATTTAGGTATTTTTATTTTAGTAAACTGATTTAGGTATTAAAAAAAATGTAACTATTCTAGAAAAAAATTTGAGATATTTTAGGAATAGATTGTTGTGTCTACAATAAATACCCTCTAGATTAACTCGATTTTAATCCCAAGAAAATCCAAAGCATACACTGCATTAGTTTCTATAAAGTCTCTTGTAATCTCTTCTTGATTGGTGTTAATAGAGAGGGTGAGTGTTTTTCACGAACAGTTGTGTTCAACATATACTATGTTAGTCTTTCAATTTTATTATTGATAGTATGGTTTGTCTTACAATTTTGTTCACAAACTACTTTTTACCCATTAAAAAATTCACGTATTTTCTTTGACGTCTTAGTCAATTAACATACTAAGAACGTATTTGGAATTACATTTATATTTTTAAAACCGAATTTACTTTAAATCGACTCTTTTAAGTTAACTGGTGCAACCAAGAAGACGAGCCTGTGAGAATCCTGATGATCCGACATTTTGGAGGCAGCCCTGGTTGGGAGGACACTGTCGATGTGGGAAATTTGATGAATTTGTGAAGAGGAAAATGAGTATAGTCCACGTGGACAAGAAAGAGGATTTGGACCTATGATACGACGCCAATAAAGGTTTTAAATTTCAACCGTCAAAATGACATACTCGACAAAACCCTCTATCTTGAATCAACCTATTGTGGATTCATTGTGGTATTTTCAAACTAAGTAATAGTATTCTATGAATCAACGTTTGATAGGAGTGTTCATATGACTCGACAATCCCGTCAACTCAGATTATCCAACTCATATTATGATTGTTGATTAAGTTTTATTTTTATTTTTACTTTTATTTGGGTTGGATTGAATTTTTTAAAATCTGAAAAATTTTGGTCCAATTTGCAGTTTAACATTTTCTTATATGAAATTTTAGTTATTAATATAGAGCGTTTAGAATGGGATAGCTTTTCTTCCATCTCGTCTTCTATTGGAGTCGCTGAAGTTTCCACTTCTGATTAATTCTTTTGCATCTTCAAAGAGATATTGAAACCACCCGTGCCTAAGTTGCCTAGAAAATCCAAAAATCAGGATAGTTGCTATTTGATGGTCGGTATAATTCCTCGCTAGATAAGCTGTAGTAGCCATAGCCATTTCATGGGTCATATTGAACTATTGTTCGGGGTAAGAAGTAAGCAAAGTTGAATCCTCGATCGAGAGATATAACTTTTTCGTTTTTGGATTTCTCTTCCTCCGAGTATTTCAAAATTCGTGAGTTATAGACCACCATTCCCTTCCAAATTTATTCTCATGCCTTCCAAACCAAATCGGCCACAAGTTTGGTGAAGTAGGTAAGTGCTAAAGGTGCCCCTATCCTATTGAAAATCTCAATCCGAGGTTATACACAAATTCATCGTGTCTAGCCTATTCCATTCAATTCCTGCATTTCAAGGATCATTTCCATAGAAGACTTTGGAGGTCAGTAAGCTCAGGAGCATACCCAATTGGAGGAAATCACTTTCGTGAAAGTTTTAAGGGTAAAACTCGAATCCTTTCTTCTAGAGCATTTCATTAAATTTAGAGGAATAAATGAAGCATTTTTTATATACAAAAAATCGAAGGCTAACTCGTCAGTATTAAGCTGTCCAAGAAGGCCCTATCTTTACATTTTGGGTAAATTGCAGACTGAAAATAACTTCAAAATTGGCCACAACAACGCAAAGTCGTCCCCCAAGATATTGAACGGTGGCTTAAAAGTGCCTCGATTGCCACAAAAAATAAGAAGTGTTTATGGGTCTACTTTGACCAGGATGACTCTCTACTTGCTTAATAGTCCACAAAAAGGTAATAAATCAGTCCCTACTTCTTCCTTGCAACACGACCTTTAATTTTCATGAATAAATTGAGACCTAAAAGTTATTGTAGAGGGTTATAAAAGGAAAATTTTCAGGTAAATCTCGCAACGGCAACATGTCTTCTTCCTGTTCAAGGAAGAAGACCGTAACTGGGATGATTCAATTGAACCAGACCTCTCCTCGATTTTTCTTTTAACCCTCTTTCGGACTCGTTCTCACGAAAATTCTCATTAGTTCCAAAAACTAGACTACTTAAGAAAGTTGTCAAAGAAAATTTTGAGTAAATTGAATACCGCAACTCGAGAACTAAGACCTCAAACATCCACCACGAGATAAGTACCCAATCTGATTTTTTATTATTTTTATTATTATTATTTTTTTAGAAATACTTGGAACTCAATAAGGAACATTAGAAAGTAAGATTTAAGGGAGTGAAAGAAATAAGTCAAGAATTCTGAGTTAAGAACCTAAACCAAAAACATAGTAGCAACATCCAAATAGCTTGTCATGCACAGACACTAGTAGCAACAAACTTAGCTTTTGTGGTTGATAAGATGACTATAGGCGGCTTATGAAAAGACAAAGCTACTGCTCCTCCACTAATCATAAACATAAGCTTGAAGTACTCTGGCTCTCTTCCGTGTCTCTGACATAATCACTATTGATAAATCTAATTAAATCACTGACTCATCCTTTTCTATAAAATATACCATAATTTACTGTACCTTTCAAATACTTAAAACCCTCTTACTTTTAATGGCTGCAAAATGTTATTGTGCTGGATATGCAATAAAACGACTAATCAAACTTACAACACACATGAGATCAAGACGAGCAGCTGTGAGATACATCAGACTTCTCACTATTTGTTTATACAAAGTTACATATACTTTGGCACCATTTTCATGTTTGCCAATTTTCTGTTATGGAACCATGGGATTACAAACCGTGTCAAATCGATTTAAAACTTTAGCAGCATACTTTCTTTGACATATAAAAATATCATCTAATCTCTAATCTTTGTATTATCTCTTCCAAGGAAAAATCTCATCTTACCCAAGCCAAACATATCAAACTCTTTCTTCATAGAACATTTAAAATCCTCCAATAATTTTTCATCATCTCCAGTAAATAAAAGATCATAAACATAAATGTTTACAATAAGAATTTTACCTCCCTTCCTCTTTGTGAATCCTCTTTGTGAAGAGTGTGCTCACTGAAACTACTTTTGAATCCTTTCTTTAATGAAGTAGGACTCTATTCGACGAAACTAGGTTCTAGGTGCTTGTTTTAAAACGTAGAAGCCTTTTGGAGTTTGTACAACATCTTTTCATTTGTTCTCCTATTCTTTTGGTTGTTCAACAAAAATATCTTTTTTTAACTCATACAAAAGCTTATTTGACATCTAACTAATTGAGTTTCTAACCCCTTTGGGCGGCAAGAGCCACAGTATCCATTATAGCCACATGTGTATACACTTTTGTATAAGTATAATCAATTCCATGCTCTTATGTATAGCCTTTTACACCAATCTTGTTTTATATTTATCAACTTCTCAAGACTCATTTAATTTGGTCTTATAAATTCATTTTACTTATTTTCTTTGATCCAACCCATAGAACCAACGAGTTCCATATTTGATTTTTTTTCAATTGATTTGATTTCTTCCTCCCGTCGATCTCCATTTTGGGTTTTTGACAGCTTCCTCAAAATTCACAGGATCTAAAATCATCAACAATGTCATATTTTATTCATCCTCCTTAGCTAAGCCTTCATAGGAATCATAATCCGTTAAAGTGGATGTTGATTTATCCCGTCATTGTCAAATCTGGTGCAACAACTACTAGAAAGTTATTTTTAGCAACTAGTTCAGCATTTCCTTCGTGATTTCCCCTTATTCACGCTGTGTTCTCGTCAATTTCAATATTTTTTTCACAGTCCAATTTTATATCACCTTAAAGATTTTCCAATCTCATTCACGATCTTCCTTGAAATCTACATTACGACTTACTATAATTTTATTTGTAGCTGGATCAAATATTTTATAACCTTTGGATGAAATCTACATTACGACTAACTATAATTTTATTTGTAGCTGGATCAAAAATTTTATAACCTTTGGATTCGCTGCAGACTCCAAATAAAACATAGGTTGTATGTTTATCTTCAAGTTTGCTTCTCTTGGCATCTGGAATATGAACATGTCCCACACATTCAAAAACTCTGAAATAATCAAGTGGTAGCTTCTCCCCACTCCACGCCTCTTCTGGTGTCATGTCTTTTACTGCAAGATTGGGTGATTGATTCAAAATGTGAATCGTCCACCTGGCTGCTTCAGTCCAGAAATTTTTAGGCACTTTCTTCTCTGTCAGCATAGCTCTTACCAAATTCATCACGGTGCGATTTTTGTGTTCGGTCACTCCATTTTGCTGTGGAGTATAGGTTGTGATCAATTGTCTCTTCACTCCACGTTGTTTGCAAAAATCATTGAATTCTACCAAGTTGAATTCTCCTCCTCTATATGTTCTTAAATATTTTATAGGCTTTTCAATTTCCTTTTCCACAATTATTTTGAAACATTTGAAATAATAAGATGTTTCTAATTTTTCTATTAGAAAAATAACTAAATGCCTTCCTTAAAAAATCATCATAAAGCACAACAAATACTTTTTCTGACTACTCGAAGATGGTGAAATTGGACCACATAGATATGCATGAACAAGGCCCAATTTTTCAGTTGCTCTCCATTTACCCATATTTGGAAATGAAGTTCGGATGGTGGAAGTGCTTGTACGTGTATAGCTATAGAAAAACTTGTTGGCAATAATTATAATTATTGGAAGTTATGTATGGAAGCTTATCTACAGGGGTAAGATTTGTGGGATTTAATTGAAGGTGATGACACAAAAATTCCACCAGATACTCTACAGAATGCTGAATTACGCCGAAAATAGAAGATGAAATGTGAAAAATCTTTATTTACCTTTCGAACTTTGATTAGCATATTGATCATGTTCGTGATTTAAAGTCACCAAAGCAAGTGTGGGAAACACTTCAAAAGCTGTTCACTAAGAAAAATACAGCTCGATTGCAATTTCTAGAGAATGAACTAGCTGTGGTAACTCAAGATAATTTTTCTGTTGAAGAATATTTCTTGAAAGTGAAAAATCTGTGTTCTAAAATTTCAGAATTAGATGTTGAAGAACCAATGAGTGATGCTCGATTACGGTGTTATCTTATTTATGGTTTACGAAAAAACTTTATGTCATTTGTTTCCTCAATACAAGGGTGGGCAAATCAACCTACCATCATTGAATTGGAGAATTTGCTTTCTAATTAGGAAGTTTTGATTAAGCAAATGACTAGCAGCAACTAGCTTTCTCCAAAGTCAGAAGATGTGTTGTATGTCAAAGATTAAAGAAGACAGAATTTTCATTCAAAGCCTTCATCAAAAAATGAGAATCAATTCAGAAGTGAGGAGTCGTCAAAGGAGTCATTTAAAGCTTGTTACAAGTGTGGAAAACCTGGCCATCTTAAATGAGATTGTCGGGTAAAAGTGGTGTGTGATCATTGCGGAAAGTCAGGCCACATTAAGCCAAATTGCCGAGTTCAAATGCAGGAATCAGAAGCAAGTGCTGTACATGAAAGTAAAAATTCTTCAGATCCATTTTGGGAACACTATTTAACTATTGAGGTTCTTGATAAGCCAACAAATGTGATTTCAGCTGTACATCAAGATGATGTCTCTGCAGATGCTCATGCCTTTATAGACTACAATGAAGAATGGATTGTCTAGTTGTTCTCATCATGCAACTGGAAACGAAACTCTTCTATCAGATGTTCGTCCACATTGTCAAAAGAAGGTCATTGTGACAACTGATAATTCAATGCATCCTATGATGAAAGAAGAAGATTTGAATGATGAGAGTGTTCTACTCAAGGGCGTTTATCATGTTTCTGGTTTGAAGAAAAATCTTGCTTCTATATCACAAATAACAGATTCAGGAAGGTATGTTCTTTTTGGTCCTAAAGATGTTCAAATTCTTTCTAATGTGAAAGATGTTAGCGGCTCATATCCTGTTCTGTAGAAAAAGAAAAAAAATCTTTGTATATTTTATCAGCTAGCGATGAATATTTCAAGAAAGTTGGTCATAATGCAAGCTTAACGCTTTGGCATGCTCGTTTGGGTCATGTGGTTTTCAATTGTTGCAGAAAATATTCACAAAACAACTTGATGGTGTCCCTGTTTTTAAAGATATCCAGCATGATGAGATTTGTCTAGGTTGCCAATATGGCAAGTCTCATCGTCTTCCTTTCCCAAGCTCAAAAAGTAGAGCTTCAACAATATTGGAATTGATTCATTCTGATCTATTGGGACCAACGCGAACAACAAGCTATACCGGCCTTCATTACGTGATGGTGTTTGTGGATGATTTCTCTCGTTTCAGTTGGGTATATTTCTTAGAACACAAAAATGAAGCGTTTTCAAAGTTTATTCTGTTTAAGCATGCTGTAGAAAAAGAATTTGAATTGAAAATCAAATGCATGCGCACCGATAATGGAGGGGAATTTTTNATTCAATGCATCCTATGATGAAAGAAGAAGATTTGAATGATGAGAGTGTTCTACTCAAGGGCGTTTATCATGTTTCTGGTTTGAAGAAAAATCTTGCTTCTATATCACAAATAACAGATTCAGGAAGGTATGTTCTTTTTGGTCCTAAAGATGTTCAAATTCTTTCTAATGTGAAAGATGTTAGCGGCTCATATCCTGTTCTGTAGAAAAAGAAAAAAAATCTTTGTATATTTTATCAGCTAGCGATGAATATTTCAAGAAAGTTGGTCATAATGCAAGCTTAACGCTTTGGCATGCTCGTTTGGGTCATGTGGTTTTCAATTGTTGCAGAAAATATTCACAAAACAACTTGATGGTGTCCCTGTTTTTAAAGATATCCAGCATGATGAGATTTGTCTAGGTTGCCAATATGGCAAGTCTCATCGTCTTCCTTTCCCAAGCTCAAAAAGTAGAGCTTCAACAATATTGGAATTGATTCATTCTGATCTATTGGGACCAACGCGAACAACAAGCTATACCGGCCTTCATTACGTGATGGTGTTTGTGGATGATTTCTCTCGTTTCAGTTGGGTATATTTCTTAGAACACAAAAATGAAGCGTTTTCAAAGTTTATTCTGTTTAAGCATGCTGTAGAAAAAGAATTTGAATTGAAAATCAAATGCATGCGCACCGATAATGGAGGGGAATTTTTTTCAAATGATTTTATGGAATACTGTAAGGAGCATGGGATTCAGTGGCAACTGACTTGTCTAGAAACCCCGCAACACAATAGGGTGGCTGAGCGCAAGTTAGGTCATCTTATATCAGTTTGCTTGTCTTGGCTGCATGCAAGGAGTCTTCCAAGAGAGTTATTGGCATCAACTTTTCAAACAGCTTGCCAGGTTGTAAATCGGTTGCCTCCATGGCCAGGGATAGAATCATCACCATTCGAGATAATTTATCATCATAAACTCAATGTGAGTTATTTTCATATTTTTGGGTCGATTTGTTATGTTCATGTACTGAAACATAATCGAACTAAACTTGACTCAAATGCCAAGAAATGCATTTTTGTTGGCTATTATTAAATATCATGTGTTTGTTTAGATTGTTGTTAGTTAGTATCAGATTAAATCTCCTTATAGTTTTGATTTGATTTACTCCTTTGTTACCAGATTTTCTGTAGATTTTTAGGTAAATTTTTTAATTATCTTTTTATAATCTCAGTATATATATATATATATAGCCTTCTTGCTCTTCGTAATACAATCTTCTCATCACTCATTCTTTCACTAACAAATTGGTATCAGAGTAGTCTTCTTAAGGGATCTGTGAGATCAAATGGAAGGAGAATCCAATTTTTCAGCCGTTGCACCACCAGTCTTCGATGGAGAGAATTATCAAATGTGGGCAGTTCGTATGGAGATTTATATGTAGGCTTTGGATCTTTGGGAAGAATTATCAAATGTGGGCAGTTCGTATGGAGATTTATATGTAGGCTTTGGATCTTTGGGAAGAATTATCAAATGTGGGCAGTTCGTATGGAGATTTATATGTAGGCTTTGGATCTTTGGGAAGAATTATCAAATGTGGGCAGTTCGTATGGAGATTTATATGTAGGCTTTGGATCTTTGGGAAGAATTATCAAATGTGGGCAGTTCGTATGGAGATTTATATGTAGGCTTTGGATCTTTGGGAAGAATTATCAAATGTGGGCAGTTCGTATGGAGATTTATATGTAGGCTTTGGATCTTTGGGAAGAATTATCAAATGTGGGCAGTTCGTATGGAGATTTATATGTAGGCTTTGGATCTTTGGGAAGNAAAATCAAAGGCAAAAGCTTGCCTATTTGGAACTGTATCTCAAATGATCTCCATGCGAATAATGTCCCTCAAAACAGCAAAGGAAATTTGAGATTACCTCAAGGCTGAATATGAAGGAGATGAGAGAATTCGTGGAATGAAGGTCCTGAATTTGATTAGGGATTTCGAGTTGCAGAGGATGAAGGAGTCTGAGTCGGTAAAAGAGTACTCTAACAGGCTTCTCAGCATTGCCAACAGGGTGAGATTGCTTGGTTCTATGTTAAATGATTCCAGGATTGTTGAAAAGTTGCTGGTCACTGTTCCAGAAAAGTATGAAGCCACCAATACTACTCTGGAGAACACCAAAGACCTATAAAAATTTCTCTTACAGAGCTCTTGAATGCTTTACAAGCACAAGAGCAAAGGAGGTCTATGAGGCAAGAAGGGCCATTGAACAAGTGTTTTGTGTCAAATCTAAATCCGATGGAGAAAGAGCAAATGANCAATACTACTCTGGAGAACACCAAAGACCTATAAAAATTTCTCTTACAGAGCTCTTGTGCTTGTAAAGCATTTAAGAGCTCTGTAAGTGAAATCTTTGACAGGTCTTTGGTGTTCTCCAAAGAA
The DNA here is from genome assembly GCF_002806865.2 of Cucurbita pepo subsp. pepo. Taxonomy (NCBI): domain Eukaryota; kingdom Viridiplantae; phylum Streptophyta; class Magnoliopsida; order Cucurbitales; family Cucurbitaceae; genus Cucurbita; species Cucurbita pepo. Next base: position 12,163,323 of record NC_036638.1, read on the forward strand.
GTTTGAAGCCTCCACTTCTTTGGAACAGTGACCAGCAACTTTTCAACAATCCTGGAATCATTTAACACATAACCAAGCAATCTCACCTTGTTGGCAATACTGAGGAGTCTGTCAGAGTACTCTTCCACCGACTCAGACTTCTTCATCTTCTGCAACTCGAAATCTTTAATCAAATTTAGGACTTTCATTCCACGAATCCTCTCATCTCCTTCATATTCAACCTTGAGGTAATCCCAAATTTTCTTTGCTGTTTTGAGGGACATTATAGGCATGAATATCATTTGAGATACAACTGCAAATAGGCAAGCTTTTGCCTTTGATTTTCTTGTCTTCTTTTCTTCTTGTGTTTTGATTTGTGCTACAGTAGGATTTGCCGGAAGAAGAGGGACCTCGTAATCCTCTTCTATTACTTCCCAAAGATCCAAAACCTCCAGATAAGTCTCCATACGAACTGTCCACATTTGATAATTGTCTCCATCGAAAACTGGTGGTGCAACAACGAAAAAACTTGATTCTACTCCCATTTGATCTCACAGATTCATTAAGAAGACTATTCTAATACCAATTTGTCAGTGAAAGAGTGAGTGATTGAATGGTTGATGAGAATTATATTATGAAGAGCAAGAAGGCTCTATATATATATATAGATAGATACATACATACATAGAGAATATAAAAAGATATTAAAAATCTGGTAACAAACGAGTAAATCAAATCAAAACCAAACCAAACGAGTAAATCAAATCAAAACCAAACCAACACCTAACTATAAAGAGATTTAATCAGATACTAACTGACAACAATCTAAACAAACACGTAATCGGTCACTTCTTCCATCGTTAGGTCGTTCATGTCAAGCAATGCCTCGATTGAAATCCCGACTTGCTTGAGGTGATCTGGGCGACCTGCAGCATCTTCTTCACGTTTTCCATCTCGCTGATGCTCCCACCGAGAGTAGTGATGCTGTTGGCGAGCCCCGTGATCTACATGGAAAAATCGTCGACGGATTTGTCGTCCTTAAAGCGGTTCTCCAAGAACTCCTTCCGCAATTGTTCGACGTTGGACTCCCGTACTCGCTACACACCAACCCATAGGGATTTGATCCCCTCTCAGGCCGATTGCACAGTGCGCTTGGTAGACAAAGACGCTAGCATCTTTGGAGGTACACCCCGCAGTATGGCGGCGAATGCCAGTCGATCCTCCCGGTACTCGATCACTTCTCCTTCCTCCGGCTCGACGGCGTGCCACAACCCTTGTGCCTGTAGGTTGATGCGCATTAGCAAAACCCACTCGTTATAGTTGGACCTTATCAACATCGGGTACTGCACCGAAGCATTCGTCTCCTTGATCACGCGCTTGACGACGACTCAACGTCCGTCTTCGTGGCGCTAGCCTCTTGGTGGTGGTGATGGAGACATTGACGCTCGACGGCGGCGTGGAAGAGAGCTTGAGTCTGTCCAGGATGGACCTAACAACGTGTGCATCTTCGTGTTTTGGTGCATCTTCTTCCACTTGTTGTCTTTAGCCAGAGCAGCTCGCCGACGGTGAAAACAGGAAGAAATAATAGAAGGCATAAGGATGAAGACCGTGAATCTTGTTGCAAAAGACAGTGCATATGTTTCTCATTTGATTGTCGTATTTAAAACAAACCTACACTCTAAAAATGGTCGAAGTGACCAACTAAACTTGCACCACTCCTCTCTAAACATAGCGGAAATGGCCAGCTAAAATTATGCTCTCCACTAGACGTGGATGCATCAAATTATCTAACAAAAAATTCAACTGAAGATGAAAATTATGATTAAAAAAAAAAAAAAACAAACAAACAGGTCTATCTAACCGTCATCACTCAAATTTTCTGCTTAACGCATTAACAAGAGATTTCTTCACTTTTTAGTTTCCACCAAACTTTCGCATCATTGAGTCTAAAACAATCTGTGTTGTGCGTGATCCAAGATTTATTCAAGGACGGTACGATCAATTGCCTAGAAGAGGTAATACTTTACTTGATAATCTTTGAGTCTAGCATCATCAAGGTGCACTTTTTGTGCCTAGTTAGCATTGTTCCTTCCACTAGTTTCGAAAAACCAATCTCTATCATACTCCATAGACTCTTTGCTCCATAAGCTCACTCTAGTGATCATAGGGATCTTCGTTCAAGTTTTGTCTTCACTCATACTCTCTGTATTTGATCACTCAAAAATTTGTACTCTATAAAGCCTAGTGGTGACTATTATACCAATTGTAAGGTTTTGATCGAAAATAACTGAGCCAAAAACATAAACAATTGGAGATTCGAATGATGATATTATTGAATACTGAACTTACTTTTATAGCCTTCCAAAATAACAAAAGAAATAGAAACTACTATAAATAGATTCCGGATTTGATCTACAAATATACAATTTTTTTTTTTGTATTTTTTTAACAACATGTAACTTTTTAGTAGATTCCACTATTAAAAAAAAATTAGTATAAAAGAGAGATATTTTACCTATACCTATATTTTTTTTTCTCTCGAGATTAAAGAAAAGGCAATCCATCTTTTGCTTAGTTTTTGTTGTTTTTTATGTTGAAACGGTTCTTTCTTGATCCTTTATCCATGGGCAATGTTTATGTATTAGGGTGTCTTTATAGAAGCTCTCACAATTCTTCCTATTTACCATATACAGGATACAATCATTTTGGCTATCAACTCTGCGACCGCTGCTAAAATACCACTTGAAAGACACTTGCATGCCAAAAGATCCTCACAGTTTTCCTTCGAGGCCCGGCATTTCTTTTGCGTCTTTGAATCCGGCAATTGAACTTTATCAATATTTACTTCAACGGTTTGATGTTGAACATGATAGAACCCAAAAAGAACTAGATCATATTGCAAGGTAAAAGATGAACTTACAAGATAAACTAAGTAATTGGAAGAACTTCCACCCTCTCTTTCTTGTTCTTGTGATCACTTTAAGCCCGGAATCAAATGAGTCAATGTCCAATCTTCTCCTCCTTGTTAAACACAACTCTTTATGGGAAACACTCGCACTCTTTATTAAGACAAATCGAGAAGAGATTACAAGACACTCTATAGAATACTATGCTCTTTGTGCTTTGTATTTCTCGGAATGAAAATGTAACTTGGGTGAATGGGTATTTATAGTAGAGGCGGCACAATTTAATAATAAAATTTCTCAACTTTTTTCTAAAATATCAAAATCTTTTTCCTAAAATATTTAATACCTAAATTATTTTCCTAAAATAACTAAGTATCTCTTGGGATGACTCCAACTTAATTTTCAAATCGTTTTCGTTGGTTCATTTATCTCCTAGTCCAACTCTCCATGCAAGAAAATATTCTTCACATTCATCTACCAAAATTTCCAATCTTTATGTACTAGAAGTGCTGGAGGAACCTATATGAGAGTGATATTCACCACTAGACTAAATGTTTCATAAGTCTAATCCATATTGTTGAGAGAACCCTAGATCTAGTCTGAGCTTACTATCTCACGATTGATCCATCCGGGGTACACTCTATTTTGTAAATCCACGTGCAAAAGATAGATTTAACATCTTCTAATCTTGGCACTAGTTCCCAAGTTTGATTTTTCTCTAAGGCTATAATCTCTTCCCCCATACCGGTTGCCAAGCCATATTTTGTGATCTTCATAGTCTCTGGCCCTTTAACTTCGTCTTTTATAATAATTGTATTAACATACTTTGGCTTTGGCTTTTGAATTCTTTCTGATCGTTTGAGTTGTTGAGGTGCCCTTTGTTTTTCACTAGGTTTGTGTAATGACCGAAATTCTCTACTTAATTTAAGGTCGCTACTGTATACATATCATGAACATTGAATGCAGAAAGACTTCATTTAAATTCTATAAAAAATAACCTTTACCTTAAAACACAGCTATTGACTTACGTGTTTCGAAAATACCTTTAAAAAACGACACACAACAAAAGGCTAAATAAAATAAATAAACGTTTGAATTAAAAACATCCTATTCTAGCCTAAGTCTAAGAAAATAAATACGACTACCCTATGCATGTGTCATGGTCTCGGGTTGCGATGTTGTCGTCAACCATATAGGAATGCATTGCCTTAACCTGAAAATGTAGTAGCACACGATTTGTTTATTTAAAGAAATATTCAGTAAGTGACTCCACTATTGGGGGTTAAATGCAAAACCATGTGAAAGCAATGACGCGACCTATCCTTTCAATCTATTTTCCTACGGTACTGTCCTAACGGGTAACTTGGATGTGTACCATATACTCTATACACAACCCATATGTGCAAGTATGGACTTACCAGTCAGTTCGCACACTGCTAGGTCACTTTCTCTGTCGAGCGAGCATACTCTAGGAGCTCCTTAGGCCAGACACCTGTTAGAACTAGTAACCGTCACGGCAACATTAGGTTAACATAATGATCGTTCTCCTGCTTGGTCATCGTAGCATTATGATAATCATAATGATCGTTTTTCTGCCTCGTAACGTACACGTTCGTACTATCGTGAAGGATAAGGGGGTATCCCCCAATGTATGAGCACACAATGATACATGAGGTCCCAACATTTTTTCATTTTCATTACCATTTAAGACAACCCCACTAGCGTTTCGTACATATCATATCGTTTTCATATCATTTCACATATCGTTTATCATATCTTTCATGCATACGTCAGGGTTATATTTCATGCTAGTTCGCCGTTTTGCATGTCAATCATATCATCTCATTCGAATTACATAACTATATCATAGCATAACATTTTATGCTTCCAGACATAACAACTTTCATCATATACTATCATACCATAATATATCACATCACAATATATCATATCATAAACATGTCGATTATTACATATCTCATACCATAACATGTTTCATATCATTTCATATCATATATACTAACTTATTATAGACTTAACATTCTTATATATATCACAGTCATAACGTTGCATGAACGTACCTTAATCATATCCTTACAGGAATGTATTCTAACGCTATCGTTCTATCAATCTATCATAATCCTATCCCTTTCTACCCATAACCTAACCATATTCTTTTATCAATCGATCGTGACCATATCGTTTTCATCTCATTTCGTTAGTAACTCAAAATTCCTAACTCAATTTAACGTAAATCATGAAATTGAACCTTATACTAACCATAATTGCCTTAAATAAGGTAAATTTGAGCTTCGAGATGGTCAGAACGATGGAAAATTGGCTATTTTTCTTTACCGAATTGAGGGATTGCGTTTTGAGCCAAAATCGAGCCAAAATCGAGCCGGGTAAGTTGAGGGACTTTTTGGCTGCGGTGTGACAAAAATACATTTTTTTTATTACTTTGTTCAATTTCTTTTATATTATTATTTTGTTTAATTTCTATAATAATTTCTTTTATATTATTTTGTTTAATTTCTTTTATATTATTATTTTGTTTAAATTTTTTATATTATTTTATTATTTTTAGTTTCTTTTAGATATATTTAATATACCTTAATATTTTATACTAATTTAAAATATATTATTTATAATGTAAATAAACTAGCACATAACTCCTCATGCATTTTATACTATTTTTAAATACATTATTTATGGTACAATAAACTAACCAATAATCATTTAATTTAAAGAGTAATATTAATTATGATTATACGTACATTTAAGTTATTTTGAAACAAATGACTGTAGTGTTCAATATTCATAGATTATACATATATTTGAATAATTTTAAATTATATTATTTTCATTTTACCGACTCTAAATGAATTTTTTGAAATTGGGAATTTCTATATTTGTTTTAGTTGGAAAGAGACTGTGAAAAGTCACCTCGTGATGAAATGCGTCATTGGTATTTTAAATCGAACCTCTTTTGAGTTAGACATTATTTGTTTTAATTTAGTTTATAAAATTTTAAAAATTCACTTTTTTTTTATAAAAAAATAAGAAATTAAAATTTTGAAACTATAAAAACTAAACTAAAACAAAGTTTAAACTATAAGATATGAAGAACCTTGTTTTTTTTCTTTAATATTAAATAAATAAATTCAAGTGGACAACATGATATATATCAAAGACAAAAACAATAACATAATCCAAAAGTCACATGCATTTCCTAATCTTAAAATCATCCATTCAAAAAATAAATAATTGATATCTTTTAAAAAGCCAAAATGTGGTATGTTACGTATCATATTTTTGCACTTCAACTTTTAATTATACATACATTTTCCTTTATATGACTCGATATCCAACTAGGGTGTTTATAATTTTATATAAATATCCAACAAGGGTGTTTATATGACTCGAGAACTTGAGTTGGGTTAGATTTCTTTTTTTTAGATTTATAACCCGACCCTACACAACTCGAAAATGGAGGGTTGGTTAGGTTAGGTTAGCTTGAGTGGTTGAAAATAGAGGGCTAGCTAGGTTAGGTCAGGTCGAGTTATGAATTCTATTCGAGTTGCTTGAGTCACCAAACAAACGAACTTGAAATTTCGGGTTGAGCCAAAAGATTTCTCTGACCCGACCCGACCCGACCCAACGATATTGAACCTTTTTAACATTAGAATTCAAAGACGGAATGAAATTATGGATCAAAAAAGGAAAAGACAGAAAATAATAGTCAATAATCTTCATTTTTGTTTGATTACTCGTAGTGATGATACATCAATTAAATCTGAAGAAGCTTATATATAGTTACAAGTTTTCATTACTCATAGGAAAACAATAAACATTAAGGATCAAAAACCAAAACCAAAAAAAAAAAAACAAAGCTTTTTTGAAGAGAGCCCATGATTGAATCATTCATGAGATGAATATTCAGAGAGTTGAAGAATCATTCTTGACTTGATGCTTGAGAATCAAGGGTGACCTATCACCCTTTTGAATGCTCAAGCTTTTGGCTCCATCACCATGATCATCTTCTTCATCTTGATTGCCTCTTACAGGTTTTTTGAAGGTCACACTTGCCCTATTAATGGCGTCCGAGGAAGAAGAAGAAGAAGAAGAGGACGACGATGGCTTCGGGTATAGGAGATCGGTCGGGAAGAAGTTGTATTGGAGCCCCGCCATGGCAGACCACAAACCTCAAAAACCCTAACTTTTTTTTTTTTTTTCTTCAAACAAAAAAAAAAGGAGAGTTTCTAAAAAGTTTCTAACTTTCTTCCTTCTTCCAAAACTTTTTGGTGTGCAATGGGAATGGAGTCCATGGCTTTCATTTATAGGGAGAAAACCGCGACACGTGGTTGGTCGTGGTTGGTCGTGATTCGAGACCCTAAGAAGGGTTTGAAGAGATTTTTTCTTTTTCTTGTTTGGTGGGTTTTTAAAAATAACATTTCCTATTTGTATGTGGTTTATATTGAAGAAAGAAAGAGGAAAGTTAATGGATTTTAGGCCATGTGATGGTGTCTTCAATGAAAAAGAAGTTTGGAGAGTTTTGTGTATTGTATTGATGCAAATGGGTTGGTAGGACCAATGGCAAAAATCATGTGTGACCTAACTTTTTGCTTTTCAAACTCGAATTAGGTTACCATTGACCTTTCAATTAATGAATCGTACTTGAATATACGAGTATTCAAAAGAAACCAAGCCCACGAAAGAAAGGAGCCTAAACTAAGGAACATTTTCGTCAAAAACGTCCAAAGAGAAACATAGAACCTAATAAGAGATCAAAAAATCATTGGGGTTTTCTCGTCCCTTCTTAAGATCTTATTATTCCTCTCAACCCATAAGTCTTATTATGAGATCCCATGTCGGTTGGAGAGCGAAAATAAGAATTCCTTAATGGGCGTGGAAATCTTTCTTTTGTAGACACATTTTAAAATCGTGAGATTGATGGCGATACGTAACGGGCCAAAACGTACGATATTTGTTAGTGGTAGGCTTGAGCTGTTACAAATGGAATGCCAAACACTAGAGGTGTGCCAATGAGGATGCTACATCGGTTGGTGAGGGGAACAAAACATTCCTTATAAGGGTGTAGAAACATCTCCTACTAGATGCATTTTAAAATCGTGAGGCTGATGGCGATACATAACGGGCCATAGTAGAAAATATCTATTAGCAATGGGCTTAGGCTGTTACAAATGGTATCAGAGCCAGACACTGGGGATGTACCAACGAGGACGCTTGGCCCCCGAGGGGAGTGAATTGTAAGATCTCACATCAGTTGGTGAGGGAAACAAAGCATTTCTTATAAGGGTATGAAAACCTCTCCCTAGTAGACGCGTTTCAAAATCGTGAAGCTACGACGATACGTAACGGGTCAAAATGGATAATATCTGCTAGCGGTGGACTTAGGCTGTTACACCCACTACACAGGACAAACTCCTGTTTCTTGCAAGAACTTCACCTTTCAAAAAGACGAATGGTCGATATTTTTATTAATATCGATATGATGACTAGCTGGTTGATATTCTTACAAACTCTATTAACTATCTAAAACAACTAGGGATCCTCGGTTGTGTACCTAACATAATGTTTTGTCTTGGTTGGTGTCATCCTTACCAAACTCCTTCAAGATAGTGTCCATATATATAACCAATTCTTTCACCACACATGATAAATGTGTCATATTTCTTTCTAAACATTGAATGAAGTGATGGATGATTAGTAAATAAGACTAGTTTTCGATCCAAAAAAAGTAATACTCCCGTTATTTTGGAGTTCTTACAAATGCATACATCTTTTATTCGTATGAAATAGATTCTCAAACCTATAGCGCCATAACAAATTTACTAAACGGAGGTTGTAAAAGCTAAGTTACTAATCTCATGAAAATATTAGTGCCACTGAATGACCTGAGTGGTCGAGAAGTCATTCTTTCATCATAAAAACTTTTGCACCCAAATTTCTAAAGCAAACCGTAATGGCGTCAAACTAACTACAATATTCAAGAAGGAGATAGATTTCCTTTTTTTAACTAGAAGATCACACAATGTTGAAGTTTAAGCCTGTGAGATGCCACATCGTTGGAGAAGAGAACGAAACATTATTTATAAAGGTGTGGAAACCTCTCCCTAGCAGACATGTTTTAAAAACCTTGAGGAGAAACTCAAAAGGAAAGCCCAACGGGCACAATATCTACTAACAGTGAGTTTAAGTTGTTTGTTACAAATGGTATCAGAGTCAGACACAAGACAATGTGCCAGCAAGGACGTTGGGTCTGGGGTGAATTAGGGGTCCCACATTGATTGGAGAAGGGAAGGAGTGCCCAACGAGAATGCTAGGCTCCAAAGGGGGATGAATTGTGAGATCCCACATCAATTAGAGAGAAAACGGAACATTTTTTATAAGAGTGTGAAAACCTTTCTCTAGCAGCCGCGTTTTAAAATTCGTTAAGGAAAGTCCAAAAGGGAAAACCAAAAAAAAAAAAAAAAACAATATCGGCTAGGGGTGAGCTTATACTATTATAAAGCCTCCGCCTACAAATCAAAGATGATCTAAACGAGTCTCTCCTCCTAAACATGAACAAGTGCACATCTACATACCAACAACTTCAATATGAAGTGTGCAAGGCTGGGCAGTAGCGCCACAACCTTGTACTATATCTAGACGAAACACCGATTAAAAAGGTGTAGCGGATCGTGTTACGTTTAAAAGATTACCCTGAATTTCGACACAACTTTTAGAGAGAACTCGACTCAAATGAATGATTCATTATTTCATTTCTGCAACTGTTCTTCACCATGAATCTGTACAATATTGGTAGAGCAAGAACATTTCAGATACATACTACAAGAATGCTTTGTAAGGATGCCATGCTAGACTTCTGTGGAACAGCTGCATCAATATCAAGGAAACTTCAACACAAAAGCAATCTCCATACGAGCCATCTCCCATCACTTTATCTCCATTACATTACTTAAACCCATGCATTTCAGAAAAATTGTACCAAAAATGAATGATGCATCAAATGGAACGAACAAAGATAGCAATTCCTCACCCGGGTATCGACCGAACATAATGAAGATATCACAACGTGTATAAAACGATATGATCTAAGCAGATATCATATGTATATTGGCTGACAGGTGTGAACTGAGAATAACATGGTAAAGATATAAATGGCCATAAGCTATAGCTAACTCATAATCTTATGAACAATGTGATGATGCAGTATGATGATTAGCTTACAACAAGATAACTCTATAGTCATCTTACTCTCTATCCTTCACCAGATTTCCGATCATCTTTACCAAAGACGGAGTTCCCTTTGCCATGATTTCAAGCCTAGAGGCATTAGATGCATTAGAGAATAACGAAAGCCCAAAGAGTATAAGCTCGGGAAGGAACAGTCGTGATGACAAGAATCCATGCCAATAGCGAGGTTCGAGATCAAAAAACGCATCAAAAAACCTTCTTGTACCTTTTAGATCAAGCTTCAACAAAATATCCATCCCAAAACAGAAAAATTCCCTCTGCCTCCTCCGTTCGATGGGCCATAGATCTTTCCAAACTTCAGAGGATATCTCATCTCCCCTGAAACGTCCATCCGAACCGAGGAGCCGAACGATTGCACTAGCAACAATAGGTGCTGCTGCAAGAGTTCTAGCTACCATATATCCGGTTGAAGGGTGCACCATCCCTGCCGTTCCACCAATTCCAACAACTCTTTGAGGTAGAACGGGCAGCGGACCACCCATTGGAATGACACAATGCTCATCCTCTTCAATGCTCTTCACTTTTATTCCCAAGTGCTTCAATCTCAATTCCATTCTTTCCTGGATATCGCTCATTTGTAATCCCGGTCGAGCTACCAAAGAAGTTTCTTCGAGAAATATCCGATTCGATGAAAAGGGCATCGCATAGAGAAATGTAGGAATTTTGCTATTTCTCTCCTTTAAAATCATGTTGTTATCCAGATGCGAATCCCTCCAATCCATAAACACCATCTTGTCGACGTCGAACGGATGTTCCTCGACCTCAGCTAAAATTCCATAAGCTACTTGGTAGCCCGGATTATAAGGCTTATTATACTGAACAAGGCATCGAGAGAAGCCAGTAGCATCAAGAACAACAGCAGCTTGAATGGTAACACCATCATTGCAAATCAACAAGGATTTGAATTCCTCATGTATAACTTTAATAACCTTAGCTTCATGAAACTTAACACCATTAGAAATACATTTCTGCAACATTTTTGACTTCAGCTGTTTTCGATTAACCCTCCCATAAGGTCGAGCAAGATCTTTTGTCGATTGTTCATTCGTGAACACAACAGCACCGGACCATGTCGTGTCGAGACAATCGAGCAAATCCATCGCCTCGAATTCATCCACCCAAACCCCATAATTGTTTGGCCAAATCAACTTGGGAGATGGATCAATTGCACAAACAGAAAGCCCTGCCTCTGAAACCTGCTGTGCAACAGCAAGCCCTGCAGGGCCACCTCCCACAACAGCAAGATCCACGACAAGGCCCTTTGAAGGATCATACATCGGAAGTTCAAACTCGAGATTCTCCTTCTTGGTTTCAGGAACAAGCTCCAAAAGAGCACTATTCCTCCATTTCACACGACCCTTTCTATGGCCAAATCCAAACTCCCGACTCTGAATCTTCGTACTCCTAACACCATCCCTCAATTTCTCCAAAACCCCATGAGATTGTTGCAGAAAACCATATTTGTTATTGATTTTAAGCAAAGTATCCATTGATTAACAAAATCCCCAAACCCCAAACTAATGATATATACTAACACAGAGCAACACAAACAGAATCTTCAGCAAATCCGAAAAGGAAATCCCCACAAAAGACGCAATATCCAGAAATCTCAACAAACGAAGAATCGAAAAGGGGTAGCTCAATGTTTCATGAAATCCCCCAAAACTGGACAAGATAAGTTCAATTGAAATCGCGGTTCAAAACATGAAGAGGCGTGTGTTTGGAGGCCAACCTGAGGACGCGATGGAGCTCCATTTGCTGGAAAGATGTGGTGCGCTAATGGCCAGTCCAATTTTGAGGAACTGATGTTGCCGGGCGCTGTATTCCAAGAGATGGGAGTTGGGTAATTGAAGGGAGATTGGGAATTTGGCAGTGTCCTCTGGCATGGATGAACCCATGTTGTCGCTAATTAATGGTGGTGATAACTGATAGCGACGTGAGAGTGAATATCGCTCGCTCAATTTGCTTTCTCCACTCCTTCAAATATCATAATGGTGGGTGTTCTAGTTTCATCATATACTCTAAATTTATGTAGGTATCGTGTTAGTGACATTGTGGGTACGAGTTCCATCACGGTCGTGCCCTAACAGTTGTATGATAAATCATATTGTCTCACTGAACATAAACACGGTCATATTAATATAAAAAGCATCATAATATATAAATTTGTCATAGGTCACATGTTCTTTATACACCATGAGTTCCTCCAACCGAACCCATAAACGTTCCAACAGTACACTCATTTACAATTTTGACCTAAACTTGGTGTCCCAACTACTTGAGAAATTCAACACGTACCCACATAACATGTCTTCTACCATTTGAATTAGATATTTAGTTTACCTGTCTTTCTGTAGGTGAAGTAAAAGGAACTTACGATTTTTTCCCTTTTTACGGGTCTAGACCACTACATACTATTCTTCGTTAAAAATGGTCTACTAATCTAAAAAGTTTTGTATAAAACTTTGTTGTACAAGACCATCGAACACTAGCTTAAGGGCTCATTATGTTATTCTCTTTAGTTTCAGGTGAACCTATACACACTATCGGAAACAAGTCTGGAAACCCCTTTGAAGATTTCGATCATAAAAACCTCATAAGCTATTGGGCATTAGTGAGTCCAAAGATATCACAATAACTCAAAATGACCATGTTCGGGACGAATAACTCAATGAAATATTATTCTTATTAACTCGTACTTGAAGGAACCTTTGTTCGGGACGAGTACATGTTCTTCATTACTATCTTCATCAATTCATGTTAATCAATATATCGTCGCATGGATCAATTCCTTCGTCTTAAGGATCAAATCTAATGTGCTCGCTAGAAAATACTAAGGCGTCTAAAGTCTGACCTAATAACTCATGTGTCTATGTACTTGTGGGGTGTCGTTTTAAGACTATGAAGACACTTTAAGCTTATAAAATCTTAAGCCTAGAACTTTGATACCAAATATAACGACGCTACTTTTGCCTTTAAAAAATAAGATCTCTACTACATGCATGATAGGATAAAACAAGGGTAGTATGCATGAAGTATGTGCCCGATAACTTTAACGAGCAAATGTGCTAACAAAATGATATTACAACTACGTGTTTCAAAAATTTTACATTGATATTTATAATAATCTAATTTATTATAAGAATCTATTTTCACTTCTCGACTCCAATTTATTTATTTTTTTTCTCTCGATTCGTAAATACTTTTATTTCATTCTTAAATTCACATAATTTAATATTTTAAAATTACATAAACTAAACCAAGAAATATCTTATAATTATATATAAAATATTAAAATATGAGATGAAGAGGTTTGATTGAGAGCTTGTTCTCAACTACAAGAATCCCACATTGAAAGTTTTGATATTGTAGGTAGTTTTTATAAGTTCGGTTGACGACACCATTAAACGCTAAGTTTAGTAATGTGAGCTTGTAACCCATATGGGGGTAATAAAATGGTTGGAGGTTGGCTTAGCCTATTAGTTAGGGTTTCTCGGAGTTATTCTTTGGCCCCTCCATTTCAAGTAAGGAGTTGGGTCTTGGGTCTTGGGTGAAGGTCCTTGGATCATGGTCCTAACTTAGAGTTGAAGGAAGGAGTGACACATGGAGAGTCATACGCGAGGCGTTCATATTTCATCGAAGTTATGGTAAAATTATCGTTATGCCCCTAGAAATATAATGTGCATGACTAGAATACGAGTTGGGCAATAAGGACGAGTGTGGTATGCATGATGAATTATGTTTTATATGCTTTCCGGTGATAGAAAGGAAGATCGACTATTGTAATTTTTGCTCTAGGTGATTAATGGATGTTATAGCGTGTTTGCTTGTATGTGTGCATGATAGAGCATGTGTTAGCTCCAGATGTTTGACTGTGTGTTCTCTTGTAGAGCGTGTTTATCTGCACAGAGCTAGGGCATTAGAGTTAGGTTGGCTAGAGGATGACCTAGGTCGGGACACTTCCAGTAGAGTGAGCAGGATCGTGAGCGACAATTAGAGAGTCTATATCCTAGTGCTTCTAGACTAAGAAAGAATCAAGGAGTTTGAATAGAGAAATTTGGAGTATGAAGTCCACGTTAAGCCACCTAGTCGGTCTAGGATTTCAATAGACCTCCTCAGTTCTCAGATATGACTAAGGTTAAGTTTGAATTGTGGTTTACGTGCTTAGGTGATCAATAGGAATATTTCCCTAGTAAATCATGCATGAGAGAGCTTAGTTCAAATTATGGCACTACAACTAGAGCAGTTTATATATTGACCCAAATCAATATGTTTCCAATAGACCTTGCACCTAGGATTGTGAGTTAGAGGTTTAAACTTGTGTGCACCTAGAGATTGGTTTGGCCCGAGGATCTAACCCCAAACATTCTTAAAATGAGATACAAATTTAAACCGTGTAGACGCTCTAGATACCTTAAAGGCCACCACGTTAACCCTGAAAAAAAAAAAAAAGAGGTAGTCTATAGGAAAATATCAGCGGGTACAATGTTTGTTGAGCTTCCACCTCCCATTCCGCTCTGGTACAGTACCATTGAGCTAGGCATGAGGCTAGTTAAGGGACATGTGACCTGAGAGAGAGTTTTGCTGGATTACCCTTCGTTGTGGATCTGTCTTGTGTGAGTATGTCGATCATACGGGTAGTCAATAGAGTTGGCACATATAGGGATAGCGCCAACTACATGGCCTGCGGGATGAGTTCGCTAATTACTTCCCATAGATGAGGAGTAGGCTATCACTCACCATGTTATCCTCACTTGTTAGAAAGTGTTTGTTGAGGTAGCGCCTCAATACTAGATACCAATTACCATTGTATAGGCTAAAGAAGGTACCCAAGACACTGCACAACAAGAATAAAACACCTGATATCATTGAGGTAGCGTCCTTGCTGGCACACCGTCTCGTGTCCACTCCTAGTATCTAGCTCTGATATCATTTGTAATAGCTCAAGTAAGCATGAGAAACAAACCCAACACTGATATTTTGAGTTGGATCAATTAGGGTTCTTGAGTTTTTGAGTTTCATGTACACTCCTACCCAAGTTGATGTACGTTTGGTCCTACTCATCGATGTTTAGTTTCGAAACTAACTTAGAATCGGCTTCTTTCACTTTCTTTCTTCTTCTCCTTTCTTTTCGTCCTCAAAAGTACTTTAAACTTACCATCTATCTGTAGAGGTTCATAATCTCTAACATGGTCAGTCAAGTATATACTAAACACGGATACATGGAATTATGCATTGAAGAGAGGAAAAGTGATGGAGGCTCAACCCACCACAGTTTGAATGCAATGCGACCATGAACGTGTGGATTGCAATTGCAGGGCTCTGTGAGGCATTTCAGCAAACATTTTAGGACCATGAACACAACATCACATGACAAAGATAATATCAACCAATAAGCAACCACCCCTATGAGGCATTTCAACAAACAAATAGGAGCATAATCAACATCATCACACCCAACTCTGCCATATTCACAACGAAAACGAAGCAACCATTGTTGATTAAGATCTAATTGAAACAGTTTGGAGTTGGGTTCTTGAATAGAACTGTACATCCCCAGGCCAAAAGAAACCGAACCAACTTCATAATCCTACAAACATAAACACTAACTTCCTGTGAGGCATTTCAGCATACAGTTTAGGAGCATAGATTTAACACAAACAAAACACGAAGAAAAAAAAAAAGCTTTCAAGAGTTAAAGAGACATATCATCGAACACCTTACAAGCATAAACCAAAAACCCACCATTCTTTCTCATCTTCCCCGCACAACACCATAGCATTGCACCACTAGAAATTCAAACAAAAAAAAAAAAAAAACCAAAAGATTTTATTATAGAGTCTGTCAGACCGCCATGCGACCATCCCAGCAGGATACCCTACCGAGAACGATCCTCCACAGCCGCAGGACTAATGTCCGTTGAGCCGTTAATCACGCTCTAATCGCAGGGCAGTGGTTCATCAACCAGACTTTAGTTCTTGTCTCCTTAGAACTCAAGGACACAGTTGTACAACCTATAGAACAGATCCTGTTCAAGTAAGGTCGTGCCCAATCCCTTGCATTGCTCCATATAACTACTCCAACTCTGCAGTCCAACTTATCGATGTGGGACATTGATTTTGAAGGAGAGCTTCATATTCATGTATACACTTTCGCCATTGGGTTTGAAGGTAAAATAAATCAAACCTAATTTACACAAAATATCATATAATTTAAAAAGAAAAGAAAAAAAAAATCATAACTAAAAAATAATTATAAAAGATTTATAAAGAAATTATGTGTATGTAAAAGATTAATAAGATAACCATTTAATTATGCAAAAAGAAGTCGCCATACTCTACTGAAGTTTTTGATTGGTTGGTTCGACAATTTCATCACTATAATATTTAGGGGTGTACATGCCCCGGGTTGGATTGGGTTGAGTTGGGTTGAAGAATCTTTTTGATCCAACTTCGGGTCAGTTGGATTTGTAATCCAACCCAACCCAACCCAACTCTCTATTTTTTTGATTCGGTTTGAATTGTTCCACAAACAAAATTTCTAAAAAACAAAAGAATTGATTATAATTTAGGGTTTCTAAGTTTTCGAATCTCCAGACACCAAAACCAAACTAAAGAGAGTCTAATCTTCCCTATCATAATTATTTAAAATGAATATTTTATTAAAAAATACTTTTTATTATTTGGCAGGTAATATCCAATAATAAGAAGTATAATATTTTTATTTTCGTCACAGTTACTTTAAATTAATCATTTTTATTGTTCATTTAATTTTATGATCTATTAGGATGTTTTTGTTACTTAAACCAATCTTCAAGAAATATTGGTTTTTAGTGGTTAGAATAATTATAGATTTATTTGGGTTTATTTATAAATTTTTAATATATTTTATCTAAGAATCGAATAATTATAAAGGGTATAAATAAAATTAAAAAAAAAAAAATTCGACAAAACAAAAAAAATAATAGAGAGTTGGGTGGGGTTCTGAAAAGTTTTGGGTTGGGTTCGGTTACCCATCCAACCAACCGAATTGCCGAACCCAACATAACCGGGCCAGATAAGTAATAATATATATGGGAAAATTGTTTTTTTAAAAGTTTTAATTGTTTTTTTTTAAGGAAATGGTTAGAAATTTGAAAATGTTTTTTATTACACATGAAATTGTATTGCACTTGCTGTATTGAAGAGCACACATACTCGGGAAGGAGAAGAAGACCACGAGAAAGGAGGAAGAAATGTCTGCGAGAGGAAAGCGAAAAGAGGACGAAGATCATGTATCTGAGGGAGATGCTCCTCCAAAGAAGACATTCAGGAAAGATTCCGATGAAACTGATGAAATCGTTGTCTGCGAGGTCTTTCACTTCACCTTCCTCCTTCTGTTTTTAGTGCCTTTTATGTTGGTTTCAATTTTTTATTGGTTTTTTTTTTTGACCGCAGATTTCGAAGAACCGTAGGGTTATGGTGAGGAACTGGCAAGGAAAGATTGTGGTGGATATTCGGGAGTTTTATGTCAAAGATGGAAAGCAGATGCCTGGAAAGAAAGGTTCATCTCATCATCGTCTTCTTTTTTTCTCTCCCTATCTCTCCGGTTTTTCGTTTTTCTTGTAGTGGATGAATTGATTTTTCGTTTTGGATTTAGAAGTTTGTTTGCTGTTTTTCTAGGGTTTATGTTTCACTTTGAGTTTTCTGTTGTCTTCGTTTTCAGATTTGGCTTGATATTTGTTTTGAATTGTCTAATGATGGTCGAGGGAGAATTTGGTGGTGAAATGAAATTCTAATGTGGGGAACTTTTCTTGCTTCATTGTTGTGTTTCACTGTCTACACGATCACTTGGGCTGAACCAATAGTTTGATTCAGCTCCATTTTAGTTGTTGGAGATTCTTTTTGCATCAGATATTGAGATTGTAAAGCGTTACTCCATATTTTTTCTCTCTAGAATTTGATGTAGCGGTTTAAGTAATGATGTTTGGAAACTGCATTTATGGCTTTATCATAGATGTTTGTTCAAAGTGAAAAGGAAATATTTTTGGATGATCGTATGTATTCTTATGAACTTCAGTTGGTCTACAGGCAATTTTATAAAATTTACCTTTCTCTAAACTTTTGCTATGACATAATTTAGTGAGGTTCCAATTTTTATGATCCACCAAGAATTTTGATTTGGGGATAGTTTTCTTATCTGGTTGATGTAAAATAGTTGTTGGGAATATTTAAGGAAGAACGTATGTATAGGGATGAAAGAATAGATTTTGAAGGGCTGGGTAGAGGGTTTGAAGAAAAAAAAGAAAAGAAAAAAAGATGGTGAAGAAGAGACTTGAGTATGCCCAATTGGGCTGGAAACTTACCTTTGTAGTGACCAGACGTCAATTTCACACTAATTGATACAGTATTACGGAAGCCTTAAAGGAAGGTTATACATTAAGAATCACATGCTCAATCCTTTGCTATGAAGAGTAGTAAAGGAGGAGTTAGATTAAGGTGGGCTTTCTCGCTCAAGTTGAAAGGTATTGGCGAACAACATGGTAAACTTGACATGAAGTGATACCATGTCATGGGGAATGGAGAAGCTTCATGAAATACCTTTGATGTTATGGAAAGAAGAGATTGTTGAAGCTATATGTTAAAATTGCGGGAGAAAAGCTTTGAATACGCCTGCTTTCTTGGAGGCTGCAAGAAAACTATAGTGACTTCCACCATTTGAAACGGAGATCGCATATCCTAACGAAGAAAATTATGTGGTTCAAATAGTTGGTAGAGTGAGGAGTGTCCTTGCAGGATTTTTAGAAGCAGCTTCCAAGTTCAAGGTGTTTAATTCTGTTTGAATAGTTGGTGTTGACACTTAAAGTGAAGTAGGAGTAGAAGGTGGGCCGAACAATATTTTCACAATTCATGTAAGATAAAATGGGGGTTCAAATGATAAAAAAATTCTGTTGTTGTTGAAGTTTACTTATACAAGTTGCTGATTAAGGAGAAGGTGGAATGTCTGGATTTGGAAGAGGAAGATGGTTTATTTAAATATAAATAGTTGGTTAATTTAATTGACAAAGATGGTTTATCGCAAAGTCACTTGTTTATGCAATGTACATGCGCTCAGAATTTCTGGACAACGATTCTCAATATATTTGGATGACATCTCATATTTCCTAGGGAGGTAAAGGAATTTTGAGATATGGCCTTAACGTACCACCCTTTCAAGAACGCAAAAGCCCTATTGTGGACAAACCTCATCATGGCTTTCTTTTGGAACCTATGGAAAGAAAGAAATCAGAGAATATTTGCAGACAAGAAACAGACCTACACAAAACTTTTCGACAATGTTGTTTACCAAGCTATATCTTGGTGTTAATTGTCTAATATTTTTACTTCCTATAGTTATACCTCCCTCATTGCAAATTGGGAAGGTCTTTTGTAAACACCATGGATTATACATCCCTCTTGTAAATTTCAATCATCAATGAAATTGTCTCCTATAAAAAAAATAAAAATAAATAATTAATTGGCATAGATGTTAGAGAAAAAGTCATATGCCTAGGGGCTTGCATGGAAAAATGAAACTTCAGAGTTTTTAAGGGAATTTGGAAAGGTTGGAATCGGTGAGTTCTAGAAATATATTATAGAAGGTGGTTGGTAATAAGTTTGGGACGCTTTTGGTAGAGGTAACAATAGGGTTTTGGTGGCTGAAGAGGTGTTAGTGGGGTATTATGTGGAAGAATTGGTGTACATAGAAGTGGAGGACTTTTGATAAATGTTTAAAGAAGCATGAGGGAAGAAGGGAAAAATTAAAAAAAAGGTGACAATGAGTTGGCATTAAATAAGGATCGATTTTGAAAAGGCTTGTGACCATGTGGATTGGAATTTCCTTGACAAAATATTGACAATAAAGATTCTAGTTATAAATGGAGATCTTGGATTTGGAGTTAGTGTCAAGTCGATAAAATTTTCCGTTCTCATTAATGGAAATCCTAAGGGTAAGATCACAACTTCGTGAAGCCTTAGGCAAAGGGACCCTTTATCTCCTTTCTTATTCTTGCTTGTTGTAGATGTTTTGAGCAGAATGGTCTCCTAAAGTATTGAAGGTAAGAATTGTGGTAAATTGTCATAAGTTTTGATTTGATTTGGTTATTTGGATTAGATTTGATTTGGTTATTTGGATTTGATTTGATTTGGGTATTTGAATTAGATTTAGTCATACAGATTTAGTCACATCGCAATTTGATATCGGGATTTGGGAGTTTTGTGTCACATTGTATTTCTTGAGTGACATATTGGAGAGAGTCTTTGTAGTGTGATAGTGAGGTATTCACTTGGAACGCTTTGTTTTATTAGTGATTGGTTGCTACTCGTGGATGTAGGGGATCTTCTTCTCTTCGAACCATGTAAATATCTTGGTGTCTCTTTGTGTAATTTTGTTCATTGGTGTTGTGAGTACATTTGTTCCGCTTTCGGCGCACAGCAATTGGTATCAGAGCCTAATTGTGGTATTTGGGGTATTGTGAAAGTTTTGGCCTCATCGACCACTAGACGTGCTCACAATCGTGCTTATTTTCTTGAAAATCAATTTTCAAGAATTGTGTTTTTAGTTACATCCAGATTACTTATTGCAAATGGCATAATCATCTGGAATTAAATCACGGCGTGGATCGAGATTTTTGAGCTCTAATTTNTTCATTGGTGTTGTGAGTACATTTGTTCCGCTTTCGGCGCACAGCAATTGGTATCAGAGCCTAATTGTGGTATTTGGGGTATTGTGAAAGTTTTGGCCTCATCGACCACTAGACGTGCTCACAATCGTGCTTATTTTCTTGAAAATCAATTTTCAAGAATTGTGTTTTTAGTTACATCCAGATTACTTATTGCAAATGGCATAATCATCTGGAATTAAATCACGGCGTGGATCGAGATTTTTGAGCTCTAATTTCGAAGTAGAGAAATTTGATGGAACCAATAATTTTGGTGTTTGGCGAGGCGAAGTTAGCGATTTGCTGATCATGCAAGATCTTGATGCTTCTCTCCAAGAGGAGATGCCTGAAGACATGACAGACGCCGAATGGATGAAATTAAATCGACAAGCTTGCGGAATTATTCGATCCTGTCTTGGCAAGGTTTAGAAATATCCATTTATGAAGGTGACCATGGCGAAAGAACTATAGGACAAGCTTGAGGCGAAATATATGCAAAATAGTGGAAAATAAACTCTATTTGAAGAAGAAACTCTTCCGTTTTGACTACAAGAAATGTATCTCAATTAAATTCTTTGACGGAGACAAGGCAGCGTTCTTATTAAATTCTTTGACGGAGTCCGACGAGTTTTTAATAACCACTCTACTACATGGAATCACTGATATTGATTTTGAAGATGTTTCAAATGTCTTGATGAATAATGAGGTGGGAAAGAAGGAAAAGGAGGCATATCAAGATTCTAGCTCAAATGTTCTCACTGCTTGTGGAAGGACTTCTACTTTGAAAAAGAGCGAACGTGGAAAGTCCCGATCAAAGTCGAGAGGTAGATATGATAATTGGAGAAAACTTGATAAAAATGAGTGTGCATATTGTCGATAGAAAGGCCATTGGAAGAAAGATTGCCCGATCTTAAAAGAGAAGAGGTCGAAGTCGACTCTCGCCTATGCACGAGGAAGAGTTGGAGTTAGTGAATTTATGGGCTTGTAACATAGGGTTATTGGCAAAGTGGTTACGGCGTTTCCCCTTTTGAGTCTACTTCTCGTTGGTATAGGATTATCGTGAGCTAGTATTACTCTCATTCCTTCTAATGGTCGTCGAGTGGGGTTAAAGGCACATTCAAAAACCTTTGGAAAGATATTTTGAATGAGCCTTTTTCTTTTTCTGATTTAATTAAGTGTGTGGTGGTGATAGGAATGATACATTTTTTAGGGACAATAGGTGGATGATGGATCGACCCCTCTACAGCATGTTTCCTGGTCTTATCATTTATTCGCTATGAAAGACTGGTGTTTTTCTGATGTTCTAATTCATTTTGTCATTTGTTTAGGTTCCGTCATTTGTTTGACAGGAAAACAATGGAGGTAATGGCTCTCCTTTCTTTAACCGGAGAGTTTGAGCTTAGATCGGAAGAGGATTTCATTGGTGGAGCCCTAATACTTTTGAATGCTTTTCTCATTATTATTGTGCCCTTTCCCATCTAGGGAGTCTATTTCTTTGATTCTTTTGAAGATGAAAATTCTAGAAAAGGTGAACTTATTTATTTATTTATTTTTCGGCTGGTTATCCATGGAAGAATTAATACTTTGGATAGGCTTTTGAGGAAGTTGTCATTTTTGGGAAGGCCTATATGTTGTATCCTTTTTCAGAGGGCGGTGGAAGGTTAGGATACTTTATTTTCAAGTTGTGATTATGCTCAAATGGTGTGGAATTACTTCATTGGTGTGTTTGGCATATAGCTTGCTTGACACAAAGATTTTAGTGAAATGATCACTGTTCCTCCCCCATCCGCCATTTTGGGAGAAAGGATGTTCTTTATGCCAAATCGAGGTGTGTACTTTATCGTGGGGCATTTGGAGAGAGAGAAATAATAGAAAGTTGGTCTCTTATAAAAAACAAACAAACAAAAATTTCCCCGTATGAAAGTTTTTAGAGCTTTTGTTATCATTTTAATTGGATAGAGGGATATTTGTATGCTTCTAAAGGAGATTTTATTCCTTTTAACCTTTCATTATTGTGGGGAAGTTTAAAAAACGTAACCTTACCTCTAGGCTTTAGGCTTGGTATTGAAAATTATCCAAAAATTTGAAAATTGAGACACACCCCCTCGTGCATCTTCTCTACCTCTTACCAAAGCCACTACCTGGAAAAATAGCATCAAGGAATTCTAAGCTTGTTGAAGTTGTCTTTACTTTAGAAAGTTTAGTAACTTTCCCGGTGAAGGTAATCTAGCTTGTTGTATAAACTTGTTTAGGTTCAAATAAACTGAACTCTAATGATATGGGGGACATATAAACTCTGTTTTGAGTAGAATATTCGGTATTTTGCACACACTTGGCATGTGTCAAACTGTTGGGTATCTTCCTTATTTTCCTTTGATTGATAATAGAAACCAACGATGAGTTCACAAAATAACAAGGTCATACTTTACTGGATTGAAGCCCCTTTTGTAGATTGTTTCTTGTTTCCCATTTCTTTGTGGACTATGCCTTTCTACTCTCTCAATAAATTTTTTTGTTTATCATCATAAACAGACAAAATAACAAGGTCATACTTTACTGGATTGAAGCCCCTTTTGTAGATTGTTTCTTGTTTCCCATTTCTTTGTGGACTATGCCCTTCTACTCTCTCAATAAATTTTTTTGTTTATCATCATAAACAGAAAAAATATATATATAGCATCAAGATACAAGGTAGAACTCCCAGCCAATTTGAGAGTTTCGGTAAACTCTCGCAAGAGACGACTATTTCTCCTCACACTAATCTCCTAACCAATTTCCTACACTACTCACCCCTTCTCACCAACTGTCGCTTTTTGTCCTACTTACTAGATGTATGAACTTTCGGAGGGCTGACAATAGTATTTCAAAAAGCTCAAAAGGTGCAAACTTATTTTTTATTTTTAAATTTGGACATGCTGAGATGTAGCAGAAGCATACTTGGCAGAGAACTCGTTTGTTATTGGAAAATAAAGAACAAATATGGTGTCTTCTGCCGTTCTATGATTACTATTACCCAAATCTCTCAGACAAGGATATAGAGTAGTAGAGAAAATTTAGAGGCAGACTTGGCATAAGAGAAAGAGAACCATATGAACGAGGGAGAAGGAGAAAGATAGTTGGGCCAAAAGTGAAAGTGGGAATATATCTAGCGATGAGTGATAGGCTGGTTTCAGTGCAGGAGAAATCAATTGTGGAGGATAGAAGTTTGATTTTTTTGGTTGAAAAGTTACTGCAAAAGAGACTTCTGATTTGGATGGGTTGGAATCCGACTTTCTTGTTTTAAAAGCTGTTGAAACCGAGGCTTCAAATTTTGATTTGCAGTGGTTCAATCTTCATAACCCTTTTTTACACTCCAAAAGGGATTTATTACTATTACCATTTTATTTCTGGGCTGTCATGGAAACGTTTTAAATATATTGGTACTTGTTCAAAAAAAGGTCTGCTTATGTATAGGTAGGACTACACAACTTCTTGTCCCTCCCTTGATGCATTTCAACAATCTCAGTTCTAATGCTTGCACAAGATTGCAACACTATGCATGCTATATTGTGTAGTCATATATATAAATATATGAAGTTGCATATGTAGCCAAGCTTAACATAAAATAAGATAGTAAAACACTGAAAATTTTGGATCTCACGTTATCAGCTGAAGTAATTTGAACAGAAGAGCGTTTCTCCAAATGAAAAACTATGCAATAAAACCTCTGATAGGCCTCTATTTTAAATATCTCTCCGAGTAAGTACAAATGGGGGAATTAATCCCTGATGGCATTTAGAGTTTTGGTAGGGTACTTGTTTATTTGTTCAATCCCTCTGTTTGAACTTGTGTGGCTAAGGACTTTAGTCTTTATTCATTATCTCTCGTTCTTTTAAATTTGAGCTTTTCTTCGGTAGCTGTGTAGTTAGTCTATTGTTCTTGGGCCCTTTTGTTTTAGTTTTTTTTTAACTTACCATAGACGATATAATTATACGAGTGGGTTGCATATAATACTGCAAATGTAGAAGTTGAGTATGCCGTTTGATTTTCTTTTTGTTTCCAGGCATCTCGCTATCCTTGGATCAGGTATGCACTTATTTTTATTTTCTTAAGCTTCAATATCTTTTTGTGTTTCTTTGTTCTTTTAGAGAAGCTGATCATCTTTCTACTTTTTACAATGGTTGTCTTTCTGCAGTGGAATGTTCTCCGTAATCATGTAGATGAAATTGACAAGGCTGTTAATGAAAACTCGTTAGGTGATTAGTGAGGCATCTTTGGTTGATATTAGTAGCAAATGTATTGCTCCGTAGGGTTGTTTTGCTTTATGACAACGAAAGTATGCCTTTTGTACAGCCAATGGGCTTGTTTTTGGTGGAAATGAAGACCAGAGAGCAGGTATATTAGCAGTTGTATTTGTATAAACTGGATCACTGGATTGACATTTTGAATTATAGTATGGCATAACTGACTATTACAATTCTCAATGAGTATCAAATTGATATTTTGAGCATCAAATAGAGAATCTTCTCCTGGTTTAGATATTGCACCATGTTCCAAGCAAAAGAAGTTTCTAAATGGCCAAAACTCGACTTCGTACCGATCCCTCTCCTAGGTTACATATCATCTTGGAGTAAGCCAATCCGACCTGGAGGAGCTCATCTCTCTCTTTATGACAATTGGGTAGCAAGCTTCCCAAACTATATGCCAAGATCGAAGAAGAACATGGAGCCTTGACATGATGTCATGGTTCGAGATGTGGCAGAATTTGTTGCACCATCGTCCTCGAAGAATGGCTCTCGAAAGCAACTCGTTTCCTATGGACAGGTTGCCAAAGGTGATGCATAGAATTGGCTGATGAGATGTGATGAGAGGGTTTGAAATGGAAGAATGAGAGCAGCCAAAGAGTACATAGAGTGGCTGCTTCTCCTCCAAGTGAATGAGCTGTTGTAATTCTCCATTACTCTTGTCATCTGCAATATTTGAGATCATGTTTTGTCATACCAATAATTCTTTTTACAGCATGTTTGATAGTGCTTTTGTTTTTGTTTTCTAATAGTCTTCAACGTTATTTGCCCGACTTTGTTATGTGTAATTACATACAATGAAATTAGACCAACAAGAATATAGTTAAAAATGTAACATCATACATAGGGATGCACCATTCAATGTGGTAAATTTACTAAAATTCTAAGGACAATAAAGAAATATTGAAGACATTTTACGTCCCAAGCAAATTATTTAAAAAGAAATGTACTTGTTTCACTGTAATGTACTTGTTTATTGGATTGAGTGCGGGGTAGTTACTTTTGACTGAGCCACTCTTTGCTTCATCCGATGTTTTATTCTAATGAATTATAGAAGCCAATCTAGGACCTAAGCAAATAGACGGGACGCAACGTGATCGAGACATTGGAGTGGACGAGCTTGAGACTTTAGAGATCCTACTTAGATCCAAATTTGCTTTGTGTTGCCTACCTCTATTATATATTCTAAACGGGATGTATTTAGTTTACAATTTTGCAACCTAATTAACTCTTTTTTAAATATATGTAAGAGTTATACAAAACGTACTCCGAGTCAATAGTAATGAACAGTGACTTAAGCTTTTGAATGGGGAGGTGTTACAAGTTATAAATATAAATAAATAAAGGGAACAAGCAATCAAATGAGGTGAGGTCCGAAAATGCATTCCCTGAATGAACTCCAATTTGCTTACAGATTTTTTCCTCTTCACTTTCTCCCTCATTCTCCACCTAAACCAAAATCATCATCCATCCATTACAACCACGAGTACCTGATCTTTAGTTAGCAAATAATCAAGTTAATATTCAAATTATTTAGAACCATTTTTTAAACTTCCGATATTAAATGGATATTCGATACAATTGATAGGGACAAAAGATATTTACAATAACGACTACATAAAATTTATGTTTAAATTTTAAAAATTTATCGTGGTATAAATTAAGTATTTACACCAAACAATAGGTAGCAAATAATCTTTGTCTCCAATGAATTCCAGGATAGTGACAACCGAAGACTATCCAAGAAAATCAAGATTGTACCTCAAAAAAGAATAGAAAAAAGGGAAGAAACGTAATGCCACTAAATTCAGGTTGAAACTCTCGCTAAAAAAAAGATCTTGAAAAATCCAATAATATAATAACACTGAACAATGAGTTTGACTCAAGATATTTGAAAAATTCATTCACTGATAGAGTTTTTAAGATAAAAAATCTCAACAAAAATCGATAGAAACTGTAGCCTATCAATTCCAAGTTAATCGCATTCACAGTGGAAAAGAAATTTGATGAGCGAGAACAACGTTGAGCTGGGATCGTTGAACGCTAATGTACTTTTGCTTCCATATACTCGAAACATTGAACAAATGCATTGAAGATTTCATGTTACTAATAATATAATGGCAAAGAAGTTAATGTGTGACTTATAAATACAACTTCTACATATATTCACCCAGTTTGTACACATCACAACCAAGAATATAGATAAGCAAAAACCACACAACTTCATCGTATTTCTACTTTATATCTAACTCTCCCCATCATTTACCATTCATTCATTGATCTTTCTTTCTTTTATAGACTCAGGAAGATCATCAATTATNAAAAAAAAAAAAAAAAAAAAAAAAAAAAAAAAAAAAAAAAAAAAAGGATGAGCAGAAAAAGAATGAGAAACAATGAAATCATATTACCAGTTGGACGTCGTCTCGTCCACCAAATTGCGAAGCCACGCCTTTATCGGTTGCGTTGGCCATCTGAACCAAACATTCATTCTCCCGTTTCGTCTTCGAAAAATCATCCATTGAACTTAGAAAAGTTCCTCCGAGTTAAATTTGTTCCATGCTTCCTGTTGTTACGAGATAGAAACGGTTAACAAGCGCAAGTGCTCGTATAACATCGATAACAAACTGGAAATGTTCTTACCTTTAGAATGTCAAACACCTTCTCAGCAACGTACTTTTGCTGAAGAGTGGCACCTTTTTGCTGCACCTTATCAGGGTGAATGCATAGCGTGGCTTTCCTGTATACTTTCTTGACTGAATTTGGAATAACCATCTCAGTTAAAGAAACTGGCTGCCACCCACACTCAGGCCAGAGCACCTAATTGTATCATTTAACAGTGAAACAAACTACTCAGCCCATCACAACATACAACACTTGCTCGCAAAATTGTTTAGCTACTAAATTCACAACACTTACGTATTGCAAAGTTGATAAAAGAGCACGTAAATTGCCCTCCTTCCCTGCAGCCCAACGCTTGATCTCAGCATCCAGTGTTTCAGCAATTCTCTGCACGGAAAAACCGATTGTGTTGGAGAAGGTGAGGTTGTATGTACAGAGAAAGGCGAAAGATGGAGACGAAGAATAATCAATCGGCTCCACTTGCGGCAGCCATGGAGACTGCCCCTGCGACGTCGAAGCCGCCAGTGGTGGTGGAGAAGATGAGTAGAGGATTCAAAGGCCATGAAAATAAAAGATCTGGGTTGCTAAACCGAAAGGGCTCTGATACCATGACAATATTTGCTAAAACCCCCTCCCTAAATGAGGGTGAAATTCTCTATTATAACCCTCAAATAAATTACAAAAGAAAAGAACAATACATAGATACAAGATAGCTTTGCCTATGAGGGAAAATCTACAGAAATACAACTGAGCACCATTTTTCCTATCAGACAACATTGAGTACTTCATTATTTCATTGACAAATCTACGTTCAGTCAGAAAATTTAAGAAAAATAAATGAAAACAGGAAGAAACAAATAACGACAATATGAAAAACCAGGTTTTCTCCAATCCACTCAAGGAACATAGCTTCAAAGCAATAAAATCATAGTTCCAGCACGCACAGAAGAGAAATGGATGAACTTAGAAATGGAATAGTGTGAGATCCCACATCGGTTGGGGAGGAGAACGAAACACCCTTTATAAGGGTGTGGAAACCTTTCCCTAGCAGAAGCGTTTTAAAAACCTTGAAGGGAAGCCCGAAAGGGAAAGCCCAAAGAGGACAATATCTGCTAATGGTGGGCCTGGGCTGTTGCAAATGGTATCAGAGCCAGACACCGAGCGATGTGCCAGCGAGGAGGCTGTTCCTCGAAGGAGGGTAGACACGAGGAGGTGTGCCAATAAGGAACTGGGACCCAAAGGGGGTGGATTTGGTAAAGGTCGCACATCGATTGGAGAAAGGAACGAGTGCCAGCGAGGACGCTGGGCCCTGAAGGGGGGTAGATTATGAGATCCCAAATTGGTTGGGGAGGGGAACGAAACACTCTTTTATAAGGGTGTGGAAACCTTTCCCTAGCCAACGCGTTTTAAAAAACTTGAGGTGAAGCCCGAAAGAGAAAGTCCAAAGAGGACAATATCTGCTAGCTGTGGACCTAGGTGTAATAGAAAGAAAGGCAACATGTGTCAAGAAAATGCACTCACATGTCTCTCGGCTTGTTCCCTTTGCATTTGAAGATCTCGCTCATTTTTCTCAGCCAGAGCTTTTGCCTGAAACAATGCACACAAAGTTCAAAAGCCTCATAAAAGCAGTGCACATTGTATCTCTATTCTCAGCATCAATATGTTTTGTAATGCATATTTAAACAGAACATAGAAGCTTACCGCACGCGTTTGTACCCTCTGGTGGCGTTCCAATCTGGCTCTTCGTCTTTCCTCGCTCTCCCCATCGACTTCCTGGAATTCTCCAGAAGGTGGAGGACCTTTTCCAAAATAAATAGTTAAAGTCAACATTCGAGACCGAAGTCCAACATCTATTGAAGTGTATTAAGATGTAAAAGTACCTCCAAAGATAGATGAAAGATCATCAACAATATTAGTGGTTGAAGATGCTTTCCTCATACTTGATGAAGTGGTAGAAGGCTGTTTAGTTGTCTGCGGCTCTGGTCTACTTGGTGATTGGGAATCAAAGAAGTTGTCCTGAAAACAGTCCTTGATGAGAAACCAGAGATTGAAAAGAAAGCAAAGGGGACCGGGTTACAAGATTTACGAACTTAAGTCCTCACCATAGGGTTGGCCCTGGGCCTAGGTGCACTACTGGCTCTACCCATGCTGAAAAATGACTCAAGGTCGTTTTCGTTCTTCTGTTGGCTTGCCCTGGCTGCTGCTGCAGCCCTCTCTCGAGCATCTGCAGCAGCCCTTTCTCGAGCCTCTGCAGCAACTCTTTCCACGGCAACTCGCTCTGCCCTGCTCCTTGCTTCAGCTTCTGCCCTTGCAACAGAAGCTCTCTCTCGTGCTTCCTTCTCTTTTGCTTCTGCAGCTGCCTTTTCTACTCTTTCCCGTGCTTCTGCTGCAGCCCTTTCCGCTCTTTCTCGGGCCTCTCCTGCAGCCCTTTCACGGGCCTCAGCTTGAACTCTTTGAACTGCAACCCTTTCAGCACGTCCTCGAGCCTCTGCGTTTACCTTTTCAACAGCAGCCCTTTCAGCTTTTAAGCGAGCTTCAGTAGCTGCCCTCTCACGTGCTTCCCTTGTGGCCCTTTCAACAGCCTGTCTGGCTTTTATCCTTTCCATCTCAATCTCCCTAGCTCTTTCCCTTTCCTTCTCTAACCTCCTTTGTTCTTTCTCTTTCTCCTCTCTTTCCCTCTCAAGCTCCCTCGCTCTTTCTTTCTCTCGTTCAGCTCTCCGTTTCTCCTTCTCTTCCCTTTCCCTTTCTCGTTGGAACCGTTCATGATCCATGCTCTCCTCATCTTCAACTCTATTATTTCGCATGGCTTTCTCATCTCTATCCCAATATACAGATTCTTTACTTTTAGAAGTTCTTGTACTCTCTCTTTCCCTCACTTCCTTAGCATGCTTAAACTTAGCCTCTGCTCTATCCATTGCCTCCTTCATGGCTGCAGCAGCAGAGTTCATCTCTGCTTCTTCATTAGAAAGACCATTTACTAGATCTTCAGCATTACTCTGATTCCTTCCCATGGCAAATTCCTCGAGTTCATCCACCGAAGATACTTGATCTCTCGTTGAAGCAGAAGCAGAAGCAGAAGCAGATTTAGGAATCTGATAATGATGTGTAGAATTGGGAACTGAAGAAAAGTCATTAGCATTCATCTTTGAACTTCGAGACCCATACGGACTCGTTCCTTCTTTTGGGACTTGCTGCGGTATAGGAGGTGGCGGTCTTGAAGGGGGCGGAGCAACAGTGGGTTGTGTAAAAAGAGGAATCTCTGATACAGTGAGCCATATTTCATCTGATTCAACACTATCTTCAAATCTAGACGTATCGCCCATCACGTTTTCATCTTTCGGAGCTGGAGGAGATGTTGATTGAGGAACAAATTTATGAGAACTAGTTGGAACTGCAGGAATGTCGAACACCGGCTCATCAAATTGTCTGTCATTCTTAGCCGACACCTCCTTCTTCAAAGGTTGTCCAGAAGTTTTTCCAGATAGTTTCTCCATAGTATCTTTACTCTTAGAATTCTGAGGCCCAGCAGAACTTCCATCTACCTTAGGAGGACTCCTAGCCTTACCTCTATTATTCCCTTCTGATGAAAATGCAGGGACAGATTTACCAAGGCTAGCAAATGGGTCCATATCATCAAAACCTTTATTGTTTGCACCAGAGGAAGGGTAACCATCAAACTTTGGGCTCTTAAAATTACCGACGTCACTAGCTTCTTCATGGTGTGGATCATCACGCTCCCTTGACACGCCAAACGGGTTTTCCATTGGCATGGAGGACGTTTTACTTTTAACTGAATTTGGCTCTGATGACCAGCTGCCTCCTGAGTTCGACCTGAAAGTAATATTACAGGAAGATTTTTAAAAGATAAGGACGCGTTTATTAAAATCTAGGACACTAACACGACAAGGACGCATTTATTAAAATATATATCATTTTATTATTGTTATACAAGAAGGAAATTCAAAGTCAATAAGTTCATGGATTTATACGCTTAAAAATGAGTTTCATGAATTTCGAACCGACTCCTTTTGAGCACACCAAGAAACACTGTGCCATTAGTGAGCCACTACAATTTTCAAGTCAAACGGTTGTCCTCTCAAAAGAAAACTGCACACAAAGCCTCCTTTTCAAAGATCCTAGGAACAAATAGGATTGCCCCAAGATTCAGATGGCCTTCATTTTCCAAGATCCTCCTCGACCTCGATGCACCATCTACTTGTCCTAAGCTACTTGTGAGAATGAAGACAGTCCTACGTACCAACATGGGTCCTTTCAACATGATTTTCCTTACTAACATGTTTTTTAGAAATTTTTCCTAAGAGTTAAAATTGCTACAAACCAAAAATATCAAACGTTTTAGGTCACTGAACATGAAGGTGCATCTTTTTATGGTATAACTAACAATTCTTTTAAGTTTTTCTTTAACCATGCCTGCATCGCCCTTAATGTGTTACCGGTGGCATTTGAAAGGAATCTCTCCTTGTATGATGAAGTCGAGATCAATCAAGGAAAAAGTGGGTGGACATGTGACACGCAACTAGAGAGGTACATAAATGAGTTGGCATCACGTCCAAATTAGGGGATCCTATGGCTATGCAAACATGGTTAAGAAATGCTTAAAACGTTGATAGTTACTATCTATATGAAGAAGGTAGATCCTTTTTTCTCCCCAAAGCATCCTATAATGACAAACCCCAGCTTGGCACAAAAGTCTTCCATTCGAGGATGGGGTAGGAACTCCTTCAACATTTCTATACAATCTCTATGTCTAGTCCATCCCACACAAACTCCTAAAAATAAGTTTCAAACTACATAAGCAAAGTGATAACCCTAAAGAATATCATCAAGATCTTCCACAACTCTCCTACTCAAAATGTTCACTTTGAACATTCTTAGCTCAAAACAATCCTATATTGGATGACTTCATGAAAAAAAATTCTAACGATCACGTCAATGAGGGTAGAGTGTGCTAAAAGACCTACGTTGGTCTATAGGGATAGTCTTCATTGTCATAAGTAACTCGTGTAAGGTATATGACACATCTAAGCCCGAGATGCAGAAGAATGTTAGGACCGTCAAGTGCAAAATTCAAAATTTGAACGATTGGCCTAGGGCACTACACAAAGTTTCAAAAACGCACACACTTCACGGAGAAATCTGGAAGAGAAGAAATCCTTACACCTCAGTAATCTATTAAAGAAATCAATCACAATAACAGATAAAAATAGAGAGAACAGATCCATTTGCCTCAAAAAGACAAACTTCACCTCTTAGTTAACTTTACAAGATTGAAAAGCTTGTATTAAAGATTAATTGACTCAGTAATTTATAGCTTTTTTACAGTAAGATGTCAATAAATTTCCATATTCCGTCCTTTCAAATCTTGCTTCAAAATTTTGAGCTTTTCGACTTAAAACTTGACTATAATGCCATCTTCTCTTCTAAATTGAGAAGTTGTGAAGGGAAAGCCAAAAGTTCTCAGCTTTAAATGGAAAAGGCCCCGAATAGAAACACAAGCCTAAATTCTTTTCCCAATATTGAGTGATCATCTAATAGGGAGGGTCAATAGTGATATGAATCCTAAGGCTATTCAAGGACTAAAGCCAAGATTTATAAGGCATTGCAAAGCATTCAACGAGTTTGATGATTGGGGCTAAACAACTTATTGAAGAACAAGATCCATAGAAGTCAGCTTCAAAAATCCTAAAACAAATTTAAAAATCGAACCAGTAAAAGAACCCAAGAAATGTAAATACAGAATTACATTGAAGATCAAATATCTCGAGGGAAAGAAGATTGTTCCGTGTTCGAGATATGAATCACTCCACAGAAAAAAATAATCCAGTCAAACTTGAATAATTCTAATCATGCTAAATTACATAAAATTACAAAGAAATTTAATTCTACGGTAAAAGAAAGCACAAAGGCTCTTTTTATTGCATTTTCCAAGTCTCCCATCTACAAAGGAATTAGCTAATCTACCTGCATGAATGTTATAACAATGCTAACTTCGAAGTAACCTACCTAAAGAACATAGATGAAGGATTTAAAACTAAAATTACAAGAAACTAAGCAATAAATCCGAGATTAAAATCCATCGATCAGCCTTAAAAGCCTTTCTAATCTCTCGTGTATAAATGAAGCTCCACTTGACGTAGTTGCAAAGGTGGTTTCACTGGTAGATACTTGACTTGGACTTGTACTAAACGAACATTGAGATACACTTGTGTTAATTTAATACAGCTTAAATTCCTACCATGCAACTAGAATTCACTTTAATGCAACTCAACTTCATTTAATGAACTTGAGTTCAATTTTGGTTCGTCATAAATTAAGCCCGGGTGCATTTAATGCAACTCAAATCTAAAGATCTTCTTGGTATAAAACAAGTGAAATGAATTCCTTGCAATGTCTTATTAATCTTCTTGGCCTTATACCTTGAACAGCCTTAATCCATATCAGTTAGTTCTTGGTCGTAGTTCGCTGCAAAGGAAAAGGAGCAAATTTCCTCCTTGTTTGAGACATTGTAATTAGATACCAAATTTTTCTTGGTTAAATAGATGAACAAGAGTAAATGTGAGACCATGAATCCCATTTTACCTTTCAAGGAGGTTAGGAACTTGGAAAGGAGGTTGAACAAGAACAAAAATTAGGTAGGCAAACTTGACGAAAAAAGAGTCCGCAAGGCTAAATCTCCCTCACCGGAAACGATAGCATCGTTTCCATATCTCTAACCATTTAGAGACTCTCTCAATAACAGGGATTAGGAATCCAGCTTTTGAGTATAATTTTCCAATGGAAAACCAGGCAACAGCATTAGTCTCTTTTCATATTTTCGATGAAACGTTTCGCTTCTTATTAAAATTTAGCGATAGTTCTCGAGGGGATTGACTAGCACAGATTCTTACAAGAACTCCATGTATTAGCTACAAAGCAGCCCCATAAACCCAGGAAACAGCAACAATTCATTCTAAAGTGCCATGTCTATAAATCCAAACATAAATGCTGAATACAATGATTGCTGCAATGAAACATCAGTTCAAAAAAAGCAACCGAACTGCACAATTTAACATCAAAGGGTTAAACAATAAGTATGAAAGAAAGCAATCCAAACTCAAATTGATCAGTAAACAATTAAGAAGCTTAACTAAACTACAGAAGCCCATTTGAAGATTGCACACCATCACCATGTTATACCTGTCACCAGGGGAGCTGCTGCCTCTAAACCCAGGTATCAAATCATCAAAAGCAGGAATCTCTTTATCCTTACTCTTCGATACACCTCCCGATTTGCTAAATCCCCCAAGAAGATCATCGAATGCTGAATCTGCTTTAGGCGGCGAAGACATTGATGAAAACACATCATCATACTGAACTTTAGACGAGTTTTTCAAGCCCGGAATGCCATCAAAGATATCATCATCATACACGGGTTTATCATAAACCGGTAAGTTCGAAGCCACCGGTTGACCAGAATTACCAGCCCCATGAAACAGAGAGTCGAAATTAACATCGGATTCGCCAGCACGACTCTCCGATTTTCTGGAGAATCTGGACGACTCCCCAAGCAGATCATCGAGACCACCGAATTCGCGATTCTCATGAGCACTCACCGATCGATTAAGCGAATCATGGTCATCGGCGAGAGACCCAGATAGGGAATTGGAGTTCTTAGTGGATCGGAAGGAGGCACGAGATCCAAGATCGAAATTCGGGGAGGTGGTGGGGTTGTTGATATTGGAAGTACCCTTTGAAGCAGCCATTGGGGCGGCTTTACCTTGGGGCTTGAATCCATAATTGGTAGCTAGAAGACCCTCAAAGTCGTTCATGACGATGAGTTAAAATACAAATACAGAGTGATTGAGAAACAAAAACACAACGATACAGAGAGAAGAAAAGTAAAAATTGGGAGAGGGAAAAGGGATCGCCGAGGAAGAGAAGGAACGGAGATGAAGAGATCTGAATTCGGAGGGGGGAGAGGGAGAGAGAGAGAGAGACCTCCTGCAATGAAGTGCAGGGGGCATACGGTGGAGGATCGAGAGAAGAAATGGATGGTAGAATAGAATCAACGAAGAGGGATTAGTGGAATTAACCCACTTCTTAATCTTCCCTTTATTTATTTCCAACATTTGTGTCAAAACCAAGATCGGGATGTTTTCTTTCATCGTACTCTATTTATTGTACGAAATGAACTTAATTTTTTTCCAGGTTTGAAATGAGTTGAATTTAAATTTTTTTATGTTTGGAGTGTAGCAAAAAAGAAAAGAAAGACGTTTTAGAGTTCAATTGGATCAATTGGTGCACTCAAATGGCGGAATCTCTTACTGTTAGCGTTCCATAGATCATGTGCCAACTGAGTGATGCCCCACAACCTATCATTAATACATGTAATGGATTCTACTACGACAACTTTAGTCCTAATAATCCTAACGGCCCAAAAATGTTTACTGAAAATGTAACGACTCAAGCCCACCGCTAATAGATATTATACTTTTTGGGCTTTCTCTTTCGGCCTTCCTATCAAGGTTTTTAAAACGTATTTGCTAGGTTTTGTATGCGCGTTTCTTTCCCACGGCGACTATCGGTTCTGGATTTTTCTCTTCAAGGTTCTTCCAGGACTTAATGGTCTTTGGGTTAAATGTCTCCACCATGCGACGGGTCTTTGGGTTCAAACCCAAAACAAATTTCTGCATCATCTTTTCCTCAGTGTCTACTAATGACGGTACGAACGTCTTCAACATCATGAACTTCTGGTCATACTGATCTATGATGCGTTCGCCCTGAGTCAGATAATTGAACTCTTGTTGTTTCTTGACGCAGGTTTTTTTCTAGTAATATTGTTTCAAGTAGGCTTCCTTAAACTTGTCCCACGTCATGATCCCCCTCCTGGGTTAATACTACTTTTGTTATCTGCCCACCAAACTTCAGAGTCCTTTTGTAGCATATAGGTCGCGCAGACTACCTTGTGGTCGTCTAGGCATCTCATTGATTCGAAGGTGGTTTCCATAGTTGCGATCCACAATCTGAGCTACTGTGGGATCTTCCTTCGAACCAATGAAGGGACGTGGGCGTACCATTTGAAGTCCTGTAGCCAGTTCACCCCTCTGTCGGGTTGCGAACTATTGGCTTGTTGTGTGGCCACCATAGTTTGCATCATTGCCTGGAATGACTCCCACATTAATCGTGTAGTGGGATCCAATCCAGCCACTGGTGCTATCGGAGGTGGTGCAGCTTGTGGGGGAGGTGCGACTTCTAGAGAAAGTGCAGCTTGTGGAGGAGGTGCAAGTTGTGGAGGTGGTGCAGGTTGGGGAGGTGGTTCCATTTGGTGATACAACTAGTGGTGCAGGTGC
The DNA here is from genome assembly GCF_002806865.2 of Cucurbita pepo subsp. pepo. Lineage (NCBI taxonomy): Eukaryota > Viridiplantae > Streptophyta > Magnoliopsida > Cucurbitales > Cucurbitaceae > Cucurbita > Cucurbita pepo. Next base: position 12,200,419 of record NC_036638.1, read on the forward strand.
ACAGGGTCAGTTGTCGACCCTTCTTGGGAAGAGTTCCTTCCAGCCTCTCCTCTTCCCCTTTCTCTAGTGAGGGGTCGTCCTCTTCTTCTTCTATCTCTTATGCGTCCTTGAGCAACATAGTTTTAGAAACTAAAATAATTCTATCTAAATCTATTGTTCGCTAATAATATTATATTATAGTCTACTATATATAACATAAAAATAAATAATACTATAGCTTACAAACATGTCATATCATAGAAGCATACATTAACATAAAATTCGATATTTAAAGCCAATCACATTAAATATCATCACAAAAATGTTTGTCATTTTCTCATCCTACGTAAGGCGTACCTGACGGTGACAGAGCATCGATGATTGGACTGTGGAACATGTCAAACCTACGTCGTAGGCTAGTCTACAAGATCTATAACCTAGAACTTTGATACTAAGTCTTGGAATAACCTCCAGAAGAGAAAAACCCAGAATCGATGGTCGCCATGGAAAAGAAACGCCCATACGAATCCAGGCAAACGGATTATACAAAGTTGATCAAGAGACCCCGTTATCATGACAGGTGACCTGCTCCGCCGCCAGTGGACAGAAACCCCAAGGATACAAAGAGGGGACAGGGACGTGAAAAGCCTTTATGTCGCGATTGTGGGAAACAACACTAGGGAAAATGTATGGCAAGCTCTGGGGTATGCTTCAAGTGCGATCGTGTAGGTCACACAGCCAAATACTGCACTGGAAAGGACACGAGGAACCCAAAGGGACCACCTAGAGGCCCAGGCAGTGGCGAACACCCCATGCAAACCCGCGCACAGCCCAGGGCATATGCAATGACCAGTAAAGGTGTGGGAACGGCTGGCATCGTGGTGACAGGTACCCTTTCTATTATACTAGGACACTTTGCATTAACATTGTTTGATTATGGCTCTACACATTCTTTTGTTTATCTGTCTTTTGTTAGTCAAGTAAGGTTCACCGTAGAACCCTTATTGCATGTGTTGTCTGTTGGCGCTCCAGCGGGGTAGACCTAGTTATTGAAAATAAGGTAAAAGATGGACAAATAGTAGTAGTTGGACGAACTATCCATGTACACTTGAAAGTAGTAGATATTACAGATTTCGACGTCATATTAGGAATGAATTGACTAGCCGAAAACTGCTAGCATAGACTGCCATAAGAAAGAAGTACTATTTACGGCACCAAACAGACCTAACTTTAAATTCAAAGGAACTTGCATGGGAGCCACCCCAAAAAAGAATGTTGATGGTGGAAGCTAAATGCCTGGAGCTACAAGGGAGCTGGGCTATACTAGCCCGTGCAATAGACACAAAGGGAAAAGAGAAAATAATGGATGTGGTACCAATAGTAAACGAATTTCCAGATGTCTTCGCAGAGGACTTGCCAGGAGTCCCTCCTTCACGAGCAGTAGACTTTGGGATAGAACTTGAATCAGGAACGAGACCCATCTCCAAAGCACCATACTGCATGGCCCCAGCGGAATTAAAAGAACTTAAAATACAACTACAAGACCTATTAGGCAAAGGTTTCATTCGACCTGCGTATCCCTTTCGGGTGCACCAGTGTTGCTTGTTAAAAAGAAAGACGGTTCGATGCACCTATGCATTGACTATAGAGAACTAAACAAGAGAACAATATAGAACAAATACCCACTGCCACGCATCGAGAACCTATTCGACCAACTCCGAGAGGCTATGATATTTTCCAAAATAGATGTCTGATTAGAATACCACCAAATTAAAGTCAAAGACAAAGATGTACCGAAAATAGCATTTCAAACCAGATATGGTCACTACGAGTATCATTTGGCCTCACCAACGCTCCAACGATGTTCATGAAATTAATGAACCGTGTATTCAAGGAGTGTCTAGACACGTTTGTGATCGTGTTCGTAGAAGACATCCTAATATACTCGAAAACGGACCAAGAACAAAAAGCCCTAACCATATGGAGGGAAAACAAGTTGTATGCCAAATTTTTCAAATGTGAATTTTGGCTACGAAAAGTTTTGTTCTTAGAATACGAAGTGTCTAAAGACGAAATTTTAGTGGACCCCACTAAGATAGAAGCTATCACGAAATGGGAACACTCAACTGCGGCCATCGAGGTACGTAGTTTCTTCAAGCTCATCCAAGAGGCTGGACTTTATGTTGTCATGAGGACCTTACGTGTGTGCCAAGTGGAACTACGGAGGCTTTCCACTATAGTTGCACAATATGCTCGGAATCCAACTAAGAACTGACAATCAAGTCTACAAGAATGAAATGCAAACTTTCACGACGAAAATAGTGAATATGTGTAAACAAGCCAACCTCTTTGCATCACAAGGAGGGCTAGTAATCTTTAGCTCAAATCGAGGACGAGTATGGAAGCGTGATGACACCTTATGGAAATGCAGGAAAAATATATATCAATTGGTGCACTCAAATGGTCGAATCTCTTAATATTGGCGTTCCATGGATCATGTGCCAATAGAGTGATGCCCCCACAACCTATGTTTAATACATGTAATGGATTCTATTGCAACAACTTTAGTCCTAGCAATCCTAACAGCCAAAAATGTTTAGTGAAAATTGGTTGGGATGGTTCAAGAAATGGGGTGAAAAAGACCCTTACAACTGTAGAAGATGTACCCTTTTCTGTGGCAAGATTTTTTCGCTCAATATATTTCAATGAAGATGCGAAGAAAATGCTGTTAAAATTATCAAAAGTTATTTCAATTCATACCACATTTAAGAAGAATGAAGTTTCATAGTTATAAATTTTGGGTGGATTACAATTTAGAGTAATTTAGAGTTATTGTATTTCAACTTTGGGTGGATTACAATTTACAAGATATTGGGCGAAAGAGTTACTGTAATGTGCAGATGGGTGGCTTATCAAGATTGACTTCATCCGAACAGAGGAACAACTTGGAGAAATCTTCACCAAGTCTCTGGCGCGGGTAAAATTTGAGGAACTACGCTCAAAGATCGGAGTTCAAATAATAAGGTAGATATAACACATGTTTTAAGAGGAGATTGTTAGATAAAAGCGACGTGCTAGTAGTATAATTGTATAATTGTAGCTGGCCATTAGTTAGCCACTTTGTTTTAAATACTACATAGAAACATTTGTTTGAGCAAAAACAAGCTTTCCATTCTCTTGCTCTTATTTTCTTCCAAAGTTTTAGCTCCCTAGCTTTCTTCCAAACATTTCTTCTTATTTTTCTTCTTCCAAAGATTTTTTACTGCTCTCACAAGCGGTCTCAGTCAAAAGACAGCACCCACTTGATGAATAACAGGAACTTAAATCAACTCAAATGACTTTGGCAGATCGGTAACTTTAACGAAATTCTCTAACCAAGCAACATGAGAGATGTTCTGCTTTTGTACCAGCTTGGTCTATGAGCATTCTTGATGGTTGCAACAAGGAGGTTTACAACACTGCAAATGTTAATTCTCAAACATCTATATACGTGAAAGAGCAAAACTAGAAGGAAAATGCACGACTCTCCTGGACTTGGGCTTTGGATCCCATGAGAGACACTCTACCAGGAAAGGGTAGATTTAAGGCACACCTTCTTTCCGAACAAAACGGAATCATTAGTGAGACTGAAGAATGTTGAGATATGATTCAAAGTATTCAAAATGAAGATATGATTTGAAGTAGTTGAGATATGATTCAAATATTCAAATATTCAAACTACCAAGATTTTAGGAGATTTTAGGAGATTGTTAGTAGATTTGAATTTATCTAGATTTGCATGATTTACTATTTCTGGTTCAGTGTATTAGGTATAAATACTCAATTGTGTAACCCTCTAGGCATCAAGTCAGGAGACATTAATAAAGCACTGCAGCTTCTATCTATTTTATCTATTCCTATCTCTTTCACTATCCCTCTTTCCAACAATTTTGGTATCAGAGCCAAGTTCGTTCAACACGAGGGCGAGTGATTATTTTCTTTTCCAAAACAAAAATGGCAGTAGTTGGTTTTTCTTTCTTTACACCGTTGTTGCCAATCTTTAATGGTGAGAAGTATGAGTGGTGGAGCATCAAGATGAAGACCTTGCTCAGATCGCAGGAGCTATGGGACTTGGTGGAGTACGGGTTCGTTGATATATCACAACCCACAATTGAAGAAAAGGAGACACTAAGCGAAACCAAGAAAAATGATGTCAACGCTCTATTCATTATTCAGCAAGCAGTTCATGAGACTATCTTTTCACGAATTGCAGCAGCAACCACATCAAAGCAAGCATGGTCAATTCTACAGGAGGAGTTTCAGGGAGATTCAGAAGTCATAACAGTGAAATTTCAATCTTTAAGACGTAATTTTGAAACTTTGCTCATGATGAATGGCGAATCAATTGCTGATTTTTTGTCCAGAACAATGGCAATAGTCAGTCAGATGCGTACCTATGGAGAGAAAATTTCAGACGAAACAATTGTTGCAAAGGTGTTGAGAAGCTTGACTCCAAA